>NC_142048.1:55829517-56147017 GCF_982192425.1 Myodes glareolus | reverse complement strand
CCTCATCTCACTTCCAGGAGTGGGTGTGTCTCTTCTCTGCTAAGTCTGCAGTAGAGCAGTCAGACCATTTGCTGCTGTGGGGACAGCACACTGAAGAAAGGGAGGTGTCTGTCGGTCATGGTTCAGAGATGAGGCCCGCAGTGGCAGGCAGCGTGCAGAGCAGAGGATGCCACCCTCCCTGGCTTTCTCTCTTCCCTCTTGTTGAGTCTGGGCCCCCAGCCCGCTCTCGGGTGCTGTTGTTCACATCTGACGGACTAGTCCTCGCCGGACTCCTCTTCTCAGACACACGGGGTGACTGACTGCTCAGCAGGCACTGTGAGGCACTCAGGCTGACCACAGCAGCCAGGGGTTTCAGCTCACAGGTTCTAGTTGGCTCCTTTTCCAGTTCTCTTTGCTGAAGAAGCACTTCCTCTGCAGACAGTCCATACACCACACGAGATCCGTGACTGCACAGCTCACACACAGCCACTCAGTCAGCACTTAAAGAAAGTCAGCTTCACAACCAAATTATAACTCACTTTAGCCATGCCAAGGAAGAATTATAGGAACTAAAGAGGCAAAGTCCTCAAATTTTCATTACACAGTAATCAAATGCACAATGTAATTCTCTAAGCTACTGACTTTTAAGGAAAATCTTGCCAGAAGCAACTTAAAACTTAAATAAAAATTATTTATAGAATTCACCAGACAATGAAGGACATCAGGGTCCTATACTCAGGGACAGAAAATGGCCAAATGTCACCCAATATTCCAGACTGAAACAGGCTTGGGCGAATCTTGCCCCCTGCGGCGTGTCCTACACTAGTCCACAGAATGCCCTGAACAGGCCCGACCTTTACAGATCCAGGTGAGAGGGAAGGCTGAGTGAGGTAGACCCAGCAGTGACGGAGCGGCTTTTAGTCATGGTAAAGCGAACTGCAGGGGCAAGCGCAGCAACCCTCGCAAAGACCACGCTGCCCCAACCTCAGAAGGCACTGCTACCTGTCAGTCATCACTCACCAACAAAGGGTCACTGGGCAAGGAACTGGCAGACAAACAACTAAGGGCCTTGGCCATGCAGGTGCCCTGTGTAAATTCAGGGGTGCTGCATTAGCATCCGACTGTAGAGCCTTTGGGGGTGAGGATGGGTAAGAATACTAATGAGACACTGTACTGGCATGCTGGGTCTCGGGTAACCCTGGGGAGGACCCAGGGGTGTCTGCAGAACTTGTGGGACTTTTCTAGGAATTTTAAATTAAGTAAACAGAAAAGCATGAGAAGAATAAGAACTGGGGTTGTTTGTTGAGTGACGAGATGAACCAATTCTACTGCACTCAACAAAGACGCTCGCTTAGCAACTCACAAAACTGAGATCTGGAGAGCCGGTTCAGTGGGTGAAGGAAAACAAAGCCTGGGCAGGGCTGGAGAGAGCAGGTACTGCAATTGCAGAGAACGAAAGCTTGATTCTCACCACCCATACTTGGTGGCTCACAGCTTCCTACTAACTCCAGCTCCAGAGGAGTCAAAGTCCTTTTCTGGACTCTGGGCACTATCCTTAAACATGTGCAATTTCAAATAAGATAAGGTCCTTTTTTTTTCTATATATAGATATTGGAAACGATAGATAGATAGACAGACAGATAGATGATAGATAGATAGATAGATAGATAGATAGATAGATAGATAGATAGATAGATAGATAGAGATAGACATAGTTTCTGTAGTACATATAGTACATATATATATAGTTTCCAATTTAGATAGATATGTTTTCCAAAATAGATATATCTACATATCTAGATATAGACAAATATAGATATATAGTTTCCAATTTTGTGTTTTTATGGGATTTCTCTGTGTGTTTCTGTATGTATAGTTCTTGTGCCTTTCCTTTGTCTCTTTTTCTTTTGTTTATTCATTTGTTTTGTACTATTCTGACAAATTTGTTTTTACTTTATCATATTTTATTATTTTCTAGATGCTCATTTGTTTTCTAGTGACAGAGAATGGGTATGGATTTGGGTATGGACGGGGAAGTAGGGAGGACCTGTGAGGAGTTGAGAGAGGGGAAACCATAATCAGAATATTATATGAAAAAACATAGAAAAAAAATAACAATACCATTAAAACAAACCCTGGATGCATTGGCATGTAATTGTAAATTGAATTCTAGAGACACAGACAGGCCAGTTCCTGGGGCATGTTGGATGGCCAGCCCGGTCTGCTCAGCAACTTCCAGGTCAGTAAGAGACCCTGTCTCAGGAGTGAGGGTGGAAGTGCCTGAAGAGCAATACATGAGACTAACTTCTGGCTTACACACGCACACACGCACGCACACACGCACGCACACACGCATGCACATATAGGCACACAATAAGTCAAGGCCTAAAGTCTTACATTCCCAGCAGCAAGGTGTCCTCAAAAGAACACCCAAGTGCGTACCGTCCTAAATCACAAGAAGTCAGTGTCTGTACCACACATTTCAGAACTCCAGAAAGAAGGGTGGTGGCACAGGTTAGGGGTGGAGCATTTGTCTAGCAAGCATGTGGCCTAAATTCAACCTTCCCTTTCCCTGAAAAATACCTCTCCTGCACTCACTTACATGGTAAACATTGGCAGTTTTATGATGAATGCTGTATTTAGCGTGGCATCTGTTTATTTCTTAACGTCTTAGTATGTGTTAGTATATGATACAACTTTTATCAGATGTCTGCCGTTCCACTTCTGAGTGCCACTGACAACACGCTTGAGTGTGATGTCCCTAGCCTGTTCCCCAGCAACTGCCAAGTCCTGTTTGCTGCATGGCTCTGCGTGCTGCCTCACACCGTAACTACTGTACTGCAGAAGGAGACAAGCACATCCGTCAGCTTGCTTCACTCAAACCATCAGCAGCACAGCTGATCAAGCTTATAAAGAGGCCAAGTGAAGAGACACCTCCCAAGCTGTGCCACCAGGCCCCAGGGAGGCCAGGCCGCTCTGGTCAGTCAGCCAGTGAGCCTTGACGTGCACCTTGCTGAGCTCCCAGCAGTGATCCTGAGAGAACAGCTTACCACTAACCATGTAATAAGGCACAATGCCCAATGTGAATGGCCTTCAAATGAGGTACAGGCACAGTCCTGTTCAGAGGAAATGAAATGGTTGAGATAAGTCACATTACTGGACAAGGCAGTGCTCACAGCCCTTAACCCCAAGTCTTGGTACTTACTTCATGGTAAGTGTCCTCCAACTCCCCATCATATATCCATCGGTAGAGGAAGCTGAGGATAGGGTGAGACACTAGGCTCAGAATGTGCTGCACAAGGGACTTCATGTAGGGGTCTCCTGTCTTTGTGTAGGCATGAACAGCAGAGGCCAGCTCACCCCCTTTCCGTCCTAGGGGAATGAGGAAACGCACACAGAAATAAATATCCAAATTTGAATTCATGACATAAACCAATCACTTAACATTAAACAAAAGAGTCAAGTAGCAGAGACAATGTGCATCTGCTCCCCTCCGTTACTAAGGACTCCTTACATTTAGCAGCAGCATGCAATGAGAAAGGCCCAGGCTCTGCACACACTCAAGCAGGAGTCAGCCAAGGAGTTTCTCAGTTATAAAAGTGACCAGCTGCCCAGTCTAGACACTTGAACTTCCCATTTCACACTGCAGTTTAGTACACACCTAAGTATCCATGAAAAGCAAAGGGTCTAAGGAGCAATAATGACAAGACGTGGGGTGTGGCACACAAGGTCCTGCTCCCTGCCAGTGGCAGTGCAACCTGACATTTATAGGCAGCTAGGGCCCAGCAGAACCTCTGTGGAAGGGCAGAAGTGGCAGAATGGCTTCCAGCAATGCAAGCACAATTATCAGTGTTGTATTAGAAGCTGAGGGTTTTACGTGGCCCTGAGTCTTACACAGACTGCTCTGGGGTGCATGCAGAGGGGCCGATAAGCAGACACCTAGGACCCAGGAGCAGTTCCTTTAACAACATCTGCCAAAGTCCAAACAGGACAGATAAGACAGCTACAAGGCTTTGGTGACCAACTAGCTACTAAAGAGGTGAAGATGCCACAGGAAAGATGGATGGCAGCAGGGGCCCAGCTGGCAGAGGTGTGGTATGAGAAGGGATGGAGGAGTGGCTTAGTTTTGTTCCACTTCTCTCTGTTTCACAGAATTAGCACAAGTGAGGGAGGCTACCCTGGAGAGTCTGTTGTAAACTTGGACTCAGGTGCGTGTAAGTTCGGGTCCTGGGCAACTCAGTGGGGGAGAGCAGCAAAGAGTGGAGAGCATGGGAAGGCAGGGAAGGCTGCCAGGTAAAGCGAGCAGGTAGGAGCACAGGTAGGCCCTGGTCACCAGATGCAGCTCCTTCCCAGTTTCCTCCCGGTGGCACCCTGAGTGGCTCAGGTTAATAAGCAGACAACACTGGTACAGGGTGACTTTCCCCGTGAGCCCATATCTATTATCTGCTCACTGAGTGTACCCTCCAGCCGAGCAGAATCTCGGGCCCCACCTACAAACAAGTTTTGCACTAAAGTCTAGAAGCACAGAAAAAAGGAACTCAGAAGACCTTGGCAGTGATCTACCAGCGCAGCAAGGGTCTTTAGTCTTATTTTAGGGTCATATGTCCAAACCAGGAGGCGCCGCAGTGTGAGGCTACTCTCCAGTCCCAAATTCACACCCTGGTCGTCCTCTAGCTGGAGCTGAAAACAACAGAGAGAGGTTAAACAGAAGTAGCTGAGAACATCCCATAAGCCCTTAAGCCACACAGTGAAAACAAGCCATAACTATTCTAACGACAAAGTCAAAGGTCCCGTTGTAACACTACAGCGCTTTCGTACTGCATACAACTAAGACTTCATACAGTAGACAGGACCCTGAAAGGAGCAATTAATTGGCTCTAAGATGCAATGAACAAATCTTGCATTATGGAAATGGTTACTCTTGTATATGTATGAAGTAACAAAATCCCCTCTAGAGCATCAATGTTCTAACCCTTGAGAACTGGAAGGATTCCATGGGAAGCACTTACCTGGGAGTGCAGAACAGAGAGGAGCCTGTAGTATTCTTTGAGCTCTTGATGCAAGGCAGCACAAAAGCTCTGTATGGGAGGGATGAAGAGGTTAAAGCATGGCCATGCACACACAATGGCTCTCTCTGAGAGAGGAGACACCTCCCCACGAAGCTCAGCAGAACAGAAATCCTGGACCTGCAGCCTCTGTTCCAATAACAGAAGCACGAGCCTTGTGAAGAGAAATGGGGATGTGGCTTTTTCTCATGAAGCTATAGGTGTGGTCAGCTTGGAGGATGGCCCTTTAAGTTTTAGAGCCAGAGTTCCTGAAATGCTCTTTGAAGCATGAGGAACTTCTAGAAGCCCCAGCTTGGACGTGGTTCACATTCCCACTCAGTGTACTGAGCACTTCTCTTTGCATCTCCAGCCTGAACACTCTCAGAAGCAGTAAAGAATATCCCCACTGGCCTACAGTATAATGATAAGACCCTCCTGGCATGAACCCAAGGCTATCAACAGAGCACTCAGCCCAAAGTCTGTGTTGTAAGACAAGCTACCATAAACACATCAGCAAAGGCTAAGATCTATCCTCTTTAAATAAATATGCAGTTCCATGGTTTCCCACACACCTTAATGTGATTCACAACCTCATAAAATATGGGTTTATTTTAACAAACAGAGGAATAAAATGCCCTTTCAGCTAAAGATGAACAAAAAATGCACATTTTAAACTTCTATAGTTTTAAAGATAAGCATGCCAACTTTGCAGACACAGCACTTCTGAAGTCAGACTGGTAAGATGAACTGCCCCAACCGAGGGAACACGGACCTTGGGGTGAAAGCCTGGGTTCCCAACGAAGGGCGACCCTCCACATCTCCCATCATTGTGCACACGCACTGTTCTATATAAGGAAATAATCTGCACAGGGGCACAGAAGTCCTTACTAGACTACTAGTCTCCCTAGTGCTCCCAGAGACAGCAGTGTGGAATTTGCTCAGGCACATCACCATGTTCTACAAAACTGCCACCCCATCTTCTAAGAGGGCAGAACCACAAGCAAATATAAGGTTAAAACATAAACAGTTTCATCAACTGATCAAGAGCTTTCAAGCTGCAGTATTGCATAGAGAATGCAAACCTGCAGACTACACAGCTGAAATTACAGGTAGCTCTATATCTAAACGTCCATATAGCAGGGTTCCATGAGCACTGTCATCTACAGCCAGAGAGAGTGCGTGGTTAGCTGGGCTGGGCTGCCTGGGCTTGCCAGAGAGAAGGGATGCTGAGAACCATACTGGAAGTGAGATGAGCTCTTCTGAGGCTTCAGAGAGAACATGCACAGTTACTACCCAGGGCAACAGACACAGAGCCACCCAACAGGGGTGCAGATCACCCCAACAAGAGCACTCAACAAATCTAATGTGGTCAGCCATAACTTCTTGACTTCACAGCAGGAAATGAGATGGAAAGTCACTTTCAGGAGTTACATGCGGCTGCCTCCCACTGTCAGAACATGTCAAGATAAACTTCAGTAGAACAACTTCTGCTTCTGCAGAATCAGTGAATGAATACCAGCTTGCTGATTTCAGAGACTGTCAGGGTAATCAATTCAATAGGAGAACAAGATGTAAATACTGTAAGATTCTCATGACACTGCAGTGATAAGATGTCTAAGATACACAGCTGGCAAACATCAGTACCCAGAATGCACAAAGGTGAAGAGACTCAGTCTGAATCTTAAAGGAGAGAATTGAACATTTCTCAAGACACAGCCAATGGGTACCTGAAAAAAAAATGGGCACCAGGGACATGTAGACCAAAACCTGAGAAGCAGCCTGACTCCAGGAAGAGCCGCCATTGTCAGGAATGGAGACAAGAAACCGGAACTGGGGGCAGGGTTATGCAGAGGCCCCTCACATAATTAAAAATTACAATTTCCAGATGCCAGCACCACACCACAGGGCTTGTGTCCAAAGGACGCGGGGTCAGCATGTTGAAAGGACGCAGGGTCAGCATGCTGAGGGCAGAGCCGTGCTGTGTCCACCACTGTAGCACTATTCACAGCAGCTGATAGAGAAATGCCGCTGAATTCCGCTCAGTCAGAAAAAAGGAACTGTCATCGCAGACAGGATGAAAGGTGAAGTCAGTAAAGGCTCTGGCCCCGGCTAGGCTTGTTTCTAGTGTCAGCCCTCAGGAAGAAGGGCAGTGGTCAGCTGGCCAATCCCTGGACAGCAGACAGTACCAGAGGACATTGGCAGGCTCGGGACCAGCAGCTAACTATGCACTCCCTCTTCACCTTCCTATTACAGAAGGAAACTATGAAGAATAGACAGAACCTATGCCAAGTGACAGACTGAAGCTGAGCCCCATCTCGGAGGTCTCACTTCAGAGTCCAACTCCTGGCAACCACCCACACTGCCCTTGTTACACTCCAAGCCACTAGCCAAGCTGCCCCTCCCATTCTCTGACCACCAGCTACACTCCAGCTGAGTTTCTGGCCACTAACCACGCTGCCCCTGTAACACTCCTGGCAACGAGTCACACTGCCTCTGTAACACTCATGGCTACCAGCCACACTGCCCCTGTTACATTCCTGGCCACCAGCCACGCTGCCCCTGCCATGCTCCTGGCCACCAGCCACACTCCAGCACCTCTCTGTGCTGCCTGTGATCCTCTCCAGACATTTCTGTAGATATCACTGGCAACAACTACTGCCTAAGAATGCAACCGAGACCAAAAGCTCACACACCAAACCTATGCAAGAGGCTGGGATTTTGGAAGAACTCCTGCACACACTTTTCTATCTGCTGCTCCCCTCAAGATCCAGCAGTCGGAGCAGGTAGCTGCTTCAAGGGACATGCAGGTCCATCAGTGACTCAGCCATGGGCATCTGGGAGTGACAGCAGCAGGTTCCCACTTCCCATGACTGTAGCACTAGCAATGTGGGGCATTCCTTATCCTCCAGGGCGGCTGGAGCTCTTTCCTCTGACCTCCATCTGTTACCCGTTCACCAGCTCCCAGAGTTGCATCTTCTCAGCAGACCCTGACTAACAGCGTCATCCGTCACCAAGGACTGTCCTGAACAAGAGCTCTGACTCAAACCTTAAAGATATCAGGCACTTCAAACCTAACAGTGATGAACATACCTGACCCACAAGTCCAAAAGAGCGGTCCAGACTTCTCTGGTCAGCATATTTTCTGATTTTGTTATGTAGCCATCCCAACTCCGCAAGCCGGACTGCCGTGTCCCTCAAAGATTTATTTAAGTTTGCCTGAAAAGTAAACACACCAGAAATCAAAACTCAAAAGTGAACGCTAGAACCCATCATCAGCCCCAGGCACTGTTCTAAGAGTCTAACCTTAATCACCCAGCACAAGAAAGTCTGAAGAGACTACCACACCACCAAGAGAGAAAGCATGGCAACAGAGAGGACACAGTGAGAGGACACCAGACTCCTGCTGTGTCACCCTGGGATACCATTCTGGGGCGTGCCCACCAGGGACCTTGACAATCCTCAGAGACACAAGGAGCGATGACCCTTGTCCTGCTGAGAAAAGCCAAGAACGGGAGCAGGGATGTGGAAAGACGGCATTGGAATGCTGTGTCCAGGACTGGGCACCACAATGGCCTCTGTTCCTTGGGTCCCCACCTTCACTACAGCAACCCCATCAGTGGACTCATGGGGGAAGCAAGCACTACCACAGAGGACCTGTGACAGATCATATCAGCCACAAATGGGCAGGGCAAGAACCACATCCAGCTGTGAAACTCATCAGACGCCAAGTCTACTAAGACTCAGGAATGTCAGTCAGTGAGCAGTCAGTGAGAAGCTTGACATCTGGACCCCACTGAGCGTTCTCATCTCTGAACACTGCAGGCAGGATCCAGTTCCCATACCTTTCCTTCCACTTTGTAACAGTTTTCAGAGTGGCTCATTTTGATATTTTTGCCATCGATGCCCTGGAATACGTAGAGAATATCTCTTACAAGTGCTGCTTCAGTAACTTCCAAAGTGCCTGCAAAGGATTTTTAAAAGACAGTAAGGAACACTCTCCATGTAAAATGAGCTGCAGGACTATTTAGCTGTGTTATACATTTGCTCCCAGACCACATATATCAACTCTACCGAGGTGTGTGAATGTAAGTGAGCTCAAGAAGCAAGAGAAATGTAAGACAGAAAGTATGGTCTCTCAGAGAGGGGTGGGGCTCCTGGAATGTCCCCTCTGAAGTCTTTGAAGACAAGCCTCCCTATGACCATCAGACAGGTAACAACAGCACAAACCAACCATAGGAAGTAGTCACAGGATAGGGGGTTGGGTAATAACAGCTCACTGCAAGGTGAACTACAGTAGAAATGGAGTGTGCGGCTAGAAAAGACATCAGTTTTCTCAGGTCTTCTGAACAAATGCTACAAGAAACTTAAGGTGTTAAAAATGAGGGCGAGAAGAGCAACACCCAGAACCCCAGGATGCCGAGGAGACCCAGGGAGACTCGGAAGCAGTCAGATGCAGAGGCACCACACGGAGTGCAGCTGGAGCACACCCCTGGCTGAGCGCAGGATGGCTGCAGTCATCCATCAGGCTAACCGTGTCCTTACAAAGAAGCAGCTAACAGCCAGCTGTGAGACATGGCTTCCTGCTCTTTCTTTCTTCTTCTGTCCACCTTGACATGAGCAGGAGTAAACTCTCCTAGTGCGGACAGACTCTGGAGCAGACCTTGGCTGTCCATAAGGCCCACCTCCATCTGGCTACTTGAAGTCTATGCTGACAGAGGCACCTCTCTCCTCTGTGGTTCGCTTTACAATCATCTATCCAACCACTTATTTTAACCTATTTGCAATCCTCTTAAACTGCATCTCTTGGAAGCAGCAAGAACTACTCAGACTGTTACTGTTTTTAAAACTGTCGCTGAAGGTAAGTATTTATGCCTCAGCAAGTGCGCCAGGTTAAAGCAGCGAAACCACTACTGTCCCTACCTACCCACTGCTCCTCCTTACTCTCATCTACTTTCAGGTCCCCTCTGGCTACGCGGGGAAACAGGTCTGCAGGCTGAGGACAGTGCACTGCACAGGCTTGCTCCACACAAGGGTAAGTAAGCATCACCCTCTGAGTTCCCACCTTACACACAGTAGAATAATGTAGTTGAGAAGGTAGCATATGTGGTTGGAATGTAAAATAAAGAAAAAAATTAAAAATAAAAAACAAATTCAAAACAAAACAAACAAACAAACAAAAAAACCCTTAAAGAGGTCTTCCTCTCCCCAGCACAGAAACGCCAGTGTGTTTCCTTCACATTACCGGCACCATGCTAAGCACAGTACCATGACCCAGGGGATGCCATCCTCCACAGAGCTTGGATTTGGGCATAAGAAGTGATCTTCCTGAAGCTCTGAGTGACTTCCCAGGAAGGACAATAGAATGAGATGGGGAGGGGACTGGGACAAAAAGGCAGACTACAACAGAGGCAACAAATCAATCAGACAGATGGCCAAGAGGGGGCAGGTAGCAGGACGCAGCAGAGATTCTGGGTTTTATCATATGAAAACTAAGGAATCACTGCATGTGAGGTTCCAGCTTTAAGACGAGAGTAAAATGGCTTCTAAATACCAAAACACATCTTACCACTTGGGTCTCCGTCTCTCCTTGACCTCGTCATGCTGCGAGAAAGGGCGTTCGGTAAACCCTTGGAGGTAGGCGTTTGTGAAGAAGACTGACTTGCACTCAGTGTCCACGCCAGACGCGGCCCCAGCTGCTGCCGAAGGCCATCACCGACTCCCGGAGCTTGATGAGACTGCCTAGAGAAAAAAGAGACATTTCGGCTTCAGACAACCAGACTGTCCACCAGAGACAGAAACATGCCAGGAACTGTCCTTGTGTTCCTACACTAGTGCAGAGTCTCCTAAACCACAGAGCCCACACAATCAGCTCCAGCCCCCGCTCCCCCCCCCCCCGCACTGTCCAGATGCAGACTCAGCATGTAGACCTACTCCAGGTAACACCTCTTCCTGCTCTCCATGCTTCTCTACCCTACTTGAGTTATCAGCAAACACACAGCATACATATACCCACACCTAAGCAGTTTGAAATTCTAAAGTAGTTTTAACATCAAGATCATCAGAGCCTTTCATTCACTCAACACCTGGACCCTGTCTCAGCTGCTGGCCACCAGCCCCCACCCCCACCATTTGCAGGCACACTATGAAAAGAGATCTTTCAGCTTTAATTCATTTGAAAAATATACAAATACATAAAATGCGCGGCAAAGTAACCTGGAAAACATATCACAGTTGCTCCATGAAAATCTAAGAACCTGATGTTGATTTCCAGAGACAACTGTAACAAAACCACTGCTTCTTGGAAGACTGGAGGAGCCATAGGGCTCTCAATTGCACCTGCTGCCCTCAGGGTGCTGTGTGACAGTCATTCTCATCCTGCACTGCCCCCAGGATGAGGAGCACCACCACGCCCGTCTTCCACTGCCCCCAGGATGAGGAGCACCACCACGCGCCTCCTGCACTGCCCCCAGGATGAGGAGCACCACCACGCTCCTCCTGCACTGCCTCCAGGATGAGGAGCACCACCACGCCCATCTTGCACTGCCCCCAGGATGAGGAGCACCACCACGCCCGTCTTGCACTGCCCCCAGGATGAGGAGCACCACCACGCCCGTCTTGCACTGCCCCCAGGATGAGGAGCACCACCACGCCCCTCCTGCACTGCCCTCAGGATGAGGAGCACTGCCATTCTTGCCCTGCACTGCCCTCAGTGGAGACAGGCTCAGCAATACTACACATCTAAAAAGCATTGTAAATGTAAACTAAAAGCCTAGTTCAGCTCAAAACTGTCTATGTCACTTTTTCATGACAACAATAACCACTCTAAGTTCCAAGGTCACACATGAGACTCTTTCAGCCAAATATGGGCTTTGGGCCAGCTGTTAAGTGCTATTGGCAAATGTCACAGGCTCATCACAGAGCAACCTGTGTGTGGTCCACGCAATCCACATTCAATACCCTCTGTACCACTTTATAAGTCAAAGTGACTTGTGACTCCACTGTGCTCACATGGAATACAGCATGCTTTTGATGCCTATTCTCTGACCACTGCTCCTCTGGAAAATTATCCAGCTCAACCTTGTGATACTGAGATCACCAGGAATGACGAAGGTAAGAAGCTAAGCCATCTGATTACCTACACACAAAACGTGTACTTAACAGAAAAGAATCTGATGTCCATTAACTGCATAGAGACCTGCTTTCCTCTCAGCCCTGAATGCTATCTCAGCATAAGCAGACTGGAGAGAAAGCTGAAAGCCCACACTGCCTTGTCCTAGCTGCACATTTCAGGTTTCCATCCTCTGCCCACAGCATTAACTGTGAGTCTGAAAATCACAGCCTGAAGACAGTTCACCCTGCTGCTTCTTAAAAGAGCCTAGCTGAAAACCTGGGGACAGACCTCCAACACCGAGACAGACACAACACCCTAGGAACATGGGCAAGACACACATAAGCCCCTGGATGCCGCTGGTTCTATCATGTCGTGTGTGTGTGTGTGTGTGTTTACATGTATGTGAGCTCAAGTTACCCAGGGAGGAAAGGCTGCACAGGTGTGGGGCCACTGAGACCACACATGCCGATGCTGCTGATGCCACTGCTGCCCAAGCTGCCAGAGCTCTGTGCCTGTGTGCTGCGGTCCTGGTAGTTCAAGGGGAGGGTCTGAGGCCTGGCATAGTAGTAAGGCGTTGAGTGAGCATCTCTTGGTAATGCTTGTGCAAATAATGAAGCATAGCTAGTTACCTGAAATGAAGTACATTGAAAACACACAGGTAAGAAATTGCAGGACCTTGCCCAACCACAGGACCTTTATATTCCCATCCCCATGCTATTTCTGGAACTGGATTTGAATTTCACACTTATTCAAGCAAGCCAGTGGAGATACTTTAGAACTGTTATAATTGACAGTATTAGGTGTTCTCTAAACTCCGACAGAAAACACAAACAAGTTTACAAGTCTATCACTGCTACCTAACAAGGAGGTTGGAACAAATCCTCCGCCCACACTCCTCAGCTTCTTGTCAGCCAAATGCCTGCAGAACATTCTATTGTATTAGACTGTACATCAGGGACGAGCACAGGGATTTACAGCAGGAAGCCTGCTGATATGACAATGACAAGTGCTCCCCACACCTGGAAGAACATGAGCCCCCTCGGCTTCCCAGCTCAGGATGGTCCTATTTCACAGTGTCAATTCTTTAACAACTCGGGCTGTTCAGTGCACATTGTTACATCAGAATAACACAACTTGTAAACACATCTTCTAGAAACTGCCCTTGGAAAAGAAGAAGTAACTTGACTCCTAGGCTTGGTGGGCCTTTTGCTTTTCTCCTATTAACCTCCCTCCTATGAAAACACGGTAGATGCATCCCATGGGACACTGCTGAGGTGCGCTCACCCACCTTGCTGGCCTGCTTGCGAGGGTCCTCACTGAGGTTCAGCAGGAGGTAGAGGATTGACCATTTATTTTTCAAAACTCCCTGTTTATAGATTAAAAATAATATTACAAGAGTTATTACCTGTTTTATTGTTTATACTTATTTCCAGCATAGGCATACATTTTAAAACCAACCTGTTGACATGTAATCTGAGCTCCCTTCATGAGTCACAAATGGCACTACCCTCAGAAAGCGGGAAGCCAGACCCTGTAACCAGCAACCACAGGTTCTTAACTCCCTGAAAGCAAATCCTGAACTTACCCTGACTTTGATTAATAAAACTTAACACAAAGTTGGTAAAAGAAATATTATCAAAAGCTGAGGATTAAGCTGGGTGTGGTAGCACACACCTTTAATCCCAGCACTCAGGACCCAGAGACAAGTGGATCTCTGTGGGTTCAAGCCCAGCCTCATCAACAGTGAATTTCAGGCCAGCCAAGCACATATATTGATTGTGACTTTGGGGGGGGGGGATGAACTGCTTTTCTTGATTAGTGTCCCATTTAGAGCAGAAAGGAACGCTATGAAGAAGAGAAGACAAGGATGGAAAGAGCCTCGCCCTGGTGAGCCCCTAACTGCTCTGGTAGAAACAGATATGTGGGCAAATCACACAACTGGAGAGGAATCTCCAGGGATTCTGCCATGAGGAGCAGAAAGCATAAACAGACCATGGACTAAAACTGGGCACCCAGGCCCTGCACATATGAGGTAGGGGCTGAGAGCCCAAGTTGTGCTCCTCAGGACACAGCGCTTCACCAGCAGCAGTGGCTGGAGGACAGAAGGAAGACTGCAGCAGTCTGGAAAGGAGCCAGGCCTCTCAGGGTCAGTGAATTAGCCAGGCCCTGGGCCAGCAGTCAAGCCCCACACAGTGCCCCCACCTCTGTCTCTCTCCCTCCCTCTCTCTCCCCCCCCCCCCCGTCTCTCTCATCCGCGTCTCAGTCAGTCAACTGTAGCAGCTGTCATTCAGAAACATCCCCAGGGCCAAGCATTCTATAATGACCACTTCCTGACATCAGACTGACTCTTTATCCACAAAGGAAAGGAGAGCAAACATTCACAATGCTGGGTGGGTAACAGGACTCAAACCTGGCTGCCCAGCTTCAACACCCAGTGGACAGCAGACAGAAGGTCTGCTGAGAGGAGTCAGGACGGCAATGAACACAAAAGGGGAGGCAGGCTGCCTATACACGTGTGTGGATACACAGAGACACAAATTGAAAAATTAGCTCAGAGGATGCCAGGCTTCGTGCCCCAATGGGAGTTCCCTAAGGCATGTAGGAGTGGAAAAATGGTAGGAAGACCTCTCTCTGTGATAAAGTGAAGACCAGAAACCCAGCGCTCACTTCAGAAAGGGTGTGACTGGGGAGAAGTGGCGGGGTTGGGGGAAGGGGGCGCATACAGAAATCCATCAGTGACATGTTAGAAAGCGAGTCCTATCCTTTTCTTTTTTAACCACAACACAGGGAGCAGCTATTAACCACCAGTGAGGGGTTTACTTAAGAGCTTTCAGAGTGCACTGAGGTACAGAGAGGAACAGGAAAACGAGAAGCTGCAGCAGCCAGTATCATCCAAGAAGGCAAGATGGCATCGCCAGGACGCAGAAGGGCACAACACATCAAGATGCAGCGCTGCATGGCCACCAGGAGCCACTGCTCACCCTCAGTCTCTACCCTCCCCACCCAGCGACCTCACCGGCACTACAGCCAGCTCCAGAGGAAGCCCAGGCAGAGCGCAAGCAATCAGCCTGGGTAAACAAAGTGCTGAGGGCTGAGCTCACCACAGCCAACCCTCAGATTCCTACCAGGTAAGGGCCTTGACACAGACACACAGCTTCATGCACTGGATGTCAACTGGATTTTAAGTGTGGACAAACAACATCCAAAAGTGGAGGACCATGAAAACAAAGGTTTCTGAGGAGTGCGTGCTTAGTGGGAGCTGCGCATGGCATGTGACCCTTCACACACACGCAGGGGCTGCTGGGCTTACTGCACCATTGCCCATCTTGTCAGTCACTCCCAGCTGCGCGCTGCACTTCTGTCCCCAGACAAGCCACTGCCCCGCTACCAGCCACACTGGAACTCAGTTCAGAACCCACTGCCTTATATCACACCTGGACCCTCCCTGCTCTAGCTCTGAAAACAGTGTGCACCCTGAACCCTTCCTCCCAGGGCGCCCTGGGACACACACAACAGATGAGACACCCTCACTGATCAGAAAACAGGACAAAATAGTATCAATGACCTCTGTTCTTTGAAAAGTTGGATTTTTTTTTTAATCAAAAAGAAGGAATGGCTACTTATCTGGGCATATTTCCTGCTTTAGTATTAATTAGGCCACTGTCTCCTAAGTTTTAAAACACAGTTCATCTTCAGAATGGAAAATTCAACTAGGCTGGTTTTGTGGGCTAGCTGTGCATTGTTATGAATTGGGGAAAGCCAGCTACCATTTACAACAGTGTTTAGGAACCAGGTGAGGTGGCTTAGACCTGTAATCCCAGAACAAGGAACACTGAAGCAGGAGGACTGCTGTGAGCTCAAAGCCGACGTGGGCCACGCAGGGAGATTCAGCACAGCGTAGTTAGAAAGTTAAAGACCATCTCAAAAAACATAGATAGATAGATAGATAGATAGACAGACAGACAGACAGGTAGATGATAAGTAAATAGATGATTGATAGATAGATTAGATAGATAGATAGACAGACAGACAGATGATAGATGTTAAGTAGATAGGTAGATAGACAGATGATAGACAGGTAATCAAGGAAGCATAGGAATAAACAGAGTTTCAAATAAACTTTTAGAAAACAACCTTCAGTTTCCCAAGCGCACCTCGGCCCAGTGGCAGTCGACACAACAGGTTTTGCTGCAGAAAACTATCTCTGTGATCCCAGCAAGGCCAAGCAGCTCCCTAACCACAGCGCATCAAACCCCTTTGTCACACTTGAGGAGCAGAAGTCATTCCCAGGGGAACAACGGCTGACTGAAAACCAAAAGTGATACTGCAGTTGGAAACCACTCCCCCATGAGAGGCAGACTGCACACAAAGCTCTCATTTCTTACTTCGTAAGCACTGTCTGAGATGGAGAGATGCTCCACAGACAGTGAACCAAGTCAATAAGCTGCACTAAGGAATCGACTCTGCAAACAGGCAGTAAGCTCACTCCAGGGCACAAAGAGGCCAGAACTGGAGAACCGTAAACAAGCTCAGGCTCCACAGTCCTGGCCCCCCTGGCACTGTCTCAGGCTGACAGAGCTGTAGAGCAAACACTGAACTCTGGGTCCTTAGGCCGCTCTACAGAAGGAAGAAAAGACCTGGGTGAACTTGGTTCCTTGCAGTCAGAAACCACAAAATCTCACCTTGGGGAACAAGCAGCCTTTAGACAGAGGTTGACAGGACTTTATCAAAATATTAGATTAGGACAATTTTCAAGTATCCGTATCTAATTATAAAGGGTTCAAAACTTTCTTTCCCTTTGCAGCAATTAAATGAGTTGCTCATATACCTGAGATCAGCCATGGAAGCGTCGGCTGTGGTGGGGACAGGCCTGGACATCCACCAGCGCACCTACTCTTGGCAATGTCATCAAAGCAATTAGAGTGCAAACTGGAGAATCCAATTCCTACTCAAAAGCACACATCAGCAGTTCACCTAATGGTTCTGACACGGGCCCTCGAAAGAAGAAGTGCTACCTACACTAATGGCCAAAACAGGGGAGTTTCAAAAGATATCACCCAAGGACATCCACGCATTCCCAAGTCATCCTCCATTTCAACATCCAAAATATTTCACCGCACCTGTGAATGAAGCTTTCTGTGCAGCTCGGAAAACAACGCGGCGTCTGCTTCTCTCCTTTGTCGAATAACTGAAAATTTAGAAAAGGAATTGAGTCTATTAGTTGCACACACCAAGATTCAATGTTAGGAAATCATGTCCTCTGTGCTAACAGACTTGGAAGTGCTGGGAAGAATCCAAAGAATAGGACGAGAAACTTTTATCAGCATCAGTCTGACCGCCTGTGTATGTAAAGCATGGAGACTAGCAGGCTGGGATAAGGAAAGGTCTGTCTACCAATACTGACTGACCCACAGTGAAGCCAACTATCATCAACTCTACTAGTTAATAACAGCTACTGGGAGGGTGAGAGAAAGGGAGGGAGAGAGGGGGGAGGGAGGAAGGGAGGGAGGACAGGAGGGCAGGAGGAAGTGGGGGAAGAACAAGGAGTTATCTAGGAAATCAGTAATTCATAATCTCACCATACATTAGTTCATCTGATTTAAAAAGCCACATTCTAGCCAGGTGTGGTGGTTGCATGTCTTTAATCCTAGCACTCAGAAGACAGGGGCAGGAGATCTCTGCAAGTTCAAGGCCAGCCTTGCTGACCAGCCAAGGCACATAGGGACGAGACCTTGTCTCAAAAAAAGTCCCATTCTAACATTCTGCTAAGATGTGCAGCAGTATTCCATCTTGCTTCAGCATAAAAATAACCGCTTACTGTTTCAAACTAAATACCGGTTTATTTATTATTATTAATTTATTTTCAATATTTTTATTATTCTTTTATTGTTGTTATTTCACTAATAATTAATTTTATCAGTTTTCCTTTTATTAATAAATTGTCTAGATATTCCAGCTCTGCGCACAAATCATCATGAGCAGCGGTAGCCAATGGCAAACTCACTCTATGCTCTGTCCCCAATGCAGCACAAGATGCACACCAGACATGACTCCCCTGAGGAACACACTGCACACAGAGGAAACGGCACTGCTAGTAGACAAAGCACCACATTTAAAGCCAACTCAGAAGCTGAGAATGTTGGGCACATAATCCTATAATCAGACCACTGAGGCAGTAAGAGTTTGAAGTCAGGCTAAGCTGCATAGTGAATTCTAGCCACCTGACCCCGGCTCCTGCTCTAACCATGCAGCAGACACAGGATGGAGCTGACTCTGGCTCCTGCACTAACCACGAACTAAACATAGAACTCTTGCTTGTTAATTTGAGTTTTGAGAAAAGTACTCACTATGTAGTTCTAGCTGGCCTGGAGCTCACTATGTAGACCAGACTGGCCTTGAACTGTGCCTCCCAAAGTGCTGGAATTAAGGCCTGTACCACCATGCTTGGCAAATTACATATAGAGACAGGAATGACTCTAACCCTAGTACCCAGCATTAACCCAATTAACCACATATACACAGGAATGGATCTGACCCTGGTGCTCTGCACACAAAGACAATGAACCAGCCACAGCTGCTGTTCAGCTTCCTACAGAAAACACAGCTAACCATGGAGACCAATAAAACCAATCCTAGTGAAATGTAACACAGCTGTTACAACTGAAATGGCTGGGAGGTAGCGGCATGCACCTTTAATCCCAGTATTCAGAGGCAGAGTCAAGCGGATGGATCTCTGTGAGTTCGAGGCCAGCCTGGTCTACAAAGTGAGTTCCAGGACAGCCAGAACTGTTATACAAAGAAATACTGTCCTGAAAAACAAAAAAACAAAAACAGACTCCAAACAAAGGTGGCCATAACACTGAGGAATTGATGCTCGTTGTGAAGCTGAAAACTGTTAGTTACAGGACAGTCACACAGTCAGCAACTGAGCATTCACAAGCAAGCACCGCTTTCCCTGCTAAGTCACTAGCAAAGGTAGAGTCCTGACTTACAAAGCACTCCACTTTGCCAATGTGAGAGGCGAGGAGACTGACGGAACCCTCCCCTGCGTGACTGCTCTGGAATGGGTGTCAACCCAAAACTTACTGATATTTACAACTGAAGTCAGCCATGGAAATGAATTTCCTGTAATGTTCTAGAGGATGCCAACAACCATAGTCAGTTTCAAATGCTGGAGAATGATGATATGGACAGGCCAACAACAAGAGGATCACAGGCAGTGAGAACAGTGTCACCAAAGAGGACAAGAACAGCAAAAGGACACTTGCTGGTAGCATACACATGCACAGTGCTAAACCAGCAACATATACGTTCATCGTTCACAGAGGAAGCTGTGCACTAGTTTCCACAAGAATAAACAACTTATGTGACTTCCTGAAGATCTATAGTTATGAATAACATAACTATGTCATACACTGGCAATGAGCTCACCAGAAGCCCATAAAATCAAATCCATAAGGGAAATTATGTTTACGGGGCACACATTAGGCAGGGCTTTGGGTGGTAATCTAGAATGCAAGCAGTTTGGAGCTCATGGAAAGAGCTCACATTGACACAAGGCACTAAACAGACATGAGAAGAAAGTAAGCTTCAATATTTAGTAACAGGCCAGAACCCCTCCCCTGCTATTCTTCTGCTTACTTAACTAGTGAGGTAGGGTCCTAGAGCCCTGGGGGATGTCTGAAATCTCCAATACCTCTCAGGAAGCGCTCTGACTTTCTTCAGCATATCTGATTTACAGGGTTCAGCACCCTTATGCTTTGGGGCCACTAAGAAAATAAGGTGGCTCAGTATGGTGATACATGCTTATTAGCCTAGCTTTTCGAGAAGTGAGACAGAAGGATGGCAAGTTTGAGGGCAGCCAGGACCATGAGAAGCACAGGTCACTGCTAACACAACCCTCACTCTGGTGACAGAGAAGGCAGCTCCACGACTAATGAGACAAGGTGGGCAGCACACACAGCACAGACAGACTAAACAAAGAGGCCACTAGGCCACTGGCTACTAGGCCAGGCAGGAAGGAATGGAGCGGCATCAGACTTCAACACACTCCTTAAGATGGCAGATCATTTAACTTACACATCATTTGTTTCAGGGATGTATTTTTTCCACCACTATTTTGCACCCATAGTTGGCCACGGGTAACTTAAACCCAAGACAGTGAAGCAGCTGACAGAGGACCACCGCAGGTGCACTCTGTAGGTGTGACCACTGAGTGTCACAGCAAGGCTGCCATTCTAGCCGCTGAGGCCTTAAGGAGTCACACTGCTCAAGTCCTCAGTAGGCAGAGGCACTAGACACAATCCCTCCAGAGCCACAGCCTCAGATCTGTCACCAGCCAACACTCCCGGCTCCGTGTTACAGTCCTGAAAGGACAGCCACACAGACTGCCAGTCCATGCGGTTCTTAATACAGCATCTTGGGGCAGGAATCCATGCCATACAGATTGACTTCCTGGGAGTGCCATTGCCAGACTGCAAACATTTAGAAACAAAATCAAAGCCCACTTCATTTGGCAGTTTAACAATAGGCCTCAGTAGGAAGAATCTGCTAATAGCAAAGGCAGGTTCTTCAGTCCCACGGAAGGCCCCCTGCAGCAGGCCAGCACACCAGCAAAAAACTCCCCACCAGGACCAAGCAGCTCTCCCACGACTGCAGGAGACTGCCTGCCTCTGAGAGCCTAGACGCCAGAAAGCACTCCACAGGCTGAGCGGGTGGCGGAACCAACCTCAGCCAACTCAACTACTGTTACCAAACCAAGGGTCATGAGTGGAGAACCTTCTTCTCCAGGGCGTCACCGCTTGAGAGGGCCGTAAGGGCCACCGCAGAAGTAAAATGCTCACACAGTTCTGAAATGCTGAAACTCTAACAGCAACAACAGAGAGAGGCTACTGTCATGTTATATTAGATACTGGACACCAGAGAGGCATTTGTATCCTAAAACAAAAGAAGTATTGTGACACGTTTAAAATAAACTTTCACTATATTTTAAACATTTTAATGCCAAGACAAAATTAAACTGTCCTTATTTCTAATGGTACCTATAATTAAAACATGCTTGAGAAAAGTATATACTCATGCACATGCATACACATGTGCATACATAAACACAGTCATGTATACTGTATATACATGTATCCACACACACATGTGACCACACATACAAATACACTTAGATACATGTCTAAACACATGCAAACACACATAAGCATGCACATACACATGTCACATAGTTTCTTAAATTCTCACAAGTTTCATAATCCAACACATAATAGTTAACAAAAATACATACGTTCTTTCTTGATTTTTTCAGCTACTAGAAATTCATCTCTCTCAACAGTTGGAGCAAAGTTGCTGCCGATGACTCTCACAGCAAACTGGAACTGCTGGGCGACATCAGCTGGAAGGGGAGCAAAGGGTGCAAGTTACAGCAGGACAGTTTTCATGGGCACAGCCACTCTGCCCTGTCCTAACTGAAAGGACAGAAAAGCCATAATGACATCAACGACTGAGCGAAAGAGTTCTGTAAACTTTGGGAAAGATAGCAGATATACAGAAAAGTCCTGAAAGAAAACCAAACTGGACAGACAGCCATTTTAAAAGGAGTGATTAAAGTCACAGCCCAGACAAGGAACTCAGAAAAGTAAGCCTGGCCAAGATCTCTGAGCAGCTCCAGGAAGAAAGGGGCAGGATTTATGCACATACTTCTACAGTCTATGTTACAACATAGGTTGTTGTCTCTGCTTCCTTAAAGAAATACATAAAACTGAGACTAACACAGCTGAAATAAGGAGGACATAAATTCACCAGAGCAATAGGTACGTGGCACTCCTTCCAGGATGACACTGGCAGCCAATGTCTGCAAGGACAGGATGGCAAGGGAAGTGGGAACCATCTTCCCTTTCTGAGCTGTGATGCTAGAAACTCTGACAAGCAACTCACGCAGGAACGGGCTCATTTGACTCACAACTCTAAGTTACAGTCCATCACCGTAGGAAGTCAAAGGGCAGTGACCTGAACCAGCTGGTCACATTCCATGCAGTCAAGAAAGTAACGACCTGAAGACTATATGCAGGCAGCCAGCTCCCTGTCTCCACTCTCATAGAGCCAAGATCCTCAGCCTAGGTGATGGTGACAGCCACAGCAAGACTGCCCACAAATCAAGATAATTCCCTATGGACATTCCACCAGGCCAACCTGGACAATCTCTCATTGAGACTGCCTTTTCAGGGGGGTCTATAATGAATTACGGTGATAATTAAGACTATTCACAATTTCGCCTCTTGTCAACTTGACAAACATGTCACTTTAAGCCATATCTTTCTGCTGTTTGTCACCAAAAGTCTCATCCTCTGTGGTGGTTGGAATAGAAATGACCCCCCCCACACACACACACACCTCAACTCATAGATTTGAGAGCTTGGTCATTAGAGAGTGGAGCTTATTGAGAGGGATTAGGAGGTATGGTCTTGTTGAAAGAAGTATGTCACTGGAGGTGGGCTTTGAGGTTTCAGAAGTCCAAGCCAGGCACAGTGGCTCTCACTCCTGTTGCCAGTGGATCCAGATGTAGAACTCTTAGCTCCTTCTCCCATACAATATTATAAACATACATATATATTCTAGAGACACACACATGGATACCAAGGGAAGGAGCTTCAGATGTGGAGGGAGAGTCAAAGCTTCCCCAAACCCCAATCCTCCTGACAAGCACTGATCCCCATCCAGGCAAACCTCAAAGGATACAGCACACACAGCAAATCATCAAAGAGTAGTGATGAAAGTCAGAGGATGACCTCAGAGACTAGAGAAGTCAAGAGAAAAGACAATGGCAGGTGATACTCCCAGCAAGCAGCGAGGTCCCCAACAATTCTTCCATGAAAAAGCATAGCACCTGGCAAATGTTGCACTGACATCTTCATGCTTAAATATCATCAGACATTTGAGGACAACATACAGAACAAAACAAAGCTGCATACAGAGAGGAGGGGGAGGGGAAAAACTGGGCCAACTAGCCTGGTTAACAGATAGAAGCAAACAAGAGGTTCTGTGTCAAAAAGAGGGAAAGGCGACAAGAGATTCTGTTTCGAAGAGAGGAAGGTGAGAACTGGAACCAGAGGCTGTCCTCTGTCTGCACATGTGTGTGCTCTCACTCTCGTACATGAATGAACACGTGTACTAGCGCTCTTGCTCTCCCTCCCCCATACACACACAGATTTTTATAAAAGAAACTGCAATTAGCAATCATATATTCTTCAACACTAACCGAATTAAACCAAAAATCAGTATTAAATCTGAAAAATCACCAAGTGTCTTAAGGTTTCTATGACTGTAAAGAAACACCATGACCAAAAGCAAGGTGGGGAGGAAAGGATTGATTTGGCTCACACTTCCACATCACTGTCCGTCACAGAAGGAAGTCAGGGCAGGAACTCAAGCAGGGCAAGAATCTGGAGGCAGGAGTTGATGCAGAGGCCACAGAGAAGTGCTGCTTACTGGCTTGCTCAGTCTGCTTTTAATAGAACCCAGAACCACCAGTCTAAGGATGACACCACCTACAGCGGGATGGATGCTCCCCCATCAATCATTAATTAAGATGCTCTATAGCTGGACCTTAGGGTGGCATTTCTTTTTCAATCAAGATTCCCTACTCTCAAACAACTGTAGCATATGTCAGGCTGACACAGAACTATCTAGCACACAACTGCTTGGAAACAATCGATTCATAATACATATGCCAAGAAAATTTTAAAACCTGAAAATAAATTTAATGAAAATATGATATAGTAGACAGACTTGAAATCAATAATCTTAGTTTATACAATAAAATCTTCAAAACAGAACAACTAAACTATAAGTCTGCATTAAGAAATAATAAACTAAGAGGGGACAGTGGCACTGAGGCTGCAGAAACTTGAAAGATCTGATATTAATATTCATCTGGAAACACACACTCCAGGCATAACGGCCAGACTCTCCTTGGTCAGTGAGAGAGAAGCCCCAGCCTGGCAGTCAAGGCCACTACATGATGAAAATGGTACTTCTGCTCTATGGTTTTTATTCCCAAAATAGAATCCCATCTAATCATGGGAAATATATCAAACAAGCCTACAAAATAAACTTTTAACTTGCCAAGCTCACCAAAAAACAAAAATCAAGAAAGACCCAAGTCCAGAGGAGCCCAAGAAGATCTGAAGAGTAAGAAGAAGGAGCCTCAAGCTATAAGGAAGTGTAAGTATGAAGCAACACCTAAGTAAGCCTAAAAAAGTAAAGATTCTACAAAGATGATGAATTAGAACGTCTGTGACTGCACAGGTAAGGTGTGAGTCTGCAGCTAAGCTGTCTTAAAGGCCATCTATCCTTCGGGCCCTCTTAAAGGCCATCCTTGTGATTAGTAGGTAAGTGTCTTGGAATGCAGGGAACCCCAGCCCCACCAACCCTAAGATGAGAATGTCATCAAATAGTGCCTGAGCCAATAGCAGATTCCCCGCTTTGCTGTAACCCACCTGTTCACTCCAATATACTCGAAAAGTACCTCAACTGATGGTACTTTATTGTTACTAAATTTTATTGTTACTAAACCTCATGAAACTGTGAACATGTTGGGACAAGGCACTAGGGGTGACCCGAATCTGTGTTCCCAGATCACAGTCACTTATGTCTGGCTCCAGCATAAGCTGTCTCTTACTCCCTTTGAAGCGGGAGCTGTGATTCTATGTCAGCAGCATCACTGTATTACTACTGGTTGTGACGGTACACCTCAAGAAGCAAGACGCCAAAGCAAAAAGAGACGGTGCTGGGCAAATGAGGACTGTGTGTGTGCAATTCTCTTGTACATCTAAACCTTTCTGGAACATTAGGTGCTTTAAAAACCATCCTGACATGGGGCCCTTTCCTTCGCAAATGTTGGCTTTAACTGGTCTGGCGCAGCCCACACTATCATTCTTTAAGGTTCGATTTCAACACCTTCAGTCTTCAAGACAAGAATGAAGCAAGTGTGGATGGGGGAGGGGTTCCTTTGGTAAACTCAAAACTGAATCTTGACTTGTACCATATAGTAAAAATCTAAGTCATAACACACTTAACAAATATAATATAGCCTCTCCTAGGGGAAAAGATGAAAAGAAAGAAATCTTTATGATTTTGGACTTGGTAACAGTTCTTCACATGGTACAAAAATCATGATCATTTTTAAATATTTTCCTCTTATTTATGGGACTGAGGGTAGCACCCATGCAGAAATCAAAGGGCTATCTTCTGGACTCAGTCCTTGCCTTGCCCTCCACCTTCCTAAGGAAGCAGTCTCTCTTGCTGTTCTTATCACTCAGCAGCAGCAGCAAACTCCAGACCAGCTGGCTGCTGGGCTTCCAGATGATTCTCCCATCTATGCCTCCCACGTTGCCCTAATAGTGCTGTTATTACAAACGCATGCCACCATGCAAGGCTTTTACATGGCTCTGGAGACGGCAGAGCAAGTGCTTTTACCTGCGGAGCTACCTCCCTGCCCCTCCCCTTTCTGATACAGATAAACTGAAATTCATCAAGACTTGGAGGCTAGAAAGATAGCTCAACAGTTCAGAGCACTGATTGCTTTTCCAAAAGACCAGGATCCAATTTACAGCACCCACATATGGGCTCACAACCATCAGCAACTCCAGTTCCGGGAGCTCCTGCACCCTCCTCTGCCTCTGCAGATCGCACGTATACATGATGCACAAACAGATGTGCAGGTAAAATACCTATACACATCTTTTAATCTCAAAAACTTTAGAAACGTGAAAATTATTGCTCTGCAAAAAAAACTGTTAAGGGTTAAAATGCTGGGAAAAAACATTTTCAGAGCACTAAACAAAGGTCTCGTCGGCGAAACATAGAGAACACTCAAAACTTTAAGGGTGGAAGAAGCAGCTCAGCAAGGACATAGCAGATGCTGGGGAGAAAACAAAAAGAATCACACACAGCATTAGAAAGGTACCACACACAGCATTAGAATGTCCATTAGAAAGAAGTCACGAAAAGTTGCTCCACAGCACCAAGGACAAGCTACTGCCACACACCTGTCAGACCAGGATAAAACTCCAACAAAGTGTGTGAGAACGGAGAAGTTAGGCCCCTCGGCAACCCTCCACTCCATCCACAGAGAGCCAGTGTCATCTTTAACGAGCTGTGCACAGTATTTTACCCTGTATCTCTGAGAAACCAGTGACTCCCAACTCAGATGTAATCATAAATAGGGGAGGATGGGAGAGTATTTGCTAAAAACCACCTGTAAGCTGTAAAACTTCTATCAATCAAAAGGGACCTTTTTATATAAAAAATTCAAATTTAGAAATTCATAATGAATAACTTCAAAATCCAGTTACGACTATAAGGTTCTTTCTGGAAGGTAAAATTTTAGACCCCATGCAATAAAGGAAAAATGATGTTAGGGTGCATTAAGTCATAACTAATAACCTTGGATATATGATTTCACCTATGTCTGGGACACTCAACCAGAAAGGTAAACTGTCCCTCAACTCACACTCTCCCCAGACGCTGGAACGACCCTCACCCACTCTCACTGGGTCGCTGGGATAGCGGCTTTAGTTCCCGGAGACTTACTTTCCCCTCCACTTCTATGGGCTTACCCTACCGTTTCCCATAGCGCTTATCACGCACAAACACCATCTGCCCACCAAAACACTAGTCACATTTCGCACAGAAGGATTTTTTATATCAATAAATTTTAAATGAATAAACAACACGGCAAGGTATAAAGAACTGTGTTAATAGTTTATCAGTGACACATAGTAATTCATCCTCTGCCCTTGTTGACAAGTTGTTACAAATGTTGTTACAAATCATGGACGATCAAAAGGCCCTCTCAGTTCTTAAAATGCAATTGTGTTTAAAGTCTTCCTTTACAACCTGCGCGAATTATCTCTTACATTCTGAGACATAGGAGCAAGTAATCCAGTCATGTGAATTACAAAACTGTTCCCTCATGACGCGTCCCCACTCATCTCCAAAAAGAAGCTTCAAGAGACGAGATCCTTGACCTTTTTTCCCCCGACTACCACGGCTCCAGCACGGGTAAAGTAGGCAGAACTGCCCTGAAGTCTGGCTACTCAGGAGCGTCATCCGCTACTCGAACTACGCTGGAATAAGCGAGCATCACCCCAGAGGCAGAGGTGACAGCAGAGTGAGAAGCGCGCAGAGGCCGAGCTGCAGGCCGCGATGCAGTTCGGACCTGGGAGCGAACACCAAGCCCCGCGGGCATCGGTTCCCAGGCCAGGGAAAGCCCGCGAGCCGCACCCCTTCCCTTTGCCGGGGCCAGGGATAACAGCTACCCGGCCGCCCGGGGTCATGGCGTTGAGCCTCCATGCCCTGAGCCCCGCCACGCGTACCTTCGCTCCGGCCCAGGATCCGGCAGCACAGGTTCTGCAGCAGGACGTTGGGCGACTTCTGATCCGGGGTCGCCATTACCGCGCCCGGACTGCGTACCGTAGCCTCCCCGTACCCCAGGATCCCGCACCCGGACTACGGCGCCGCCATATTCGCGGAAGCGGCAAAAGCGCGCGCCTCCCATAATGCACCGCTTCCCGCGCGATGCGCGCAAGCGCCTTCTAGGCGACGACACACCCCCCGCCTCTCCGTGGGGTACAAGTGGCAGCGTCCCGCAAAGCGGTGTAGCTGTGTGCTGTTCGCGGTAACGTCGGGTCCTGGCGGCAGTACACTTCCGCAGCTTGCGGTCTGAGCGCTGCTTTGTGAACGGCCCAGGTTGGAGTCACATCTGGATGCGGAGTCCGAGAGTTCGTGAACCCTAGGACGGTGACAGGGGCGCCGTCGGCGGCAAGGCTCCAGTGCTGAGCTCTCGGAAGTGACTTCTCACGGGTCTGGAACTTCTGCCCCTTGACGTCACCGGGAGGTAGTCCTGGGAACCGGGATGCCGGCCCAAAGAGCTCCGTGGTGTCCCTGGAACACTCAAGAAGGACAGAGCCCAGCCCCGCAGCTCCTGCCGGGATGCACAGTGGTCAACAGATGAAGGCACAGTGGCCTTCTTGGCCAGCCAGGTCTGTGATGGCAATGGGGCTCATGTCTTAAAGGAAGGCATGGCCTTATTCGTGTTTTGCTCGCGGATCACGTAGCCACCCTTCCTGCCTGCTCTGTGGTGTACAGAAAGCCGACAAGCTCCCTGGACAAATGGTGCCTGGAGGCGGAGGCTCAGCCGATGGAAGCCAACGGTGGAAAACTGCCAGCGGAGACTCCCGATTTCAGCCCCCTTGACTCATTGCGACTCTGTCAACGCCTCTGCCGTCAGCCCCATTCTTCATAGCACCAACATACTTTGTGCCAGCCACACCACAACAGAAGGTCTAGAATATGGCTATGGCAACTGACATCACCCATTCCTACTGCCCCCCGCCCCGGGTTCCACGTCAGTTTCTATCACCCAAGTAGCTAGTTCTTCATCTTCAATCCCCATGACTTGTTTTGCTGACCGGGTCCTAGCACTATCCTTGGTAATAGGAGTGATCCCAGCAAGAAGTCTTAAGATGGCTTTCTAGACTGAATTGAATACTCAAACATCTAATCCACTTGTTGACAATCAGGTGAGGGCAGCCAATGAGCCAGGAAAATCCCGAGTGTGTGGGTGTTTGAAGTAAAGGGCCAGCTGATAGCAACATATCGAAAGTTAAGTAGCTGGTCCAGGCAAGTGTTTGGATTGTAACATGGTTTTGAGGACAGTTTTGAGGACAAGTCATACCCGATGACTTGTGTGCCCCTGGGACTCACATGGTGTATGAAGAGGAACAACTCCCCAGCTGGTCCTCTGACCTCCATATGTGTGCTCACACCCCCACAAAAGGAATTTTAAAAATCTATACTAAGTCGTAAACACATACCATAATAACAAAAAGTTTGACCCACTAGGAAAATATAAATGTGTGTGTGTGCCTGCCTAGTAATTATTGCTGCCTGGGAGGCCTGCCTCAGGACAGCACAGGGCTCAAAGGGAAATCCAGTGTCGGCACATACTAGACTTTTCTATCTGAGGGGGTTAGGAAAAAAGACACACTCTCTTGATGGTTTCCTTCTTTATTCTCTATTCTTTTGTGTTCTTCCTGTATTCTTGTGTTCTTCCTACTGTATACTTTTTTTTTCTATAGCTTATATACTGCAACAAGGTTTTTTCAGGCAATATAGGAATTATAATGTGGTTACATTCTATATTTCAAGTGAATGATTATAATGGATACAGGAAAAAAATGGTTTTCATCTCCCTTACATAATTAAACATTTTATGTATTACTGGTGAAAAACAGATTATTCCAAGAACCCACATACATTCATACCCAAGCAACTTGTTATAGATTAACTGTGTGGGCAAGCAAGCTATTCTTCTCAGTCAGGTCTTCTACTGACAGGCTGCATTTTGAAGATACAAAGAAAGGGCCAGTTGCTTTATTATCTTGAAAGATCATCTTATAAGGAATCTTAAATCACAATTCTAAACTTTTGTATATAAAAAAGAATCAGTCAGATCTACTTTTTAAAACCCTTAAGTTTGATATATATATATACATATATATATATATATATATATATATCAGAAAATCGAGGACAGAAATGAGTATAAGGAATTAATCATCACCCTTGGTCATTAACCAATCCTAGCGAGAAAAGTACATCAACTAATAATAATTGGGCTGCTTTGTGTTTGTTCCCTGACCTTAACAAGTCCCTCACTCAGCCATGTGCCTTTCTAAAACTAGATTGTCTTCTTGAGTTTTTCACCTCAAAGCTATTTTCACAAAAACATCTAGTCTAACCTTAAGTTGTTCTCAAAGCTTTGTTTCAGCTACGTTGCACCTACGTTCTCCCAGCATTAAGGTTAAAGAATTTAAGCTCGTTGCGCTATTGGGACTCAATTGTTTTTCTTAATTATTAACCTCCTCAATTCAGGAAGAATAGCTTGAATAGAAACCATGTGCTCTAGCTGTGTGGCACATTCTTGTTTTATTTTTTATCATCAAAACTCCATTTAAACTAACATTATAATTATCAATTTGATAATACAGCTTAGGAAGCAATCATCATAATAGTACACAGGTGAAAACGCCCAGTAGAACGGGATGTTTGCATGAGATAAACTCACTGCATTACAGGCAGTGGGGATCTCCCCACACCTGTTCACACCATGCCAGGTACCAGAGAAAGATGTCAGTGACAAACATGCAAGGCCACAGCAGAAGCAAAGGACTTTCCAGAGTCTGTGACCTCAGGGCTTTGCATATATCTGAGACCTTTCTGGACGTAACTGGATGAAGCTATCATCAAACCCTCCACATACTTTCCAAGTCAATCAAGTCATGATTGTAAAACAACTTGGCCAATGATAAAAAAGCACTCAAAGGCCAGGCATGGTGGCACATGCCCTGAATCCCAGCATTTTGGGGGAATAGGCAGGTGGTCTCTGTTAAAGGCAAGGTCATCTACATAGTGAGTCTGTAGGCAGCCAGAGCTAACTTCCTCAATAATAATAACTGGTTGGGGAGATGGGTCAGTAGTTAAGCACACTAGCCGCACTTTCAGAGGACCTGGGTTCAGTTCCCAGCGCCCACGGAACAGCTCACAACCACCTGTAACTGCAGTTTCAGCAGATCTGATACCATCTAACTACCTGAGCCACCAGGCATGCACATGGTGCTCTTACATACATGCAGGTAAAATATATAAAATAAGTGGAGATATTATCTCCACCAGCAGCCCTTGTGGCTGGCTGCCTCAGCCCAGCTCAAGAACCAATCAGTGAGGACTGGTGGTCAGAGCTGGCCCACAGTCAAGACACTGCCAAAGGACATGTGGTTCAAAGCCATGCCAGAGAAGAAAGGCTTGTTGGGAAACCCCAGATACTTCAGTCTGCTGTCAGGACTGCTTGCTCAGACAACACTGTGCTGTCAGCATTTGTTGGTTAGCATGACTGGGTTCATCACGGTGGGTGTTTCTTTGGATGACATGAATATTTGAATTCGCTTTCCACTGCTCATAATAAACCTGAAAGCAATAATTTTAAAAGAGGAAAAAATGTTGGGGCTCATGGTTTCAGGGATTTCAGCCTAAGGTCGCTTAGTCCAGTTGGGTTTGAGGCCCAGAAAGTGTGGGAGCCCACAGAAGTGGACCCATTCCCCCTTGACTGACGCTCAGAGAGTTCAGACCTCTTCTTGCTCCTTCAAGACTATATCACAGGAGATTTGACCTAAGGTATGACGACTAACAGCGTGTTCTGACCTAGGATGTGGTTACTTGATGCTTTGGGTATTGAGAAGGTATTTATTTGTTCTTTGTATCTTGGTAAAGAAGCCTCTTGCCTTCCCCCTCCTCTTTTAATTGGGTTACATAAAGCCAATGAGAAACGCAAGGCGAATCTCAGTACTTACTGGATGCCCTCCCGACTCTATCAGTTGTCTCTCGTCTGTCTCTTTCTTTCTTTCCTCTTTGTTAATCCCCATGCTTCCCTCCAGACACATAAGAATAATCTGGGCAGGATTTGGTTGATGTTGTCGCCCAGACGAGAGACATGGCAGGAAATAGCAGATTATAGCGGAAGACTGCTCTCTTTATGGTGTCCAGGAAGCAGAGCAGGAGAGAGGAAGAGTCTGAGAGGGAAAATGCATCCTGAAAGGCACCAGCAGTGACATACTTCCTCTAATAGGCTCCACCCCCAATAGCCCATGAAGCTATTAACTCTATTGATGGGTATCTTAATTATGTCATCGCTATGATGAAATATCCTGGCTGTAGCAACTATAGGAGAAAGGTTCTGTTTGTTTGTTTGTTTGTTTGTTCAGCGCAGTGGTACAGTTCAACACAATGGGTGTGAGCACTCTGAAGCACAGCTAACAGAGCTGCCGAGTGACTACCGCCAGTACCGTGAGAGGGGGAGTCTGAGACCTACCCAAAGTTGCTGGGAACTGCACTCCAGTAACCCAAGAGTCCACTTTTGAATGCTTTCCTCCCTGGGTAAGACCTAAAGGAGAGGACATTTCTCTCAGCAAATGGAAACAACAGCCTCCTGGCCACGGGACTGGCCTGTAGGGAGGAGGGGCTTTGCTGAAGTTCCTGCTACAGGGCCCATCTTCAGAGCTGGACTTCTCAATTGGTCAGGTTACCACCACAGCATGCCCCCCAATGGGCACTGTGACGCAAACATGAACCTTGGCAACAAGAGTTTAATTCTAAAGTCTGCACTAAAGTCATGATTGACTATAACATACATCAGGGCTTCTCCTTTTAACACATTATTAATAAGTTAGGAGCTAAAAAAAATCTATATCAAGCTGAATTTTTAATTTAAAAAAATCCTCACCTGGTGACCTCTCCCACAACCCAGAGTACAGTGTGTGATCCTCGGAGTTCTCTAACCAGTAGTATCTGATCGTCACAAAGCCCCTGGGGTGCTGCAAGGACATTCAAGTTTCCTGTAACTTTTTTTTTTTTGGTTGGTTTTTTTGTGTGTTTGTTTGTCTGGTTGGTTTTTCACAACAGGTTTTCATTGTGTATCCCTAGTTGTCCTGGAACTCACTTGATAGGCCAGGCTGGCCTCAAACTCACAGAGATCTGCCTGCCTGTGCCTCTGCCTCCTGAGTCACTGGGATTAAGGGCGTGCACCATCATCACCACCTGGCCCCTGTGACCGTTTCATGGATCCCAGGAAGCCAACTAAAAGCCTTGCCATGGTCAAAACTATTTTGGAAAGATGTTCTTTAATACAGTTCACGCAGGAAAAACCCCATACTCCAGTTATTATAACACGTCGCTAGGTGTCTCTAGCGAGGTGCTAGAGGGAAAAAAAAAAATCTACCTGTGGTCCAGAATCTTCTCGACTTTTGTAGCGTCGCCAGAGTACGACAGAAGAGAGGGAGAATTACCTACTTCTTTCTGGAACCTGAGCTGTAGCACCCGGGGACACCCAACCCGAGGAGGTTCAGCAGCGCGTTGGACTCAACGGGCTTCACGCTGGCGGCTGAGGCCAATGCTAGCCTAGGAGAAGCCATCCGTCAGCTGGCCTGTGCTGCCCTCTGCCGGCCAGTGCTGCTAAACGGCTACTCTAAGACCAGAGACCTGGAATTGGAGCCAGCTGACTGTAGGGAAACCTGGTAAGAAGGGATTGTTAAGGAGTTCTCATGCTTATGCAAATGAGTCTTACTGAATAAAAGCTAAGGTTAGGAAACTGTCTAGTTCTCAGAAAGTCTATAAGGCCCTACCCCTCTGCAACCGGCAGGGAGAGCAGGAAGTGATGGCGTTCCAAGGAGCCCTTCAAATCTTTCCATCAGAGGCAAAACTCCCAGCAGAGAACTGCTTTGAGACTCAGGTTTTTGTCATCTTTAAAACATAAGTGAGCGTGTTTGCCTTACAGAATTGTGAGAGGATGAGTGTTAATTTTTAAAAAGTGCCAGTGAGGTGTGTAAGTAGCTACCAACCATCACCAGAGAAACCTCTTTACAGTCAGTAGAGATCCGAGCGTGTGTACGCGCGCGCGCGCGCGCACGCGCACACACACACACACACACACACTAGATATCTAAAACTGCCTGCAGACATTTAGGAATAGCAGCTGTAAATAAAGAAATGGAATAACCTCTAAATTGCAGGATAAGTTTATTAAAATTTTGTTACAGAAGTTTTCAGACTCAAAGCCTGGGCTCTGAAAGTCTAAACGAGACTGTGTCCGGTATACCAATTAAAGAGACAAGCAATGACAAAAATCAGAGAAGATTTATTCAGTGTGTCCATATGGGGAAGACAAACAAGGGGTTTGGTGTCACCCAGCCCCCCAGTCTATCTTCAGGGCCCTGGCATAGGTTTTAGTTTTAAGCAGGCAGAGGTACACATGACTAAGTAGTCCTGACCAAGGTGTGGTTCTGCCCATCACTGGCCCATCTTTGTCTCAGCCCCGGTCTCTGGGGCAAGGTCGTCTGAGGATTCAGAACTCTGTGTGTTCTCTCTCTGAGAAGCAAACTCCTGCTCTGGCTGGTAACAGGATTATCCTTTCTTCTCCCAGACAGGAATTTTGAGGAAATTCTTCATGAGGTTCAACATTTAAATCATCTGATGATCAAAGGAGTGGGCACATGTATTTCTTTAGAACATCTTTTCTCCTACCGGGGCAATTCCAATCCCACTAGAAAAACCAGCAGCTTCATTTCATCCCACTGTGTTTATTTTAAAACAAAATCCAGGGGACTGAAGAGATGGGTCAGTGGCTAAGAGCAGGGCTGCTTTCTCGGAGGACCCAAGTTGGGTGACCAGCACTCATGTGGAACTTACACCTGTCTGTAACTCCAGAACCAGGGAACCCAACACCCTCTCTGGGCTCCGAAGGCCCCCACACCCACTATGTACCTAACCACAAAGAGACAGATAATTTACAATAAAGTAAATCTTTTTTTTTAAAAAAAAAGTTAATTTATCAACACACCAGTAGATGTTGTATCATTTCATGAGCTAACAATATATCCAGGATAAATTAAAATGTAGCATGGAACCTGCCAGAGTGACCTGAATTCGTTGGTGTGGGCAGGAAGCCCTGCCTGGGCAGAAACCTAGTCTCAGTCAGTAAAGCTAGTCTTGTCTACAGGACCTGGAACTTCCAATAGTCACCAATGAGAATCACATCGTCTTAGTCAGGGTTTCTATTGCTGTAAGGAAACACCATGAACAAAGCAAGTTGGGGAGGAAAGGGTTTCTTTGGCTTACACTTCCACATTGTAATCCATCATTGAAGGAAGTCAGGACAGGAACTCAGGCAGGGCAGGCACCTGGAGACAGGAGCTGACGCAGAGGCCGTGGAGAGGTGCTGTTCATTGGCTTGCTCGCCATAGCCTGCTCAGTCTGTTTTCTTATAGAACCCAGGGCCCCCAGCCCAGGGACGGCACCACCCACCATGGGCTGGGCCCTTCCCCATCAATCACTAATTAAGAAAATATATCACCACAGGCTTGCCTATAGCCCAATCTGATTCCTCAACTGAGGCTCCTTCCTCTACGATGATTCTAACTTGTGTCAAGCTGACATAAAACTAGCCAACACAACTGCTTTCCTGTTCATGGACATCAGTTCATGTGAACCCTGGGTCCTCCACACCATACATGATACATGAGACACATCCACGCTGGATTTTCACTTTTCTAATTCCACAGTTAGGAGCTGCCTATTACTTTTGGCAAGGGGTGCTGAACTCGCACCTAGGACCTCATATATCCTAGACAAGTGCTTCTTATTTTTGAGACACAGCCCGACTAACTTGTCCAATCTGGCCTTGAGTTCTGGAGCCCAGGCATATTTGCAAGATGCCTGGCTCAGCCTCCCGGATAACCAATCTAAACTCTGTTGAAATACGAAGTACAATGACAAGGGCCTGAAATCTAAATTGTTACAGTGAAAGTTCCCCAAAATAGGGGTGCTGGTTAGTCAGAGGTCAGCTTAACACAAGCTAGAGTTGTCTGAGAGGAGGAAACCTAGACTGAGAAAATGCTTCCATAGGATCCAGCTGTAAGGCATTTTCTTAATTAGTGGTTGATGGGGGAAGGCCTAGGCCATGGTGGGTGGTGCCGTCCCTGGGCTGGTGGTCCTGGGTTCTATTAAGAAAGCAGGCTGAGCAAGCCATGAGTAGCAACTCAGTAAGCAGCACCCTTCCACGGTCTCTACATCAGCTCCCGCCTCCAGATTCCTGTTCTGACTTCCTTCAATGACGGACAACAATGTGGAAATGTAAACCAAACAGATCATTCCCTCCCCAGGTTTCTTTGGTCATGGCGTTTTATCACAGAAATGGTAACCCTAACTGAGACAAGTTGGTACCGGGTTAGTGGGTGTTGCTTTGACAGACCTGACCATGTTGTACTGGGGAGGATTGTGGAAGGGACTTTGGAATTTTAGACAGGAAGAAAGAAAACCACTTAGTGTTCAAGGTTAGTGAGCTGTTCTACGGGAGCTTGGACGCAAAGAGGGTCAAGAGAAATGCAGACGAAGGAAACCTGGTCTGTGAACTTCCAGAAGGAGTCAATTAAAGACTATTAGGACCATTATATATTTGATATATGGTTCTCAGCAGGGGCTGAGTAGTCAGCCGTGATTAACAAGAGACCAGTATCGTTGACGTGAAACCTTTGCTTTGCTGGGACTACGAATGCTGCTCAGCTGGAACTAAGAAATTAGTGGGGATTAAGTAGAGCCCAGCGTCACTGGGGGGAAGTCGTCTAGGAAGTGTTTCCTGAGAGTGAGCACACAGAAGCTGTGCCCCAGACATGGCCAAAGTCGTGCCTTGCACTGACAACCAGAGGTAATAGTGGAAGGGTCACCCAAGTGGTGCTGTTTTTGAAGGTGTGAAGGGATCATGGGGAGCAGCTGAGGCTTGGCGCAGTGTGGCAGGGTTGGTGTCCCTGAAGAGAGCCCAGGAGAGGCTGTAGGTGAAAGTACAGAGTTCAGTTGCAGGAAGAGTCCCCAGCATTTTGGAGACGCCAGTACCATAGGATGACCATATAATTCAGCATCCTGTGTATAGACATTGAGCTACCAGTCAAGAAATAGCAAGATTTAGAGGAGCTAAATAATAACCCCCAAGCAACAAGGTCTAGTTGACACTGAATGCCAGCTCTGACAGTCGCAGAGTGGACACCCTCTGAGTCCCCATTCTAGCCCCTCAACAAGATTAACAACAGCCTCGGCCACAAAGCTGACCCCAGTGAAGCTAATGGATTCCTCTGACAACAATAGAATCGAGACAGAAATCGGTAGCAACAGGAAAACTTCCAACATGAAGAAAGTAAACAACATAGCAATGGGAGACTCAGAGGAAGTTTCGAGAGGAAACTCCATCAGGTTTGGCGGACAGACATGGACACACCTGTGCTCCCAGCACTTGGGAGTCAGAGACAGGAGGAACACTCGAGACCCTGTTTCAAAACTCCTCCCTCAAAACTTCTCCCTCAAAAGAAAACAGAAAGGGAGGGAGGGAGGGAGGGAGGGAGGGAGGGAGGGAGGGAGGGAAGGAGGGAGAGGAAAATCTGAAAATATGTAAAACCATATGAAGACAAAAATTCATATGAAAACCATATGGGTTCACGAAAATGTGTGAATGATGCTGGAGCTGTAGAGACACATGGATAGCTGTAGATGTTGCTATTTAGCATTTGGAGGTGACTTGCCTCACAAACACGAAAATGTGTATTTGAATCCCCAGCACCCATGCTAAAAGCCAGGTACGTTAGCCCATGGCCAGATCCCCAGTGCATAGGGGACAGGATGGTCCTTGGAGCCCGTTTAGCTGAATCAGTGGGTCAATGACAGACTTACTCTATCCCCCACACCAAAAGTAAGGTGAAGAACAACTAAGGAAGATACCCATTGTTCATCCCTGACCTCCATATGTACACACACACACACACACACACACACACACACACAGTTTTTATTCTAAAAGAAATCTTAATAATGTAAGTTTTCAAATCAAGAATCTGGGGGGAAAAGGCAAAAATAAATCCACAGAAAGAAAGAAGGAAGAAAATAAGAAGAAATCAATACAATTTTAAAAAAAAGAAAAAGGAGAAAACTGATAAATTATAAAGATAATTTTCTTTTTATAGAAAAATCAATAAGCCTCTGGAAAGGCGAGGCAAGGCAGGACACAGCTCACCAGTGCCAGGTGCCCAACAGCAAACACAACCTCAGCTTCCGAAGTCAAGGTGTACACACTCCTGCAACCCAAACCAAACTCTGACATCACTTTGTGCTTGCTGAAACAGTAGGCCACAACCTAGAGACTGCTAACTGCTCTTGCTGAGGAGAACACAGAGCAGCAGGACTCCGGCTTGTGTTAAGACCCTTCCGTGGGTGGGCTACTTGTAAATGTGCCATCATTTTGCATAAAGCCGAGCACCTGCTCATAAATCGATGGAAACCTTCCCAAAGACGCAGTTCACAGAGCAGATCCGTGTGCAGCGCCCCCAAACTAAAACAATCCAGACAGCCGTACATCCACAGAACAGGTCAACAGAGTACGACAAATCACAAGGCAATCCTGCTCAGCAGTTTAAGAAGAGACCACAATAAATAAGCCAAACACGATGGTGTGTTTGCTTTTGCTTTGGCATTGAAGACAACCCACATTTCATCAAGGTCGCAGTACTCAGAACTGTGGTGCCCATGGGAGTGGGTCCGTCAGAAACTGTAAGAGATGTTGGAGTCCATCTGGATGGCGTGGGTTCCATGAAGCAAGCGTCTCCTAGCCCATCACTGGGTGTAGATGTCTGGACCGGGTTTGTCCAAGTTCTTGGGCTTTTAATGAAAAAACTAAGTTATCTCACAGATAGCAGACTAGCAAGGAGAATCTCCTCAGAAGCAAACGGATAGCATAGACTGCCAGCTAGCACAGGCAGGGTGCTCACGGACCCCAGGTCACTGTCGTCTCTTGTTTATGAGGGAGGCTCTGTGTTTGGATTGATGGCTCGCATTAGGTAAGCTTTCCCCTGTCCTTTCCCATGATGCATCTGATTTTAATAAGGTACACTCCCAACTATGTACAAACATAAGAAGGTAAACAGGGGATTCCCCCCCCCCAAAAAAAGTTCACTCAGAAGACACATTTTGTTGTAGTGCGCATGTATCCAAAACCAGTTCAGGCCAGCTTGGTCCCTGCATCCCTGACCCATGTGTGTTCTGGGATACGTTTGAATGGAAACCAACCTCCAAAGAGGAAGTTGCTAGTCTAAGGTTGGCAGGAAGGAGTAACTCAGTCTATTGTTTAAAGTGGGGGTGTATTGTAACTCAGTGTAGTTGAAGGGACACGGGTTGCTAGGTACGCTGTTAGGAAACGTCTATGTTTATTGCCCAAGCTCCATGGAGCCCCAGGCTGCTAATCTTTCTCCATGCCCACCTACTTCAAACCTCTTGAGGACTATTGTTTTGTGCATGTCACATGCAAATTTGACCTCACAGAGAGAAAGGAGATGCACTCAGCTCTAAATCCAATGTTTGCCCGTGTTATTAAATACTATCTCAAAGGGATTGCATATGAAAGCATTACAGAGGGATTTCTTTTAATATTCGGGATAGAACAAAGACGTTCCCTGTTGTTGCTACTGTATTGCATGAGTCTGGAGGTCCCAGAAACCTCCAGGAAGGGAAAGGTACTGTACTGGATGGAAATGAGGGCAGAACCGATGTGTCTTGATGGTTAATGGTGTTTTCCCAGAGAGACCTCACCTGGTCTAGCTCTGAAGAGGCCTGCATAAAGATGGGATACAATGACCTTGAACCTCAGCTCCTGAACCAGAGGAGCAAAATGAGGGGCCCTGTGAATCAATCAGATGAAGAGGGTCTCTTGGAGATACTTACTGCCATCAGGCAGTCGTACGTGCCTTTCTCTCTCTCTCTCTCTCTCTCTCTCTCTCTTTCTATATATAGATATAGATAGATAGATAAATAGATAGATGGATATAGATATATAAATAGATGTATATACATATATATATAATTTAAAGCTAACTGACTTTACTGGTTCAACAGTAAGCAGCAAAGGTAAACATGTTAGCTATTAATCCAAGGTGTCATCCACAGAAACAAAAACCACCCTTCGAAAAAAGCTATATGTGTGTGTGTATATACATATATAGTATATAAAAAATCTATATATAAAAATATATATAATAAAACATATATATTTTAAATGCTACAAGATACTTAAAATGAAGGAAATGTTGGCTAGGTGAGGGACAGCCTGCTCAGGACATGTCCTTGCCATCCACCTCCAGTTCCTTTTAGCATCTAGTTGGGATGAAGAGAAAATGGCCCTCTGATATTAAATCAATATCCAAGCAGGCTGGAAAGTGGTTTATGTCAGATCTCCACAGTGCCAATGTCGAGTATGCGATAACGCGGGGATGCAGCTGCCAACAATAGACTCAAAAGTGCAATTTTGGCAAAATAAATAAAATGATGGCTTAAAAAAAAACGAATATTTTGTGGGGGGGATACAATGATCTCATAGGACACAACACTGAGAAATAAGGACAAATTTCCCGAAGGGCTTGCTAAATTGGAGGGTGTTTAAAATAAAAAGCTATTCTAATGAGTCTGAACACTGTGAAGAAGGAGCAGAATCTCCTGCAGGCTCATTAAGTGCCAGGTGTGTCACCCTAGGCAGAGCTGGGGACTGCCTTAGCCCAGGCAGTGGCACCACCATTCTCATCCTAGCAGAACCCATCCAGAGTGAGAGGTTGCCCCTCAGGTCCTCCACAGTACTGACAGGATTGGATGGCTGGACTCGGGATCGTTTCTGAAAACTCCCCAGAGGGTTTTAAAGTGCCTCCAATGTTTGTCTCTCAGTACCACAGAAAATCCACTCCGCTCTTGGCCTCTGTCTCCCAACCCAGGGTCAGGCTTCCAGCTCCCTCATCTTCCTTCTTTCCGAGGTCTGCTCTGTACACCGGTCTTCCGTCTCTCTGATTTCTGACTCTTCCTCCCTTGAAGAAAAACCTAAGTCCTGCCTCTGTCTGCAAAGATCCCTGGAGCCCTGTGACACTGTCCTCCGCCTGCTCTCTTAGCCTTGCCTTTGCCATCCAAGAACACACACACACACACACACACACACACACACGCAATGACTCCCAAGCAATTCTGAGTGTGGCACAACTCATCTGTAATGGCCAGCAGTGCAGAGTGTTCACCAGGATAACAAGCACAACTGAGAGGCAAGATAGCGGTCTTTATGGCCACGCTGTCTCTGTTATGCAGTGGCCCACCTCCGAGAAGCCATGGTAGCAGGACATCCCTGTCTCCTGGCAAATGCATGGCAGGGTAAGTGCAGAATCCTGCGTGAATGGAGGATGCTGAGGTTGAGTGCCAACCCTCACAGACACATGCAGCTGGTCTGCATGCTGTCCGGCTGCAGGGGAGTCTACACACACTGCTTCCTCTCAGTCACCTCGTCTCATCCCGAGTCACCATGAGTGCCTAGTGGCCCGGTTCAGAAGCCCATATACATTCCTCACCCTGCTCAGGTACCCCTCAGCCTCGGACCACGAGCGCTCACTTGACACTTCCCAGTTCTTGGTGTGTGGACCACCTTTCCCGGAGCTGTAAAATCAAGTCAATGCTTCCTTGTGTCAATCATTCCTGGAGTTCAGGCTCCCCAGGTTTCCGTGCTGGGGTTTTGTGTTGTTATTTTAAAGACAGGGACTCACTTAGCACTCGCTAGGTAGCTGAAGATGACCTTGAGCTTTTGTCCTACGACCTAAACATCTATCACTGTGAGGCCACCTCGGGGTGACCACTAACTGCAGGCTGCCTTCAGAGAACATCCTTGGAAGGAGCCCAGGGCCCACAGCAGCACACGCACACCTTTGGGGTACCTGGGAGGAAATAGTGATTCAAGGCAAGGCGCTGTGCCCTGGTGTCATATAACTACCTGGCTGTGAGCTCTCTGAGGGCAGAGGTCACACCTTATTAATACCTACATCCCAGTGTCAATACATTGCCATTCAATCAACATTTGCTATGAATAAGTAAATGAGGAAGACTCAGTAAACCTGACTCAAAAGGCACTTAAGGGAAAGACTTTTGGAGAATTATAAATATTTAGAGGAAGGGCCAAATAGGAGCATACTTAAAGCACTTTATAGGACTAAGGTATTTTAACTCCCTGATTTTGGCCTTGTAATAGAGCGTAAGTGATGCGTGATAAATCCATTTGTTTGGCACAAAACCACTCACTTGCAAATGGCTATTTCTTCCCATTGAAAAGGACTTCAATTCGCCTGAATGCATGCTGTTTCCATGGAGACAGAGGCAGCCTCTCCACAGGTCCTGGGGTTATGCCTACTGTGACCCAGGATCCAGCCAACCTAAGATTCTGCTCATTAAGATAGGGGGGACACAGAGCTCAGTGCCCTGACAAACGGTGCACAGCACACTGGCACATACACTGACACACGGCGCTCAGTACACTGACACACGGTGCACATACACAGACACGTGGGGCACATACACTGACGCAAGGTGCACATACACTGACATGTGGTGCACAGTACACTGGCACACGGTAACAGTATGCTGACACACCACAGTGCACAGTACACTGGCATATACGCTGACATGCGGTGCACAGTACACTGGCAAATACGCTGACACATGATGCACAGTATACTGAGTGTCACTATTGCTTTCTTGGCTGATGTCAGAATGTTCAAAAGCCCAGTTCCCCCCCACAGTGATTTGTGTGCCGATCACCTACTAGTGAATTTAATTATTTCAGTGGTTATTGTTAGTCATTATAGGGGGGCTTCCACGTGTGTGTTGTGGAAAGTGTGGACCTTCTTGGAAAAACAGTGAATTTGCCTCTGTTGGAATTCTGGGCTTCCCAGTGGAGTGGGCCGTCCATTCACTGGTGCCTGGGTTTCAGGTTCTTATGCAGCCTGGATTCTTAGACTTTTGATCTCCCTCCTGCAAAGTGCCGCAGCGGTCTCCTCCCTGCTGGGCACTGTCATGGGCCTTGGGAGCCGGCATTTGGAAGCAAGCCTTGCTTACGGCAGTAGACTCGGTGAGGTCTCTGCTAGAATGTGCTGTGGTCACGCATTTTGCCTACAGAGCCTTCCTATTTTTTTAATTTTTAAAATTAGCATACCAAGTAATAGGTTTCCTTGTAGGTTTTCGAATACAATTTGTTTTGTTGACTATTCACCCCCCTTATCCCTCCCCAACCTCCTTCCTTTCCTTGTACTCTCTCCCCACCAGGAGCCTCCTTTCTGCTTTGTGTGTTCGGTACCCTCGCTGCCTCTATTCCTGAGAAACCTTTTTTCCCTCTGTGGTACCAATCCTAGTTTCACAGCCTATACCCACACTCACAGTGAATATGTACACATATAAACTTTAAAAGCTAGGATCGCAGTACGAGAGAGAGCATGCGACCTTTGTCTTTCTGGGTCTAGGTCACCTTGCTGGGTATAGTATGTTCTAGATTCACCCACTGTCCTGTAATTGCATGATTTAGCTTTTCTTTACAGCTGAATAAATGCCCATTGTGTATCTGGACCCCATTTTTATTATCCATTTATCCATCGATGGCCATCTAGATGGGTTCCGTTCCCTTGCTATTATGGAAAGAGCAGCAATAACCAAGGACGTGCAAATGTCTCTGTAGTAGGATATAGAGTCCTGTGAGCCTATGCGTGGGAGTGGTATAGCCGGGCAGTAGTGTAATTCTAATTTAGTTGTCTGAGGCATCTCCACGCTGATCCCCACAGGGCCTGCATCAGTTTACACCCTCACCAGCCAGGAATGAAGGTTTCTCCCCAGCAACTGCTGTCACCCGGTTTCTTAATGATGGGAGCAGTGACTCTCAGGTGTAATTCCTGCAGTGCCTTTGTGAATGACCTATGCCATTCTGCTTTTCTCATAAACGGATGTCTCCAAGAGACAAATACAGGTTATTTCTAGGGTCTGAATTACCTCCCATGACGTGGCGACAGGTCACGCAGGAGCCTTGGGCAAAGCTCAGACATACTCTCAGTTTTCCAGAATGTATTGTGAGCAAGTCTTGCAAACGGCAGAGAAACCACAGAGGCGCAAGGCGAGGCGAGACCTTGCCCGTCACTTTGATGCATTTTCTCCCTTCAAGCTGGACCTATTTAGCTGACCTCGGACAGGTAGAAATTAATGCTCTCTCGAAAGACCTTCAGGGAAGGTGAGAGCTCATCCTTCCTCAGCAATCCGTTCTTACAGGAACGTCTCCTTCATGCGACCCGAATCCATCAAGCCTGTCTGGAAACAGCATCTCTCCCAATCTGAGTCCCGTGTTTATATTTTTCTCTTACTGTTTGCTGAGTCAAGGTGGTGTCTGCTCTCTTTGTCATCATTTTTGGGAGCTGCTTTCATCCAGTCCAGAGCCTGGGAGTCTACATCTTCCGGGGGCTCCCCACTGCCCACCCCATCCCATCTCCTCTGGAAAGTACCAGTGAGTACTCAGCCAGGACTGTGCAAACATGGCCTGTTCCACACGCAGGCTCCTCTCTCAGGCCTTTCAATGAAAGAAGAGAAGAGATGTGGGGACACAGACCTATTTGAAAGGTCCTCACAATCTTCAGGGAGCTGAGCCGGTGGGTGGACCACAAGGAACAGAAGTGGCCTGTTCCACCTCTACTGAGATAGAGATCCAAGTACTGTTCAGTTAGTCGATAATTTACAGGTTCCCACCAGACAGCGTCTTCGGCCCAGTGGGGTACCCACCATGGTCTGATGGGGTACCCAGCATGGTCAGAGCCCTGGTAGAAATTCTATATGTCTGAGAATTCCACCCCAAGTTCCCTCATGTGACTTCACACAGGCAAGCCATCCAAAGCCACCCCAGAGACTGGAATTAGCCTTCATCACATGAGGAGACATGAGGCAGGATGTAATTCACATCAATAGGGCCCTTGACCCACCCCTCTGCCCTCCATCTCCAGGTCAATGCACTATGAATAGAGGGAGGAGGTTGTGGTCCAGACATTTGTCTGGTGATGTCTACATCCTCTATCTTCTTGACTGCCCAACTCCAGCTGAACTATTTAATCTTCTTGAGCTTGGTTAGTCTCAGTTGTGAAGCTTGGAGCCATAGGGTTCTAGGAACAAATTGCTTTCTAGTTGTGGAAGATGCCCTTCCACACTGGTTAGTACACACAGGCATGGTCAGTCGTGGCTGCGTGTTGGTTCTTTGCTTATCTCAGTCGTGTCCTGAAATTTCCATGGCTTGTGACTGCTGAGTTGGCCGTCTCATAAGACAGATAACCAGGACTGACAGAAACAAACACAGTAAAACAGATGCAAGGCTCTGACATGCTCATATGCTAAAGAGGGTCACTTTGAGGAAAGTTTTCCACCCCTGAATCGGTATCCTTTAGTGCTAGGAAGAGTCCTTAATCTGGGAGACGACATAGGTGGCCACGGATACTGCATCATGATACCAACATCTAAGTGATTCCCTGCTTGCTTGATATCCCAACAATGCTGTGAGAAATACTCTGATTTCCTTTGTTCAGGGACTAGAAATGGAAGCCCTAAGAAGAGAAATGACTGGCCAAGTCCAGACAGCCAAGATGAGTTAACGATGGGGAATCTTTGCCAACCAATTATCTTTAAGAGGTGGGACCAAGTTAGGGTGTGACTTTCTGGGACCCAGAGAAAAACCGCATGTGGCCCAGGTGCCCTCTCTCTGTGTGGTTCCCTCGCAGCACAGCTGAGCTTGGACTTCTCGTTCCTGTTTTGTGAGTTTTCCCCTTATAATAAATAAAAATATAATTGTTTTATCTTTTAGCTAGCCTGGTTATTACCCGAATCGAGCTAACTTCTACAGTTGGAACCCAACATGGGGCTCAGGTCTCCAGCAGCTCTAGCCAGCGGCTGTCAGGCTCCATGCTGTTCATTTGGGTATAGAATTCCCATACAGCAGCCCTGAGTAGCTGCTATCTGTGGTCCTTCATATTTTCTCCTTAAATGCCTCAGAGCTGCTCCAAGTGCTCAGGCACCTTGGCCACCCGCAACTGCATGGCTGGCTTCTGGGTCTAGCTTTTCCGGCACTCGTGGAAGCTCAGGTGGCACGTGGGCATCTCTAGTTGTCTCTGTTCGGCATTGCTTTCTTGCTCTCTTTGTGTTCGTGCAGCTGCTGACCAGTCAGGGACTTCTGCGGAGTGCACGGTCTGTGATTTACGTCAAATAATTGTTTTATTTTGAGCATATATTTCAGTATTTAATGATAAATTCAGATTCAAGTTGGCCACATGGCTACAAGTGCACCACAACACCTACGAGCAGGTAACAGTTATTGGATCTACGCCAGCTCAAACTCAACCACAGGTAAGATTTATAATTTAAAATATAAATTATAAATTATAAATTTATAATTTAAAAGGGCAAGATGACAGACAATTTAACAATTCAAAAATCCAATAGCTTTTTTACTTACACCATGTATGATGTTATGCAAGGTTTATATGATTTCTTTCCTACATCCCTGTTGTCTGGGTTTCTGTCCTGCCTAGTTTCTGTTCTCCTACCAGATCTCATAGCTGTTTAGCACCAAAGAAATCACACAGAGGTCTATATTAATGATAAACAGACTGACCCATTAGCTCAGGCTTTTTATTAACTCTTATAACTTATATTAACCCATTATTCTTATCTATGTTAGTCAAGTGGCTCAGTAACTTTTTCAGTGGGGCAATCATATCTTCCTTCTTCGGTGTCTGGACAGGACTGCAGAGGAATGGTCTTCCTCCTCCCAGAATTCTCCTGTTCTCATTGACCTGTCTCTACTTTCTGTCTGGTTGTCCGTACTTCCTACCTGGCTACTGACCAATCAGCATTTATTTAAAACATAATTGATAAAATATAGACAATTATCCCACACCACATTCCTCTATTTGATTCTGGGGATTAGTTTTTTTTCTTCATATTTTCTCCTTAAAAACATAATAGGGCCAAGAATAAGGCACTTTTAGAAATGATATAGTCTTTACAGACTGATAATGATCAACTGGAAAAGGACACAATTAATTTGACAAACAAAACCCAGTCAATGACAGAGGGTGCTGAGATATTGTCTGAGAGAATTTGTACTGTTAAATGTATTAATTGGACTCTGTCGAATGGTTATGATATATAAAATTGATAGAATGTCTCTCCAGAAAGGTAATATGCATGCTATAAAAATTATATCCCAAGGTTGAGACATAATCTCTACTGGACAAACTTCACACACCTTGGAATCCTCAATGAGGGCATTAGAGCAGAACACTCGACAGGAGATCCAGACATTACAAAAGGCAGTGGTAAAAAAAAAAAAGATTACAAAAGATTGAGGAATTTATGAAATTTAATGACCATGGACAAAAGGTACAAAGACAAAAATGTAGCCTCATCAGTACGTATCAAACTCTGGGATACCTTACCCAGAGTTCTACCTGCCTTTCCAGTGATATCATCAGAAAGAGCTTCTAACACCAAATGCACTAAGGTAGTCAAAAAATATACATGGAAGCCCATATGTATGACTGATCTAAAGAAAAACAAACAAGCAATTGTATCTTATGGAATACATTCGTCATTAGTTAGGGAAATGGTCAAAACATGACCTTCAAGGAACAAGGCAACGGCACAAGATTGGATTCAGTTAATCTCAGCAGTCCTAGAAAATGGACCTCAGCTGCTATGAAAGTGTTATTGGAGAGAAGAAGTAAAAATTTTAGAACAACAGGGAAAAGTAAAAAGACTTGAGATTTCCCAAAATCAAATTCTGGGTGAGGGACTTTAGTCTGATCCTCAGGATCAGACTCTTTACGATGAACACATCTTGTCCCTATGTAGCACAGCAGATTTAAATGCTTGGAACAGGATTCAAAAATCAGGAAAGAGAATGGAATCATATATTAGGGTTAAACAGGGCCAGAGAAAACCCTTTGGTAACTTTTTACAAAGATTAACTAGGGCAGAAAAAACCCTTTAGTAACTTTTTACAAAGATTAACTAAGGCTGTACAAATAGGAGTAACAGACCCAGAAACTAGATGTGTACTAATTAAATCGTTGGCTTTTGAGAATGCCAACTTAGAATGCAAAAAGATCTTTGGGCTTTTAAAGGTCAGACCAGCACCAATGGATAAATGGATCTTGCATGCAATAAATGTTAAGACATTTGACTATAGTACTGAAGCTTGGGTAGGAAAAGCAATTTCCAATGGTATGAAGAGACATCAAAATACCAAATGTTTTAATTGTGGTAGAATAGGACATCTGAGAAGAGATTGTAGACAAGGAATTCCTAGGCATAATGTCTCCACTGTGAATGGCAAGAATAGGAGGACTCAGCCTTCAGGTATATGTAGAAGTTGTGTCAAAGGCCGACAGTGGACCAATAAATGTAGGTCAACAAAAGACAGACAAGGCAATCCAGGACCATCAGGAAACTCCTTGGGGGGCCTCTTATAGGCCCCCATCACAAACATGGTCTTATCATTCCCAGTTACTGTGGAGAACATGTCTCTCCAGGAAAATTAAAAAATCCAGTGCCTACTGTATAAAACCATACTGGTCTGGATGATGTAATAGATGTGGAGGATAAATCAAAATCTCCAGTAGGACATAGGAACCATATATTCTGGAAGACTTCTATAAATGATCAAAGACCAAAACTAAGAGTGTATATAAATGGCATTTTTATTAAAGACTTACTAGACATGGGTACAGATGTAAGTATCATTACTCCTAAATCTTGGCATCCAAATTGGCCTCTTTAAGAGGTAGATGTTCAGTTCCTAGGAATTAGAACCCTATCTCAAGTAAAACAAAGCACGGGATGGGTTAAATGCACAGGGTCAAAAGGACAGAGAGGAAGGCTGAGGCCATATGTAGCTAATATTTCAATAAAATTGTGGGGTCATGACCTATTGCAGCAATTAAATACCCAGATTAACATTCCTACAGCCCCCAAAACTTATGTTTCTGGGGAAGATATTAAAAAGTATTATAAACAAAGGTCACCAGCCATTCAGACTGTACAAAAACACAAAGCAATTAACAAACCTTCAGAGGTACAAACGGCCCTACCTTTAAAATGGTTAACTGAGAAACCAAAATGGGTTAAACAGTTGCCTCTAACAGAAGAAAAAAGCTGCAGGCTTTGGAACAGTTGGTTCAAAAGCAACTAAGTGTTCATCATGTTAAAAAAAAAATTACCAACTCTTAAAATTCTCTTATATTTGTTGTTTAAAAAAATCTCAAAAACTATGTAGGCTCAAAAAAAAAAAGAAAAGAAAAAAAGGAGGGAAAAAAATCGAGCTAAGGTTGGGCAGGGGGCCTCAGAGACCACAATACACATCAGACTTTCTGCTTAGTCTGCTCAAGGTGCTCCGTCATTAAGCCTTGCTTCTGTTAGTCTGAAGGGCGTCCTTCCATGGCACAGCTTTACCACTCCACTGTCGTGGTGGTGGCACCACAGCCCTGTCTATATCCATGTGTACTTGTATCAGACACACCGACACAAGTGCCCCTCCTTCCAGGAGGGTGGTGGTCTGTCCTGCATCAGCTTGGTCCTGTCCAAGCGCAGATGGGGGTGGGGTAGAGGTGGGTGCAGGGATGTCTGTGGCTAATATAGACTTCAGACTTCTTTTTATTGGTGAAAAACATTTTCTCAGAGTAAGATGGTCATCTTCATTGATTTAGCAGTTTTGACTGAACACCACAAAAGCAATGTTGCTTGATAGAAGAACGTGCCCCTAAATCTTAGAGATGGCCAAACGAAACAGGACAGGGAAAAGCTTACTGTGCAATGAGACAGGTTTCTCTACAGGACAAAGATTTCAAAGGACAAGGTGCCAAAATGGCTTCCTGGGAATGGTATCATTCTGATGTAGAACCCAAAATGTGTCTTAGACCACACCTCAGTTTCTGTGACACATTGACCCTGAAGCCAGTCTACTGCCTGATTTCTGTTTCTGCTAGCGCTGACATTCGTGGAGACAGTTGTTTTTATTTTTCAAAATTGTGCTTTGATGGTGCATTATTAAATTGATTTGCTCATTAAATAATGAATCAGCAGCTAAGATGGATTTGTTGAAAACAAAAGAAAGAGGCCCTGAAGGCTGGAGTAATGGTGCATTGTGTTCTCAGTCTTAAGAAGAAAGTGACCCAGGGAAGCACAAGTCAGCAGCATTGCCAGTGTTTTTGCAGGTGCCACAATGAACCCGTTCTGATGATGTTGCTCACTAGTATTTTATTGGCTCTAGAGTCTCCCTTTCTTGACTTGTTTTAAATGTAAGAACCTCACAGTTTGCCACTAATATGTATTTAAGTAACAGCAGAATTTTGGTGAAAAGCGATGATCCTCGCTTTACAATGGGAGCACTGGAGATTCCGTGTGTGGAAGACAAGGCAGTCTACTTTGTGGCTGTGGAAAGTGGGACACCACCCTGGAGCATCAGGTACACTAGGGGAATGTAGAGAACGGTTGTTAAACCCGAGCACAAGCAACCCCTTCCTCCTTTCCCCCTTTGTCCCAGCGATCAGAAGGGACAGCCTTTACAGACGTCACTTAGGTCTTATCTGCCCCTCTGCTGCTTACGTTCTGTTTCTCAACACAGACCACGTGTGGGGCCTTCTCTACACTTCACGTCCTTACAGCTCATCAGACATGTGATCTGGTAGGCAACTGTGCTGTTTGTAATTTTCTGACCTTAACTTCTAGAGTTTTTTTTTGGGGGGGGGGCTATCTTAGCAGAGTCTGATTAGGAGGGGATAGCTGAGCAGGCATTAGCAGAGGTCTCATGTTTTCCATTTATTTGCAGCTGGACCTAAGCTGGCTCCAGGCATCTTTGAAAATCAACCATGAGATTTTATTTCTTACACAGAATCTCATAAAGCAGACCAGACCTTTTGGAATTTACCACCATCCCCCTGCCTCAGCCCCCAGAGTACAAGGCTTACAGGCATGGACCACTACATTCAGTTTCTAGAAATTTTACCTTTTAAGAGAGATCCTCTCTCTTGGGGTGTGTGTGCGCATGCACCACAATGCGTATGTGGAGGTCAAAGGACAACTTGTGAGAATCGGTTCTCTTCCTTCCTCTACCATGTGGGGTCTTGGTGAAGAGCTCAGGTCGTCAGGCTTTGTGGAGGAGCCTTTACCTGCTGAGTCATCTCACAGACCTCCAAATTTTTAAAAACTAATTTTTTTAAGGTTAACATACAAAGTGATGGACTTCATTATGGCGTTTCCCGTGTTTGTATACGTGTGTGTGTGTGTGTGTGTGTGTGTTACTATGTTTTGTTCTTTTGTTTTTGTTTGTACTGTGTACATCCCTGAGGAGGACAGAGAGGGTGTCAGATCCCCCGGGACTGTACTTAGAGATGGTTGTTAGCTACCACGTGGCTGCTGGGAATTGAACCCGTGCTCTCTGGAAGAGTAGCCAGTGCTCTTAAGGACTGAGCAGTCTCTCCAGCCCTGTTTTGTTCTTTTTTTTCCCCTCTTGCCACTAACCTTCTCCATTCTGTCCCTTTTTCACACTTGCTGTTAACCCTTGTCCCAAAAATTTACAAAAAGGTGAGACCAAAGGGAAGGCAGGGACTGTCCACTAAATCCTAAGTGTCCTGTGACCAAAGGGTAGAGCCTGTAGGGAAAACCATCTACTTCAGACACCTCCCATTCCAATATGCAAGTGCTGCGAGAATTCTGCGAAGACACCACAATGTCACCATCCACGATGTCCATAGCTGGGAACTCACAGGAACTCACGTACTTCCAGAACAGAGTAGAGGGCAATGGAGGGTTTATATAGCTTGGGCCAGGCCACTGCTCTGATACTAACATTGATAAAATCGTCTGACTTGATTTCCCTACTGCTGCAAACAGACCAACAGCATCTACCTCAGGTAGCCTGCTGTGCTCCTGTGTGTGCCGCAGCTGGTTCCTGTCTTATTTAGGTTTCTATGGCTGTGAAGAAACACCATGACCATGGCAACTCTTTTTTTTATTGATATTTACTGAGCTCTACATTTTTCTCTGCTCTCCTCCCTGCCTCTCCCCTACCCCTTCAACCCTCCCTCAAGGTCCCTATGCTCCCAATTTACTTAGGAGATCTTGTCTTTTTCTACTTCCCATGTAGATTATATCTATGTATGTCACTCTTAGGGTCCTCATTGTTTTCTAAGTTCTCTGGGATTGTGGCTGGTTTTCTTTGCTTTATGTTTAGAAACTATGGCAACTCTTATAAAGGAAAATCATTTAACTGGGGTGGCTTATGTCTCCATTATCATCATGGTGCAATATGGTGGCATGCAGGCAGACATCTTGCTGGAGAAGGAACTGAGAGTCTTACATCTTGCAGGTGACAAGACGTGGAGACACCATGACTACGCAAGTCTTTTAAAGGAAAACCCGCTTAACTGAGGTGGCAGCCCCTCGTCATCATGGCAGGGAACATGGAAGTGTGCAGGTTCCGTGGTACTGGCTACATCTTGATCAGAAGGCAACAGGAAGTGGACTATGACACTGGGAGTAGCTTGAGCACAGAACTCCAAGCCCACTCCGCAGTGACACACTTCCTCCAGCAAGGCCACACCTCCTAATAGTGTTACACCCTTTGAAAGTCATCTTCTTCAAACCACTACAACTCCTATGGTGAAGGAACTGCTTGAGGATTGGGTAAGAAAGGCATTCTGGACAAGTCAGCAAAAGAGAAACGAAGGAACGGATGAACAAGTGAATGAAGCCCGGAGGAGACATTCCTTTTGTGAGGAACGCAAAGTGACATGCATTCTGCGAAAAATCAGACATCAGCAACTGAAAAAGAGGGAGAAACAGGGAGGCAAGAAAGGGAATGAGAAGGAAACCAAATGCCCCGGTGATATGCTGCCAAAACACTTCAACCCAAGACCCGAGACTGAAGCTTTGTGAGTTAAAATACATCCTTAGTTGTGTGTCTGAAAGGAGCTTTGTCAACAGGGAAGTAAAGACAGCGATAGAGAAGGCCCAGTGTCCTCTCTGCCTGCATTTCTCTTATACACGCTTTCCTCATATTCATATGCACCAACGGAGACAAATACAACCTACTAACGGCCACAAGGAGCATTTTGATCACCCAGAGGCTCTCGTTAACATCTACGCCCATACCAGCCACTGTTTTCCTTGTGATGGGAGAAGGTAGAGGTAACTGGACACATACAAAGACTGGACCAGGGACGAAACTGAGATCTTGCCTTTGTCCTTATGGACAGATGAAACATAAGAACTAGGCCTAACTATCAGGGAACAAGTAGGAAAGAGACATGCTTATCCGCCATACTCCTGCCATCTGAAAACCTGAGTCCCACCCTCAAGAGCCAGGTATTTATTGCTGATTGGTCAGTTGACCCACCTATGGGAATGACCTCTCAGATGGTGGCAGAGCAGCTTCGATTGTTTGGCATGATGAAAAGTATAAAAGTATAACATAAAAGAATAAACAGATTCCTTTTTCGTGAAGGGCTTTGCAGTTAATGCACAAGTGTGTGCTCCTGAGTGCTACCTGGGTGAGTGAGCTTGAGCACATCCTCCAGACCTCACTCACTCCTGGCGTTAATGCTCAGCCACACCTGGGGGAGAGTTAGAACCATGTTTGCTGCTGGGTGGTGTCCAGTGTGGCAGCAAATTGGTCTTCAGGATACCTAGAGTCCCTAATTTTTCAGATGGAATATGGCTGCAATCTAGAGGTAAAGAACATGGAGGACATCACCTGTGGGACTCAGATCCCTTCTTCTGCAGGTCCCATGTCTGAGTGCTGAGACCTGTCCCCATCTCAGCTGGGTCCAGCCAAAGCAGCCACCGAGGCCTCTATCACCAGGGTCACAGAGGAGAAAGTCACAGTGTGTGTCGGAGCCTTCTTCCGTTTATATTGGATGCTGGGCTCAGTAAGACCACATGTCTGAGTGGGTAGGATGCTGGCCTTAGAATGAGCTTCATGATCACAAGACACGGGGGTTGGTTGATCTTCAGGGCAGTGGTGGGAAGCTAGGTGCTTGACTTTGGGAAGCAGAGGCATTTGAGTGCTGGAGAATGGCAGGTGTCTGACAGCATAAGAAACAAGAAGAAATAACTAAACCAAGTCAGGTGAGAGAAATATTTTTAACCATCTCTCCTCTGAATATATATATAGCTCGAACAGAAGGGGTGGGCCAAAACCAGCAAGGGAATAATGTCAGAGTCTGAGCATGTCACAGCAAGATGGAGATGTGGATGTTGGAACAGACTCTTGGGTCCTACTGGAGAACCCTCTGGTGTGTGCACTGCTAGCCACAGGATATAACAGAGGGTTGAGGTTTCCAGAATGGTGGATCTTGGAACAGTCTAACGTGGATAATCTGAGCTGGCTACAGAGGGTCATCAACCACTTATGTTGCAAAACTCCCAACATTTAAAACAGTATCATGGAGTCTCATTATCATTTTGTCACTGAAAGGAATTTTCCACTTCACACAGTAAGAAAGGTATGGGGGTGGGGACACAACCCTTCTTAGGAACCACGGTTGGCAGCAACACACACCATCTTCTTGGGTCATCAACAACGCAAGGGCAACTCTGATGTAGCTCAATTGGTAGAGTGCTCACCTATCATCCATAAGGACCTAGGTTCCATTCCTAACACCACACAAACCACCCACAGTGACACACACTTTTCATCTCCTCACTTGGGGAGTGGAGGCAGGGAAATCAGTTCAAGGTCATCCTTGGCTATATGATGAGTTCACACTTAGTGTGGGTTATAAGAGATCCTGTTTTAAACACACACACACACACACACACACACACACACACACACACACACATACAAAGAAGCAAATGAAAGAAACCTTCTTGGTGACTCTGAAAGGTAGGGCAGCCTTCAAGAAGAGCGAGGGAGTGCTCCCAACCTCAGCTGTGGCTATGCCTTCCTGTGTGGTTCAGGACTTACTATTTATATTTTCAAACATCCTCTTGGGTATGGAAGCACGGACACCAGCCTGCCCATCCCAGGAGGTGGGCAGAGGTCAGCTGAAGCTTGAGGTGTGAGACATCCCTAATCCCAGGACCCAGCAACAACAGAACTCAGCACTGTCACCCGGATGGCCAGCTTTCATATCAGTAAGACGAGGGGAAGTTCAAGCAGGCAGCTAGGATCTGAGACAGGAGTGCAGCTGAACCCGACAGAGTCACACTGCATGCATGAGCCAGGGGGCCAGCAAAGCCACGTTGGGCGTCTGCGTTTTGTCTGGAAACCATACATCTAGTGGAAAGCCAGGCTGTGTACAAGCTGGGCCATAGCTGGTACGTCTGTTTCTCACAGAAGGGCTTTAGGAGAGCCCCAGATATAAACAAGTCTCTGCATGGTGGACTGTAGAGCCAAGCTCTCACCACCTAAGGGCAAGGCGCCCATAGAACATATGGGCCATGCTAGGCTCATCTGTTAACCCCAAGGTCATGACCATGAGGGCTCCACCTTGGTCAGAGGAACTTTGAGGAGCCAGGACAGCTAGGAACAGTGAGTTGGCCCAGGTCAGAGAGTCTAGATGATCCAGAACAACCAACTAAGAGGACCCTGAGAAGTCAGGACAGCCAAGAGTACTGAATGGACCCTGACTAGAGAGTCTGAGGAACCAGGACAGTCAAGTATGGCTGTTTGGCTCGAACTCTAGCACAGACCTTTCTAGGGAAACCGATGAGGTCCAAAGAAAGCCTGGGGTGGGATGCTGGTTTCTGTACACTGTCAGGGCTGACCTTCACTACGGGACTCCACTGGACACAGCCTCATACAGACAGCCCAGCCTATGGACCTGTCCTGACAGAAGAGTTTCCCTGATATAGACCAACCCCTAAAATTTCCTGTTTAGGATCTGTGCCCAGTTCCTCAGAGGTCACAAAGGGGTATGACATCTATGCTAAGGTAAGGTAGTCAGAGGCAGCAACCCCAGAGCTGACCAACAATTACTGGCCAGTGAGATACCCCGGTTGGAAGGGTCCTCCTATTCAAGGGTAACAGGCCCCCGGCTCTGCATCTGGTGAGTTAGACTCCATGATGCCTTCCTGTTCAGCGTCTACTTGTGCTCTCATTCACGTGGAGGCAGGGATGCCATTCCATGCCAAGACACGGGTTGGTGGGATGGGGCATATTTGGGTTGGAAAAGGCTGAAGGCCAGCACTGTTTGGAACAAAGTAGGGAGTTTTTGAGTCATGGTGTCCGTGTCAAGGCTGCATCTATAAAGCACATAAGAAATAGAACACCACGGCCCATAACAGGGATGCGTAGAGGGAAACTGGGGTCTTTAGTGCTGTCCTGTGGTGGGGTGTTCATCAGAGAAGACTGCTCGGACATGGGTTTAAGCCAACACAAAGTCTTTACTAGCTGACTGAAGACTGCACTGGGTGCTCAGAGTCTCAATGGAGCCTTCCCCACCGAGCCTTTCTCAGGGTGAGCTTTTAAACACAAAAACCGTGTTCTTGGTTGACATACTTCAGTTAACAAGAGCAGTTAGCCAGAAGCAGAAGCTAAGAAGCAAGGTTAGTACAGCTAGAGGCTTTCCTGTAACTATGGACGTTGACGAAGTAGGCCTCTGTCTTCATCTTGGCAGCTGATGCTTTCCACATGCTGAGTTTTATAGCCGGAATGGCACTTTCATCTAGAGTTGGTTGTGCTAAGGTCTCAGTGCCTACTAAGGCCTGGGCACCTGTTACAATTCCAGTGGGAAGTCAGGAAGAATTGAGTAGATGGGAAAAGCCCACAGTGGGCCTAGGAGCCGTGAAATGGGGTGATAGTTCCTCACTGAGCCCAAGTCATATGTCACAGCACAATGCATGACTCCAGCCACTTGAACTTGAGGAACAAGGAAGTAGTCTGTAAACAAGTCAGTGAGTGTGTAGTTACAAGTTCTAGGAACTGGCAAAAAATGAAGCATTCTGAAGAGGAGTCATGGGACACTAGAGAGAAGGAACACCTGAGCTGAGTGTCAAGTGAAGCTGTATGGTCTCCTCACTGTGCTATGCTACACTGTTGCCAACCCTTAGGTTCTTGCCCTAGCCCTGCTGTCTGTGCCACCCAGATGCCACCCTGTATCTTTCCATCCCTTCTGGGAGCTTCTTGAAACTGAGTGCCAGGTGCCAGTCTGCATATGCAAGCGCACCGGTACTGCCTGAGTTGGCCTCCTCGACCCTACCCTATAGGTTGCCATCTTCTCTCTACATCCTCACATGGTGAAGAGATGATGTGGAGACGGAGATGATGGAGATGGAGATGATGGAGATGGAGATGATGGAGATGGAGATGATGCAGATGGAGATGATGATGATGGAGATGGTACTGGAGATGATGCAGATGGATGAGATGGAGATGATGGAGATGGAGATGATGGAGATGGAGGAGATGGAGATGGAGCTGGGGGTGATGGAGATGATGGAGATGGTACTGGAGATGATGCAGATGGAAGGGACGGAGCCGGGGATGATGGAGATGGGTGCAGGTATAGAGAAGGGTGTGGAGATGATGGGCAATAGCCTTGTTGGTGCATAAACAGCAGGCAACAGTCGCAGAACAATGGAGGGAAATGGAGAGACGGAACTAGAGGAAGAGCTGTGAGGGAGAGGCAAGAGATGAAGGTGGAATCGACAGAGCTGGAGAGAGAGTGAGAAAGACAGAATTGAGATGGAGTGCAGGTACAGAAATAATAGAGGAGGGGTCTGGAGAGTTGGCTCAGCAGTTAATAGCAATGACTGTTCTTCCAGAGAACAGCTCACAACCATCTGCAACTCCAGTTCCAGGGGCTGCAATGCCCTCTTCTGTCCTCTACAGGCACCAGGCACACATGTGTGGCACAGGCATGCAGGCAAACACTCAGACACATAAAGTAAAAATTAAAAACACTTCAAAAAGACAAAAGAAAAAAACGGTAGATGAGGAGAGACAGAGACAAGGGTGAGAGATGGAAGTAAGGTGGTCTCTGATCACTCTTCCTGCAGAGACATCTGGTCCCATTATAGGGGCCCCACCTGCATGAGTAACCTAAGCCTGCCACAATTCACCCTCCAAATGCTCTGCCTCCATCCATCACCCCTTTAGGAATGAGGGACAAGGTCCCCATCATGAACAAGAGAGGACACAAGCCTTTAATGGGTGGTGACACTGATGTATAGATACAACACTAGATGCAGGATATACTGTGGCCTCAGCAGAAGTGTGCAGGGCAAGGTGAGGGAGGGAGGCAGCAGTGCATTAGCTGCTGTGGTTTTACTTAAAAAGGAGGAAATGGCATTAGGAAAGGGCAGTTGCTGAGTTTTAGAAGGTTTAAAAAGAAAACCATGGGCCAGAATTAGCCAAACCTCTCTTCAAGGCCATTGCAGAAGGCAGGAAGTGTGCAAAGAAAGCCTTTTCTTCTGCAACTACGGGATGGATGGCTTGGGACATTGGGCACCAGGGTCAGTGGCAAACACAATGGACACGGAATCAGTTTTTTCAGGCCTCCCACGTAGAGACCAGCTCCACAAGTATTCATGCCAGACGACAGTTTTAGATGCCCCTGCACCCACTCTGAGCAGAACAGCCCCTCCCCCGCTGTTGTGGGTAATAGCCTAACTGGTACAGAAAATGAAAATGTCAAGACAATTTAAAACAATGTTTTAATTTAAACAACTTAAAACTCCCTGAAGAGTGTGCACAGCGACCCCAACAGGGCAAAACCTTGGAGGAAAAGAGAAACCTCAGTGGCCCATCTGCTCCACAGTCCCTCTGGGAAGTAGGGACAAGTGCCTGGGAAGCGGGGCAAGGGCAGCAGACATTTCCTTGCTCACAGTCCTGGAGGCTGAATGTGTGAGCGGCTGTACATGCCAGGGTGCTCAAGGGACAGGGGGCTTCCTCATGAACTCGACACGACCCACGTTTGATGGTCTGCTGTCAACCAGAGGCAAAAATGTTGTCTCTGTAGAGTTTATTTTAATATGTTGTAAGAACTTAACTCATTTTCCTTTTGTTCATTTCAAGACAGAGTCTCTCTAGGTAGCCCTGGCTGCCTTGGAACTTGTTATGTAGATCAGGTTTTCCTCGAACCCACAGAGATCCACGTATGTTGGATCCCAAGTCCTGGATTAAAGGCAGGTGTTACCCCTCCCAGCCTTATTTAGGGAATTATATCAGATAGAAACTCAAACCTTTAAGAAACAATCAAGAGCACTGGGAAGAATCAGCACTTAGAGAAAGTCACCCTCGTTCCTCAAGCCTTTGTGACTGCGCACTGTGCACGGTCCTGTTTATACACACCAGCCCTGCGATAGCCCAAGTGAGAAAGATGGGTAAGGAGGTTGACGGTGTGCACAGCAGCTTCTGTCTATGTCTCACAAAGTGCTGCCCCTATAACTGTGAGATGGTGGAAAAATCAGAGCCCATCGTCCCCAACCCAACTACCAAAGATACATTACGATCAGATATAGATGGAAAACATAAAATGGAGCCCTATAATCTTGTCAAACAATCCAAAAGGAGATGTAAAAGGAGGAGCAAACAGAAAGCCCAGATGAGGAACCTAAATCTATTGTGACAAAAATCAACATCAAACCATCCTATTCAAAGGTCATCAGAATGGCTTTCAGAAGTGAGGCCTGGCTACGGGCTGTCTTCCAGAGCTGTAGTTTCAGTGGGGGAGCTGGGGATCAGTGATGAGTCTGTCGTACAAGAGATCGGCACAAGAAGGTGCCTCTTGTAACCTCAGTAGTCTTCAGAGCAGAGAATTAAAGCAACCCGAGAGAGACTTCATAATAACAGAGCAATCAATCATTCATAAAGACAGAGATCATAAATATGAATGCATCTAGTGACAGAGCGCTCCCGTACATAAAGCAAACGTTGACAGAATAGCAGGGACATACATTTGCATAATAATAAGTGGAAATTTAACAGCTGATATCTAAAATAGACAGAACAACTAGACATGAAGAAACAGGAGGAGGAGGATAAAAGCCACAGACTGGGAGAAAATATTTACAAACTATATCTGGAAAAGTCTCATCCAAGATCTGCATAGAATTCTTAAAACTTGATGAGAAGAAAATTTTTAAGAACTAATTTAAAAACTGTCAAAAGATTTGAATTTCTACAGATGAGAAACATAGATGGCCAGGATGCAGGGGGAGAGGTTCCCACGTGTTGTCAGAGACCACACATTAAAGCCTCAGTGAGATGCACCCCCATGAAGGCAGGAATCTGAATCCCAATAATGACAAGCACCGGCGACAAGGTGAAGCAACAGGAATGTTCATGCCCTGCTCGTGGTGATTACCCCGTGCAGCCATTTCTGAAGTACGAGTTGACCACACTCTTCCCACTGGACCAGGCAACCTCTCTTCTAGGTACTTTTCCAACTTACCTGGAAAACTATGTGCACGCAAACGGCTGCCACAAATATTTATGGTGACTCTTTAATCCTCACCCTGCTGTGGAATTCTGTCCCTGGGCATGACAGGGCAGTTGTCATCTAACACTGTAGTAGCTATGAGAACTCCAATGAGATCCTGGAAGACTGAACCACCTGACTAACATTCCCTCAAGTGACAAGGGGATCACAAGACCCTGCTCATCCCCAAGGATATATAAGTAGCTAACAGTTGCTGTGAAGGGTGGCTCTTCTTTAGTGATGTAGCTACCTATCAGCTGCCCATGCCTGTTTAGTACAAGAAACCATGGATGTAAAAGTAGATGCAACATCTGAGAACAAGGTCCCTCGGGTCCTGAGCATGGGAGCTTCTGTCTCCATGGATCTGGTATGCACCATCTTCCTAACCCTGAGATCTGTTACCCAGTGCTGTCCAGGGGTGCCATGGAGGCATTGCCACTAGGAGTGACTAGTTAATACCTCAACCCCCTCATCCCTCCCTTCCCCTACAGGGTTGGGGTGAGTGGAACTCCAAACTTAGGAACATGGTTTGGATTTAGTGACAAGTACCCACCTTAGATCCCACTAAAATTGACCTCATTAAAGAAAAAAGTTGCCCCCAAACACCCAGGAAGTCCCCAGGGATACAGCTATGCTGTGTGAGGAACCAGGCTCAGAGAACTGACTATACCTGTTCCTTGTTATTTCAAGATATCACATCTTGAACTAACTTTGAAAATGAAATTGTCATAAACCAGAAGTGGCAGGGTGCACCTATGACACCAGTGCTCAGGAGACTGAAGCAGGAAGATCGTAAGTTCGAGGCCAGCCTGGACTTCAGAGTGAGAAGTCAGAGTGGGAAGTCAGAAATGAAGAAGAGAATACAAAATGAGATAATATGAAGCAACCATGAGCATAATATTAGAAATAAAGCCCAGAGGCTCAAATATGGAAGAAAATATCATATATGGCATGTTTCCGAAAAAGATTTGCTCCACAGAAACATCAGTTTAGTCTAGAGACTTTCAACATTTGCATTTGGAGAACTTGAGCCATATAAAATATATATTATATAATAATGTATACATATGAAACCTACAAGAGAAGCCCAAAGAAAGACCAGCTGTCCTTTCCCCTGCGTGGCTGTATCCTCTGGCAATTGCATCATATAGTTTCTGTCTGGATGTATATACATGTTTTCTCTAAACTTAGAGGGAGCTGTGTGCATCCAAACACCTATCCTTCAGACATTCGCCTTCTAAACAGTTTAGGTGTGTTCCACGAGACCACGGATGGCCCCTAAAACATTCACAGGGCAGCTATCAAGTTCAGTAAATTTAATATTGACACCATACTTCATCACGTCTTCTGTCTGTGTTCCACTTGGATCCTGACCCCGTTGCGTCCTTCATCATTTTTTTTCCTCCAGCACAGGATCTATTCTAGGCTCCTGCTATGCTTCATTCTCCTTGATTCTTAATCCCTGGCTCGTCGCTGCCTCGATGACATTGACAGAGTGTTTGCCTTGCTGGTCATATAGAACACATTTGTGATACTGTAACCCTGTGCTGGGAAGGAGAGGAGAGAGGCCGTTACAAGCACAGGGATTTGCGGGGGTGGGGGTGACAAAGGCCAGTGGGAAGTTGGCCCACTCACATCCATATTTCCTGCCTCTTCTAAAACACTCTATGCTGTTCCCATCATGGACAGAATCAGTAGGTACCTGGTTTGCAGTCAAAGGACTTATCTGATGGCTTTGACATCCATTCCTTGATCTCCTCTCTGTTCTATATGCACAGGATAGGCTGGGAGGGAGGGGACTTTAAGGACTCACATGCACCCATACCTTGCAGGAGGCAGGGCCTGGCAACATCCTTCCATGTCAGGCCTGGCTGGATTCTGTGGCCTCCTGGGTTCATGACACATGGGATTTAGATCAGCTCCCTACTTACCTGGAATAGTCACACAGTACTGTTGGGAGTTGCTCAAGGAAGAAATCGACAAATGGTGATAGGGAATATTTTCGTTATTCTGAGCAATCTGAACTCTGGGCCAAACACAGTTCATGGAATTGGAAGGTCTGAGGAAAAGCTGCAGGCCTGGTAAGCACTGTTGAGTGTTCTAACATGAAGGACTAGGGTCTTCGGAGGAGATGTCATCCAGACTTTACTCATCACTTATTTACAGTGGACCCTGACATCCACCCTGCTGTCATGGTCGATGATAGAAAGACAGCAGGCTTTGCAATTTCTTTCATCTGGTCCTTCATTTCCCACCTTTCCAAACCGGTCCTCTTCTGGTCTTGGCTAAGCAGCAGGATCTTCTGTCTTCTGCAGCACTGTCTCTCTCAAGACCTCCTCAAGGAGTCCTATTACTCATGCAACCTCCCCAAACTGCCAGTGAAGAATTATAATAAAAATAATAGAAAAAACCAACCAGGCCTCTTTTATTTTGAAATGGAGTCTGAACGTGTAGGAAGCTGACTGTTAGCATGATCTCAGCAACAAGTAAACTCTGAGCTCAGGGGCAGATCCTGCTGGGGGTTCGCTCTGAGAGAAAAGCGCTGCCTGGAGAAGAGGGTGGAGATGCAGGTAGACCAGAGGACAAGCGGCTGAAATGAAGCTCCGGTTTCTCCCGCGGCTGGCTGCAGAATTTCTGAGAATCTGTGTGGGAAGGAGGAACCAGAGCAAGAAAAGGGCAAGAGTCAGATTTTTCCTTCTCACCTGGGCATCAAAAGAGATTGTGGAGACTGGGCTGAGGGGAGGCCTTGATTGTGTTTTATATGGCTTTAGGTTCCTCCATGCTCCTAAACACATGTATCTAACATCACTAAACAGCATTGTGTTTTCTACAGTGATTTGGACTCAAATTCTCACTTACTAATCTACCATGCTTTACTATTTTGTTTGGTATTACTACCATGTTTTTTTTTGGGGGGGGGGGTTAGATTTTAAATGAGTGTTTTGGCTGCATGTGTTGAAATAACCAGGCTAGCTAAGGAAAAAACAATTATATTTTATTTATTATAAGGGGAAAACTCACAAAATAGGAAATGAGAAATCCAAGCACAGCAATGTCCCACGGGAAAAGATACAGAGAGAGCACACACTCGAAGGTGCACACGTTTTACCCTGGGTCCCAGAGAAGCCACACCTTAACTAAGACCAACCTCTTAAAGATGATTGGCTAACAAGGTTCCCCATCATGCATGTATGTCTGTGTACTACTAAGTACATGCCTGTGCACTTGAAAGCCAGAGGAGGAAGTGAAAACTGGAGTTAGAGACAGTTGTAAGTCATAATGTGGGTCCCGGGAACAAACCTCTGGGAAGAGTAGACAATACTACTTCCTCTGGGAAGTCCTCTGGAAGAGTAGCCATTGCTCTTAACCACTGAGCAATTTTTTCAGCCCTATTATGGTATTTAAAGTATTATTATTGGGGGCATTCATGCACACCACGGCACACATATGGAGGTCTGAGGACAACTTTGTGGAGTCAGTTTCTCTTCCTTCATCATTGCATCAGTTCTGGGGACCGAATTCATGCCAGGCTTGCACAACAAACATCTCTATTTCTAAGCCATCTTGCAAGCCCTTGGGTATTATTTTGAGGTTATTGTACGAATACGGATCCAGAGTTGTAAAGTTACGAAGACTATCTTGTGAGCCAGTCCATCAGCCTGCCATGGTTTCATAGATGCTGGCAGGAGGCGCCGACATCCTGGGTCAGAGATGATGGGCAAAGAGCATGGCTTTTCAAACCATTGTTCCCAAGCCCCTCAGTGATGTGCCTGGGTCCAGTCAGATGTCAGCACACATGAGCGCTGCAGTCTCTGAGGATAGGAACTCAGATATTTGTTACCAGGCAGAGAAGCAGTCCATAATTTGTTTCTGGAGGAGATACCGCCATTGTCTTTTGAGGATGTTTGCTATGTAGGCCTTCTGGAAAAGACCACTCAGGACAAAGGGCAGCTAGTGTGTCATTTGAAAAAACATGCAGAAATGTAAGACACCTGTAGGGGGATGTTTTCTAATGCACCCCACAGACAGCTTGTGACGAAGGCTTTGAAGCTAACAGCACAGCCAACAGCCACAGTGCCAGACAGAGTGGCACATACTTTCAACCCCAGCAACTGGAATACAGGGGCAGGTGGATCTCTGTAAGTTGAATCCAGGCAAACCAGGACTACAGAGAGACCCTGTCTCAGAGAAGAAAACATGATGATGGTGGTGCCCAGTTTAACTGATCCACTTTTACACAGCCCCCTGTTACTTTTACACACCCACAGCAGGCTGGATCTCTTTCCATCAATTACTGTAACTGAAACAATTCTCCACAGATAACCTCACAGGTTCACTGAGACTCTCTTCCAGGAAATTCTGGGTTGTGTCAAGTTGGCAAGGCTAACCGACCATCCCAGTGGGTCTGAGGATGAGAGTCTGGAGTTACCCGGGTAACATCAACCATTCCCATGTCCAGTGCAAATACACTAAGTATGGGGGTTATGCTGCTAGGCACCTTCTGGGGAGGGGTGTGTGCCTTAGAGCTGATGGTTCTACTCCTGGCTGAAAAATGAAGGTCTACAGCACAGCTTAAACATTCTTCAAGTCAGGGCCTGGGGTCCCTGGGAGGAGACTCACCTGAAAGTCTCATGGGTGAGAACTGCGCTCGCTCTCTGTCTCTGTCTCTCTCTCTCTCTCTCTCTCAGCATGGCTGCGGCAAGGTAAGGGAAGCTGCACCTTGCAATAAGGAGGCCACGGTTTTCTCAGCCATGTCACTTTTAAAAATCACATTTTAATTTATTTTGTGTGGTTTTGGTGGTTATGGGGTGGCGGGGCACACATGTGTGGAGGTAAGAGGACAACACGCATGAAGTTGGTCCTCTCCTCCCGTCACGAGGGCCCCAGGGGGTGAACTAAGGCTGTCTGTTCCCGGCTGAGCCAGCTTGCTGTCCCTGGATTTACACTTTGATCTTTTCCTCCAATAATTTGTCATGGCCCATGCTAAATACACAAACAATGAAAGACTTGTTTGGCGAGCAGCTTCCTGCCGCCTCCCGTGCTGTCCTAGCTCAGACTGCCCCATCTACAGAGACGTTTCCTACCGATCCCAACCAAGATGACGTTTTGCTTTTATGTCTCTGTGACTCTCCTGAAATCTAGAACATTCTCCCATATTTCAGGCCAGTTTTCTTGTAGTCTGGCCAGCATTCTGGGATTGCCCAGCTGGTCCACCTGTCTCCTTTATTACTCTCCTGGATGCCCTTGAATCAGAAATAATCCGGGGCAGTAATTTCCAGAATTGGCTAGAATAGCATGATTCAGGGTTGTTTTTTTTTTTAAATTGAAGGCTTTAAAAATGTTGAATTTATTATTATGCTTGTGCATGATGTGGGGGGCAGGGTATGTACCACAGTGTGCCACTTGGAGGCCAGAGGATGACTTTGTGGCGTCATCTTTCTCCTTCCACCTTTATGTGGGTTCCCGGGGCTGAAAGCAGGTCACCAGGCTTATGTGGCAAACCCCTTTACCCACTGAGCCATCTCACTGTCCCCTTGAAGGTTTGTGGGAAAACCTAAGATTTTAAAATGGCGGCTATCAGGTAAGCATGGTTAACAGTTAAGCATTAACTTACCTATTTCCGGAAGTCAGAACTCATAGTGTCATCTCCCCCTCCCCACAACCCCTACTCCCCCTCCCCCGTGCTGCTTTGGGTGCTCTTCCCCTTTCTAAATAAGAATTATCTTCTTATTCCACCACGGTGGAGCCGTCAGCACTGCCCGTCAGCCTGTGGGAAGAGAATGGTAATCAATGCAGGACAACTTTACCTTTGGGCAGAGTGGAATATTCCAGAACATTCCTTCCCTTTCTAAAGGAGGTCTTCCTTCTTTGGTTAGTTCTTCTTCCTCGTTCCTTTTCATCTCTAAGCCTTTAAACAACTAAAAGAGGAATGTTTCACACTAACTGAAAGCCCTGGGGCTTAAGTGACAGCCAGAGGCTTTCCCACAGGGTTCTTTCCCATCACCAGTAATGTGACTTTCTCCAAAGACAGACTGGATTTGGATTTGGCCAAAACCCCCGCAATGTCCCCTCCACTCACCCTACTTATAAACTGTACACAGAGAGTGGCCATTCACGATTTAACCAGTGGTCTAAATGCTCCCATGACCTTTCTGGAAGTTTGGAATTTGCCTTTCATTACATAAACATATTCTTCACTAAGAGGTAATCCTGTTTAAGCCGAGCCGACATAATCTTATTAAGGGTGCACAGTTCGGAAGGCATGACAGAGGGAGCAGAGCCGGGGTCCGCCTTCAGTGACAGAAGCAGCCTTCTGAGTACACACGCAGGCAGCAGGGGCCTCTGCTCCCTGCCCAAGGGGTCGCTACAGCAGCTACCTCATGCCACTCAGCCCACGGGCTGGAAGGAGAAAGAAACAGCACAGATACGAGCAAATGGGGCGACGGTTCCCTTCCAGGCCTGGGCAAACCTTCCCTCCCATCCCAGACCACGCCCCCTCAAGGCTCTGGAGGTGCCATGAAAAAAGCTTTAGCGTTTCCTTCCCTAGTAGGAGCTTGTGGCCCTGGCTCTACCCTCTGCCCTCACGGCCTCCTGGGTCATCCCCGTGTCTTAAAGGTGGGAAGACTGGTAAATACACAGAACGGTCCAAGTTCCTCTCAGTGTAGTCTCTACCTGGCACCTGTGACTCCCGTGATGTCGAAATAGGGTCTCTGTAGAAACCACAGGTTGGGAAGTATTCACAATGCAAAGGAGACCCTATTTTCAAAATCAAGTCAGCATCACAGAGAGAAGGCCACATGAAGAAGGAGGCACAATGATGTATCCACAAACCAGAGAGTCTCGGAAGAAAAAGGTGTGTGTATCCGTGCCCAGGGATGGAGGGTGAGAGGCTGGGGTATGAGAGAAGCCACACCTCATAGCCGAAAAGGATCACTCAAGGAAGTTGCTTCGCACAGGCACCGACATTCTAATGCCACCATTGTGGGCTATAATGTCAGAAGGGACCCTGTGGAAATGTGACATCACAACCTTTTATGTCTGAATAGCTGACTTACCTCCTAATGGCACATCTGTTATCCCTGACTCATCAGTGTCTGCTGTTGAGGAGAGGCATAGCCACAGAGAGGACAAACTCAGTCTTGTAACAAAATCAACTCTAAAAAGGAAACGTTTTCTCCTTCACGTGGATCTCTTGTTTATAAGCTAAACCTGAGACTCTCGGGCACAGCACCCTTTCACTAATTACTGAGACCTGTTCCAAGAGACTGTCAAATTTTTACTTGAGGAACACCTTGCAAACAGGCTAACCCTCTCTATGATTTTACTTTTATCAAGTCAGGAAAGAAAGGAAAAAAGTTGAAATGTCCCTCCGTTACTCTTTACTGTAGGGAGTAATGCCTTTCAAAAGTCCAGCCCACCAAACTTCTCCTGTGCAGCAGAGGTCAATCTTCTGCCTGTGGGGTGACCACGTAATGCAAGCCCTAGCTTGCGGTGACCTGGAATATCCATTTCCTAATGTCCTCCCAGTTCAGGCTGGATTAAATATTGAAAGCAAACTCCAGAAAGATCTAAAGGGAAACTTGCTGGCGCTATGGCACCAACTGTGCCAGGCTGTTTAATAATTGATCCACTGGCGGCAGTGTTTGAATGCACTGTTTACTCCTCAACACCAAACAGCCGGGAGAGGGTCCCGGTCTCCACCAGCTGTGCCTTTGTCTCCTGGGTTTAAGAAGAACCTCTATATGTCTGCATATGTGCATCTGACGGCAAGGGAGTTAGAAACTGAGGCCAGAGCCCTGCATCAAGACTCTCTGCAGAGTAAACACCAGGCCAAGGCAGATTCGTCCTCCATGGGTCTAATATTCCAGATTAGCTTAGAGGGGTGCATCACCCCTGGCTGCCTGCAAGCATGGGGGTGGATTACTGGGTATGGCTGGTTATACGGGACCTTGCACCAACTCTGGTTTTAGACACAGTAAGAGGGACCCTCGGCTCTAAGGTGCTTTGCCACAGTAATGGTGAGTCTTTTTTTATTTTTCTTGACGAGAAGACCCTATTGAGGGACTCAGAGTTAGACAGATCCTGGATAGGCAGACAGATAGGAAAGGGCCCACTAATCAACAGTCAAGACGACTGACTTTTCACTTTCGACTTCTTCCTCATACTTCTGACTAATGACAAAAGCCCAAAAGGTGTTTTCTCTTGCCAGTAGGACTCCCATTCCCTGGGGCCAGTCTAGGCCAGATCAGGACATGTTTACCCCAAAGTCATGTGCCTACAATCCTCCCTTTGTTCAAACTGGCCAACCTAAATTCAGTAAGAAGACCCCTCAAATACCCTAAGATCCCCAGCGCTCAAGGAGAGACCTGACTTCGGTTTAGAGTTCCACTTCTCTTCAGAGGGTCTTTCTCTCCATGTGCCTTGCTCTGCGTTTGTTTCCTTGTAATAAGAGACTCTCTTCGCCATCTGATTCTGTCTTCTGTGCTCGAGATTCTCCCAGAGGCCACCTGGGATTCTTCCTTTTAACTCCTTAACCGGCAGAACCAGATCAAGACTCCATAGGCAATATTCTACTATGCTACTAGCTCCAAACCTTGGAAGGCTGGATGCATTTCCAGGGTTCCTTTCCATTGCAGCAGTGACCTCGCCATATAGTCCATATTCCACACCCATGAGGTCGTCATCTGGGCAGACCTGGATCCTCAAAATCAGCCCCCAGATTAGTGATTCGTTTCATAACCAACCCTGAGCTCGAGGAAGAGCCCCAGGACACCTGTGCGGCTGTTTTTCTCTACTCTTACTCAATTCTTCAAGCCTGATCACATTTCCAGTTGCACGGCTGAGCTGGTGAGATGATCTCACTGAGGCTTTGCCAACAGGAAAGCCCTGGGTATTCATCCACGCTTTTGTTTTATTTCCTCAGCAAACACAAAGACGCAGTAGCTTCTCTATTCCCATCCACGGAGAGGCCAGCTCCTTCCCCAGTTTAAGCATCCCAAGGTGTCAGGGCAGCTTTGCCTAGGGCTGGAATTGGACTCCTAACCCAGCTTCCTTTGAGGTAAACATCTCAGGATCTTAGCACACTCAACAAAGGGCACTGTGGCCTGTGTGCCTGAGATTACTCTCGGGTGACTTAGGTGAACAAAAGAAGTGTGGGAACAAGGGTAGGGGTGTGAGCTCTTGGCATTGGGATAGAAGAGCCAGGAAAGCAACTTGTTATCCATCTGTTTATCCACACATCCACCCATCTACATGTCCATCGATCCATACACTCACCCATCTGTCCACTGGCGCACGCATCCATCAATACACACGTGCATATATGCATATACACATATATCCACTTACCCATCCATCTATCTGTCCACCTATCCATCCTGACATATGTATGCCCATCCATCCATCTACACATATACACACCCGTCCATTCATTCACATATTCATCCACCCATCCACCCATCCACACATCTATCCACACATAGACAAATATATGCACACATCCATATGTACACACATCTATCAATCCATATGCACACCTATCCATTCATCCACACATGTACACACCATCCATCCACACATCCACATATATATGCACATATCCATCCATATATGTATACATATTCCTCCATCCATCATCCATCTATACAACTATACACAAATGCATACACACATTCACCCTACATGCATCCATCCATTGGCTCAGCGTGTACTTCTCCAGCACTCAAAGGAGGCCAGTGCTGTATTAACACTGATACAGTGACCCAATGTACTGGTGGCATATGACATCTGAGTCCTAGTCACTATAGCTTTGGGACTAATCTCCGTGGCCACAACTGATAAACCAGTGCCCTTAATAGCAGAGTCATCTCTCTAGGCCCGGATTCCATTATTCGATAACTAAAGAATAAAACTGTGGCCCCAAGAGACCATGTCATTGTCCTGCATGTGCCTGTTCTGAGGTTAGAAGGTGTTCTGTAGGGCTTGAGGTCATCATGTTTCTACATTACAAGTGATGCTGTGTGCGGTCCATATAAACGCAGCGAGGGGGCCTCTGGGTAGCCAGTCTTGGTTTGATGAGTCCTCATGGTCTGGAAGTGCTTGTTCTCTCTGGAAAGCTGTGGGTTGGGTCCTCACTACCACAGAGCCCCTTCAGGCTGTTTGTGAAATACTTGTGAGGGCTGGCCATTACACACACACATACCACACACACTCACACACACACACACAGAATCCCTCTGATTCTCACCCGTGAAATGAAACATGATGACACTCATCAATGCTATTATTGCTTTCTATCTTCGGTCCAGGTCTTTCAACAGATCTCGCCTTATTCTGTCCTGTTCTACCATAAGACAACAACCTCTCCTCTGTACTGTTCCCTCCCCAGGCATGGACCCAACTGCACACTCACCAGAGAGGCATCTGCACAGGGGATTCAAAGTGTGTTCTTCGCCCTGCCCCAGTCAGCACCAGTGTCTCCATGGAGAGCCTCCACCTTGCCCTCATTGTCATGGCAGATCTGTCTCTGCTCATTTTCTGTGCCCATTCAACCAAAGCTCCACCAACACCTGTGACCACCCATGATGCCTCAGTGTGCCCCTTGGTGGCTTTAGCCTCGACTCCCCACCTTTTCCACTCTAGGTGGAGTAAAACTCTTCAGCAACTGATGCTTCCCAAGACCCTGCCTTGTGACCGTGACAACTGCTCACTCGCCCTAGCTACAGAAATATGCTTGTCACCTCCCGTCTGTATCTGAGAAGCAAAGAAGGGAACTGTCATGCACAGAGGCGGATGAAAGCCACAGCCTCTCAGAGGGCCGTGGGATCACCTGAACGCTTGCGTTAGCACAATGAGTCCCCTAGACTCTGTCCTCTGGCCAGAGAGCCCTGTTGTGTGCCACAGAAGGTCCACCGAGTAGGAGGTTGAGGACTCTCCTCATGCAAAGCTTTGATTTCTAGTTTTGTGACCACCCTCTTCACACGGAACCTGCAACTTTGTTCATTTCCTCTGCTGCCTATGGGCCATGGAGGTGGGCCTCCTTCCTGATGTCTCCAGCGAAGGCTGCAGAAGCTTAGGACGGGTTGAAGGGCACACGTGCCGCTCAGCCAGTCCATATTTCTGTGCAGAATTTTTCTAGGCATAGCCAGAACTTGTACCTGTTCAGAAAATCAAAAGGCTTTGGCATTCAATAACCAGTTGAAGACAGAATTCAAAATAACAGGAACAAGTCTTGAAGTGCCTTGGGCGTGCCTGGGATTTCCTTGCAGGAGGAAAGAATGTGAGACCTTGGGAAAGAAGTTACATACTAATTTTCTGGTCTACAGCTTGGAGAAGCCTAAATGTATAGGGCCCCCCACCCCCATAAACCTATGAACTGCTTGGGAGATGGAGGCAGAGGACTGGGGTGCAAGGCCTGGCTCTTGGTGAGCCTTGTGTTTCCTCTGTGGGCAAGTGTTGAATGCTGATAGGTGCGAGATGCCTGGGAACCTTCATGGCCCGTCTCAGACAGAGTCTTGTATATAAACCATCGTGCGGCACTTTAGGTAATTCTGATGTTTAACTCTTGCCAAGCAGACAAGGCTTGGAGAAAATTTAGAATGATTAGCAGTTTGCCATTGAAAACCTTACATGAATTCCAGCTGTAGGCATCAGTCTTGGGGAGGTGTGGTCCTGCCACAAAGCTTTCCCGTTTGCTGAAATCTGGACCCTCACTGGGTGCATAGGGAAAGCACAGCTATGGAGAGAGAGAGAGAGAGAGAGAGAGAGAGAGAGAGAGAGAGAGGCAGAACAAATCGAACGTGGAAATGGCTGCTTCTCCTGGTAGTCATGTCTTATTCATGAGCGCATCTCCTCAGCCTCAGACCGCAAGGAAATCTGTCTGAGAAGAAATTCTAGAGAAAATGGTGAACTTAAAATTTCTTCCTTTAACCAGCTTATGAATAATGCATCTTGTCCTATCCAAAGGGCTTATCAAGTTTGAGAAAATGGGGAAAGTAAATTTACCAAAATAAAAGGTAAAAGAGATATTCTAAATCATTCAAGTTCTCAAGATCCACAAAGTCTTCTAAGAACTGAGAAGAGTGGCCAGGAGGGATTCCTGTCCTTAATCCCTACTGTGTGTGTCAGGGGAAGGGGGTGGGGGGAGCTGTTTAACTGTCATACATGAAGAATGTCATCTAGCATGTGTTATAAGTTGGGCCCTTCCAGATGTGAAGACTGTCATTTAGCATACGGGGAGGGTAGATATTGTGACATAAAAAAAAATGTCATTTGATGATGTGGTAGTTTGAATGAAATTGGCCCCCATAATCTCATAGGTAGTGGCACTATAAAGAAATATGGCTTTGTTGGAGTGAGTGTGGTCTTGTTGGAGGAAGTGTGGCACTGTGGAGGCGGGCTGTGAAGTTTCCTGTGCTCAGGATACCGTATAGTGTCTCAGCCAACTTCCTGTTAGCTGCAAGTATAGGACTCTCAGCAGCTTCTCCAGCACCATATCTGCTGCACGTTGCTGCACGTTGCTGCACGTTGTCATGCCCCCACTATGATGATAATGGACTGGACCTCTGAAACTCTAAGAGAGCCACCCCAGTTAAACTTTCCCTTTATAAGAGTTGCTGTGGTCATGGTGTTCCTTCACAGCCATAAAAACCCTGACTGAGACAGATGACATTAACTTTCTATGTATAAAGCCTTCCCTGCCCCCTGCCCAAAGACAAAACTACAGTCCTGGGCTGGAGAGCCGGCTCAGGTGGCAAAGCGTTCACTGTGCGAGGAGACCTGATTTGGATCACTCGCACCTGTGTAAAAAGTTGAGCAGAGCAGAATGAACTTATATGGGATATTAGTTCCTCATGAAATCACAGTGACACAATTACTACTTCTTTAATGAAATAGCTTTAAAAGAGATAAGCAATATCAAATTTATATTTATTTATGAAGGAAAAATATCCATGGAACTCTGTAACTACGGTACAGAACGTGCAGCTCTGCCAAGTCACCTCAACGCCACTTTGCAGATCCATGGAAGGGTGATTCAAAGCTGTTCGCTGGAACAGTGCCTGGCTTACCAGCGCTGGCAGAGCAGGTGACAGGCCTCCTGCTTGTGTCCACGTCATAAGAGAGGGCACAGGTGATCGGAAGGAGCGATCTGCGTCTCAGGATCACGCTGTGCTTTTCTCTCCACAGTACTTGATCAGCACCTCTGAGACTTAAAATGCACCTGAAGGTTGGAGCTGACGTTATTTGTACGCGCCACTTGTTGAGCAGAGCTATCTGAACATCACTGAGCCTCCTGGGGCTTTCTTAGTTTGGTTACAGAGCAAGAATAATCTGATTTAGACCAGACACCAGATGCTCCAGTCACCCTCACACTGCTTCTGTCCAGGAGATATAGGTATGAAAACCTGCAATTCCAGCTGTTGTCTGTTTTCTTTCACTTGGACTAATGGCACGTCCCATTGATTGACTCCTTGAACACAGTTATTTGGGGAAATGGGGACATGAAAGACCCCACAGCAGCTGGTGGAATTCTGTCAATGACTAAAGCTAGAGCCCTGAGGTGTAGAGCAGGCAGCTTCAGAGAAGGAGGAAGCAGAGGTCTGGGCAAGCATGCTTGGGCTTCCTCCCTTGTAGGTAGCACTGCCTAGGCTCTCTGCAAGGTGCTGTGCTCCCAGGTTACTGTAGGCCTCGCAGCTGGGGGCTGCAGGACCAAGAATATGGTTACTCTCCGCCTAGCATCCTGGACAGATGTTCTGTCCTTCTGCCAATGGCCACAGGATAGCCCTGGGAGTCAGAAACCGAGCTAGCCAACAACTATTCATGTAATTCTGACATGAAACTTGTACAGAGACCCAAATGGTCTCGCCACAACACAGAAGTCAGGTTCAGCTACTAATTAGCAGCCGGTTAGGAAGAATGAACTCAGTCAAGAATTCACATTAAGGCACGGAGCAAATTGTGGCAATAGAAATGGTTTGATACTGGTCAGGGAACAGACACACACTCTGAGGGATAAGAGTCCACAAACATCCCAAAGGCACATGTCAGTACATGACAGAACTGCCATTTAAAGCCAGGAAGAATGATCTGGGCTGTTCACTCTCTGGTCTCAGGACCTTGAGGCCACTCTGGAGTCAAACACATGCAAGATGGAGCCAAATTTTAAAACAGATCATAAAAATGTCACAACAGAAACATTCCATCACTCTGAGCTGAGGAAGATGTTTTCATCCAGGAACCACAAAGACAAAGGGGAGAGACGTTTGACTACAGAATCTTGATAAAATAAAAAAAAAAAAAACTCACCTGCAGCACACAACAAGAGGCCGATTAATAAATGCAAAGAAGTAAAGACAAAAACAAAACACAACACAGGAACAACACTGGCTGGACAAGATGCCCAGAAGACATAAAAGGGCCAGCTGATCAATTTCACCCCGAGTTGTACCTGTCAAATCAACCTTCCTCCTTAGGAGTCAGAGGGGACACGGACACACACACTGCTAGTGGGTCATCATCTTGGAAAGAAGTTAACAAGATGAATCTAAGTTTAAAGGGCACATTCAGGGTTGGAGAGACGGCTCAGCCGTTAAGAGCACTGACTGCTCTGCCCGAGGACCCAGGTTCTGTTCCCAGAGCCCACGTGACAGCTCACTATCATCTGGAACTCCAGTTCCAGGGGATCCAGCACCCTTTCCTGGACTCTTCAGTCAGCAGGCACACACGTGGTGCACAGACATACACGCAAGCAAAACACCCATCAATTTTATTTTTTAAAAAAAAATAAAATTTAAATAGCACACTCTCAAAAATTCTACTTATAATTTACTGCAAACCTGGAGGTTTACAGAAATGGAATTCAACAAAATGTCTATTTCAAGGAGACTGGAGAAATAAGTAGGACTTAGCTATATAACAATCTTCAGCATCTCTCCTTTAGAAATAAAAGATGTCGGTCTAGATATGAAAACTGTCTAGGATGTTAAGGGAAGAAGTAGTTGTAGGGTATCATGTCAATCAAAGACATGTGAACAGATCGAATGTGAGACTAGGGACTTGGGAGAAGCAAGGAAGGGAGGGAGGAGCCTTCAGCCTTTATGTTCACTGGCATTCCCTTCAGTTCTAACGACATGGACACATCTTTTGGTAAGAAGCTAGCGAGGGGGTGCTTCCCCCTAGCTCTTCCATGAAAGCCTACCTGAAGTCCTAAGTCCGGCCTGTCTTAGTTATTTTTCTATCGTTGTGAAGAGATCCCATGACCAAGGCAACTCAAAAAAAGAAAGCGTTTAACTGGGGACTTGCTTACAGCTTCAGAAGGTGAGTTCATGACCATCATGGCAGGAAACATTGCAACAGGCAAGCAGGCAGGGCGCTGGAACAGTAGCTGACAGCTTACTTTTAATCCACAAATTGGAGGGGGAGGCTGGCACGGGCGTTTGGAACCTCAGTGATACAGCTCCTCCAACAAGGTCACACCTCCTAATCCTTCCACAACAGTTCCACCACCTAGGGACCAAGCACTTAAATGTATAAGCCAATGGAGGCTGTTCTTGTTCAAACCATCACATTCTATTCCCCGCCCCCATAGGCTTATAGTCGTATCAAGATGTAAAATACACTGAATCCAGCTCCCAAAGTTTCCCCATCGCCTGTCAGTCTCCAGACTGTTTAAAGTTCAAAATCTCTTCTGAGACCTAAGGCAATCTCTTCACTGTTACCCCCTGTAAAAATAAATCGAATTACACACTTCCAGCATACCATGGTACAGAATACACATTACCATTTCAAAAGGGAAGGAAGGAATGGTGAGGAAATACCCAATCAATAACAATGACTTCTGAAATGCAACTGAAGGTGATACAAAATGACATCTCCTCAGATCCAGCTGTCACTCGAACCCTTGCTCCATCCTTGCCGGGCTGGCCCTGCACAGGACAAGGCCACAAGCAGAGCAAATGCAGATGGATTGGATCATCTCACTTGAATGCTTCAAGAAACTGCCCCCGCTTCTGTAACCAGGCATCTGGCAGAACCCCTCTTCAGACACAGTGACACCGCATACACTCTCTTTTGGTCTTACTCAGGGACCTTTGGGATAAACACTCAGTTTCTGTGCCCTCCCACATTTAAAATGGTGCGGATTCCTAAAGGGCTCGGCGGCAGCACGTTTCTGTATTTAAATAGGAACAAATTCTTTTTGGTCCATTGTTCCTTTTATCTGACAGAACAAATTGGTTTTCTTACTTTCTATTTCTTGCTCTTTAATGATTTTTACAGTCTTGGGTAAATGTAGATTATTTTTACTGGGAAGATGGATCAAAAAGGATCCCGGGAGGTCTGAAGATTAGTTGCTTGTGCTGTGGGATAAAGGCCAGGTTCCCCCCAGAGATGCCACTGCATGCTCCATCCACAGACAAACTGTGTCCAAGGCTGCAGAGAGCACATTCCTTTGTTGACCATATATTATGAATGAGTCTTTCAAACTTTCTAGGGAAAATGGAACATTTTCATTGATTTCATTGATTCAAGGGTCAGCAAAATGGCTCAGTGAAGAAGGGTGATTGCTGCAAAGTAGAAAGATCTGAGTTCAATACCCAGAGTCCAAGTAAAGAAGGAGAGAACCAACTCTACCAAGTTGTCTTCTGGACTTGACATGTGTGCTGTGACACATGCGTGTCCCTCATCCTCTTATACACACACAACAGTAATAACGAAAATAAATTAAAATGTAAAACAATAAAGAAGATTGGGTCGCGATGAGTCAGGTTTATGATAGCCATGACTGAGTGTAACTTCACACTTTTCTATCTTGAATTGTTTGTTTAGTCTTCTGCTGTCATACTGAGGATCCATCCTGGGGCCTCACCCATCCTAGGTTAATGCTCTACCATTGAAGACAACCCAGGCTGGACATAAACTCATGACCCTCCTGCCTCATCCTCCTTAGCACACTGATTATGTATTATTCAAGTTAACACCATGGCTAACTTGAATGTGTATGCACATGTATGTGTGTGTTCATACACCTGTTCATGTCTGTGCAGATAAGCATGCATATAAAGACCAGGGTCAACCTTTAGTGTAGTTTTTTGGGAGATGTTCACCTAGTTTTTGAGGCAAGGTCTCAGCTGGGACCTAGATCTTGCCAGCTTGGCTAGGATGTCTGGTTAGTGAGCCCCAGGGATCCTTTTATCTCTGCTTCCCCAAAACAGATCCTGAGTACATACCACCCTTCTCCTTCTCCTCCTCCTCCTCCTCCTCCTCCTTCCTCTTCTTTTTCCTCCTCTTCTTTTCCTTCTTCTTTTAGATCCTAGGGAACAAACTTAACTCCTCTGCTTGCAAGGCAAGAACGTTACCTACTAAACTATATCCTCCTTGCTCCTTGAGTTTTTAATTTTTAGTTAATTTGTTAAAAACAAAAACAAAAACAAAAAACCAGAAGATGCAAAGCAGAACAGGAAATGTCTGGTCCATTTTTCAGCCCCTTTTCATTTTCAAAACAGAAGCATGTGGAAGTTAAAGGTCTGTGACCATTCCCTGTGCATGAAACAAAATTCTCTTTGCAATTCCAATACTAAGTCCTTTCCATTTGTCAGACACACTTTCTTACCAGCTTTCTTAATGAAGGGAGGGTTTACTTTGGCTCATTGTTGGAGGGCAGAGTTCATCACGGTGGGGAAGTCACAGCATCAGGAATGTGAACCAACAAGTCACATTTCACCTGCAATAAAAAGTCCCCATGGTCTTTCAGTCTCAAGACTGTTTAAAGTTCAAAATCTCTTTGGAGACTAAAGGCAATCTCGTCACTATTACCCCTTGTAAAATCAAAAATCAAATTGCATACTTCCAACATACAACGGCACAGAATATAGATTACCACTCCAACAGAGAGAGAAATGATAGAAGCTGGTTGTGTTGGCTAGTTTTATGTCAACTTGACGCAAACTAGAGTCACCTGAGAGAAGGGAACTCACTTAAGAAAATGCCTCTATAATATCTGGCTGTAGGCAAGCCTGTAAGGTGTTTTCTTAATTAGCGATTGATGGAAAAGGGCCCAGCCTATTGTGGGGGGGGGGCATTCCTAAGCTGGTGGTCCTGAGTTCTATAAGAAAGCAAGCTGAGTAAACCACGGGGAGCAAGCCAGTAAGCAGCTCCCCTTCATGGCCTCTGCATCAGCTCCTGCCTCCAGGTTCCTGTCCTGCTTGAGTTCCTGCCCTCACTGCTTTTGATGGTGCACTGTTACATGAAAGTGTGATCAAAATAAACCCTTTCCTCTCCAACTTGCTTAGGTCATTGTGTTTCACCACAGCAATTGTCACTGTCACTAGGACACTGGTGCTCAGCTTATTCTCCCCAATTTATAGAGTCCAGGACCCCAGCAACCGTGCTGCCTGCATCCAGATTAGGTCTTTTCTCTCAATTAACCTCTCTGGAAACAACTTCCTGAACACATCCAGAGGTGTTTCCATGGCAATTCTAAATCCAAGTAAGTTGATGTTGAAGGTGAACCACCACACTGTCCCAACAGAGGGTAAGGAAGAGAGGAAGTGCAGGTTTGCCTGCCCATCACCCTCCTCTCCGAACAGTGTCTCCTCTCACAGACAAAGAACTGTGGAAGTATTCAATATGACTTCACGAGTTTTGAAGCTATGGCATGAAGGAACTTGGTGACAAAAACCTAGTCTGAAGGAACCAAGTAAGCCCTGTGGACAGGACAGTCTGTGCGCCTCTTTCAAGGCTCCATCTTGAAACTATGGGTAGTAATATTCCTATGTGGTGTCAACCCCAGGAAAAATAAGTAGATTTAACAAAAGCAGCATGAAATTAAACAAAAGTTCTACACCACTTACCATAAGAAATGCCTGACTTGTTCCTGTGTAGTGGTGTGTTCGAGGTGAAGGTGCTCCTGTCCATGTGCCTGGAGAACAGGACTGTTCTTATGTGTCGATACATGTTATATAAGCGTGATACTTTGGTTTCTACCGACACCTACTTTATCCCAGTATCCCAGTTTCTCAGGTTAAGGAGTCTGTGGCTTGCTGCTGACCAGGAACGTTTATTGAATGAAAGTCCCCTGCGGGGTCATTTTCTTGTTCTGAGAGGGGAACACCGCGCCGGCCCCCAAGGAAAAGTATTTGTTCTGGGCTTTGAGCTTATTTTTGCCATGGTCACCCTTCCTCGCCTGCATTCGAGTTCGGCGCTGGATTTGGGATCCAGCTGCAGAGATTCCTTGCTCCTCCTGGACTATAGGAAAAGCAAATCTTCACTAACATGTAGACTCGAAGCTTTGGTCCTCAGTAATAGGATGCAGGAAGTGAACTCCCAGTCTTCTCCAACAGTTTTCTGTGCCCCAGGATCCTCAGATATGGTCCCTGAGGGCTAGATCCTAGGAGAGGGACACTTTCCTTGGGCTCAAATGCAGTGAGGTGTTTCAAGGTGGCTTTTACCCGCGCCCGCCACTGGTTGGGGGTTCTGCAAGGACTTTTCGTGTATGCATTCCAGACGTCACCCCAGCAAAGCCTCATCACACAAAGAATGGAGCAGGGCTGCTGTATTTCTCAGCAGGAAGGAGAGGTGTAGCGGAAGGTGGAAAAGCGGGGGTGGGGGTGGTGGGGGATGACGCGAGTCAAATAATCCCAAACTAACGCCAAAAGATCCCAATATATTTCTTTATTGTAAGGGAAAAACTCAAGAATAAGAAACAGAAAGTTCAGCCTCTAGGTGTGGAGCGCTGGGACAAGAGAGAGAGAGAGAGAGAGAGAGAGAGAGAGAGAGAGAGCTAGGCAGCCCAGCGGGTTTTCTCTGAGTACCCAAAAGGTCATGCCTCAACCTGGTCCAGCCTCTTAAAGGTCATTGGCTGAAGAAGGTTCCCCATCAGAGGGGCTCAGAGGCCTCCCTGGGGCCGGCTGGGTCACACAGGTATCAACTTGTGTTCAGGCCACTCTCTTCCTCACAAGCTCTCTCCCAGGACAGAGTCTCAGCTTACTCCCTAACACCCAGGTGTCCTTACCAGGGGCAAAGGCTCCAGGGGTCTGCCTGCCTGGGACCAAGAGGCTGCTCATATCTCGGCCTCGGGACCTACCTTCCTCATTTGCTTCAAACATGGTGATGAGATTCCAAAGTACTGAGACAAGAGTGTCCCTGTGTCCCCGAACTCCCACCACAGAGTGCTGGTCAAGCCAGCATGAGAGAGTGCTCCAAAGAGCAGCTTCCACAGAGTGCTGGCGCCTCCTTCCCACGCTGTAACTGACAGCTTTAGGTCATGCTGAATTCCTGCCATTGGCTTACATGGGTTAGGCTTCAGGCCCTGCTGTCATCTGCAGTATTTTTAGCAGTAATTGCTTCTTGGAAAGTGTGCTAGTGGGTGGCCCCACACACACCACACAACCTCACTCTTGCTTCACTGACGCTTTTGTGGTAGGAGTACCCAGCTCTGTTCGAGGGTTAACCACACATGTTAAATAGTTCACGGTGCAGGTGAGCAGCTTAGGACAGTACAATGTGCAAAGGACCGGGTTTGGTTTGGTTTTCAGACTTTGTGTTGAAAAAATGAAGTTTTAAAACATAACCCTTCAGACTTCTTCCTTCCCTACTGAGTGGTTTTTATTCAGGTGACTTTGTAGGAAGTTGTTTAAAGTTGGGTACAGGAAGTAAAGTGGAAAATCAATACTTGCAACTGTGTGGGGGAGGGGCGGAAGTGGGGGAGAAAAAACATGAAAAGATGTTACACCTCATGTGAGACAAGTTCCCTAGTGTGAGACAATACATTTTTATATACTGAACAGGATGGTGTGGGCTCTGTCCAGCTCCTATTTTGTCTGAACATGACTGCAACACCTGTGTCAGGAAAAGGGGGACCTCACTGAGTTGTCACCTCAGTGGGTGGCTCTGTTTCTGCTGGTGGAAGGTGGGCAGATCCAGTCACATCAGCCTCCACTTCTGCTCTTGGGGTTTTCCACCCTGCTCTGGCTGAAAGTCCCAGTGGTCTCCATGTCACCTTCCCTGACTCCCTGACTCCCTATTCCCATACGAAGTCGGCCACAAGGACTACTGTGTGACTCTCAACAGCACCCGCACACACAAATACACACACCACACATACCACACACACCACACACACACACACCACACACACCACACATACAAACACCACACACACACACCACACACACACCACACACACACACCACACACACCACACACACACACCCACATACCACATCACACACACATACACACACAGAAACACCTACACATACACAAACACTAAACATACATACAAACCATACACCACACACACATACAAACACCAAACACACATACAAACCACACACACAAAAAAAAACACCACACCGAACACACACACACACCACACACACACATAAACACGAAGCACGCACACACATCACACACATATACACACACAAACATCAAGCACACACATATATACACACAAACACCAACCACACACCACATACATACAAATACCACACACACAAATACCAAATCACACACACACACACACACACACACACACACACAAACACCAAATACTCACAAACCACACCCCCCACAAATACCAAATACACACCACATACGCATACATATACACACACATACCACATTACACACATACCCCGGCAGGAGCCAGATCCCAACTGTGCTAGCCTGAGGTTCCACACTACCATCCCTCACCTGCCATCTCTTGATATTTTTTTCTTATCTTTGCCCCAACAATGACTGCTCCCTTGTTTATGAAAACCACAAAGTCTGGCTATGACATCAACTTTCTGTTCATGACCTTGACTCAGTCCCAACCAAAGAAAAGTAAATGTAATTACAGTAGACAGTGTGCCAGTGTTTCCAAGAGTGAATTTCAGATGCTCTCACTGCCCCCACCCCCGCAATGCTAGTTATTGGAGGGGAAGGGCGCGGTAGATTGATTTCATTATTCCATAGCAAATTAAAACTCATATCACCACTTTGTTACCAAGAACCACAGACAATTATAATGGCCAATATATAATAAACACACAGAGAAGAAAGGCTTCCATAGAGATGCTGAGGAAGATGTTTTTTCAAACGAAAGAACGTGGCAGATAAAAGACCTCTTTTCTCTTCTCTCACCTGCAGTGCTCTTGAAGGTGGGCATATGAATGGCTTCAGCAGCTGTCTCCCAGTCGCTGGAGGAGGGCAGGGCCTAACGGGAGACCTTGAGAAGGATGGGGTAGGGTGGAAGTTTGCTGACTCAAAATCATCCATAACTCCAGTTCCAGGGAATCCAACACCCTCTTCTGAGTTCTGCAGGCACCAAAAGCATGCACATAACATGCACACATACATGCAGGCAAGGCACTCATAAGTGGAAAGTAAAATAAACCTCTTTTTAAAGTAAACATATCCTCTTAGTTTCCTAAAGGAGGGGCAGATGGTCGTGAATTGAGGGGAAAAAAATCATTGTCATTGGTATTTCAAGAAAATTGACCAAGGTCTGGATGGTGTGATACTGAGATAGGAGGATCTCAGTAAGCTTGAGGTTAGCCTGGTCTACATAGGAATTCAAGCCAGTCAATACTATATAGTGAGACCCTGTTGAAAGGAAGGAAAGAAGGAAGGAAGGAAAAACGGTTCAAGAAGATAGGTATAGTTGCTCACATCCCAAGACTTGGGAGGATGAGACAGGAGTTTGAGGCCAGCCTAATCTACATAGTGACTTCTAGGACTGTCATGGTTATACCGTGAGACCCTGCTAAAAGAATGAGAGAGAGGAGGGGAGGGTGAGGGAAAGGGAGAAGGAGATGGGGAGGGCGAGGGAGGGAGAAAGAGAGAGAGAGGTTGATGGATATGGTTGCTCACATCTATAAACTCAACACTTAGGTACCAACCTGGGCTATGCTGTGCGTTCCAGGCCATCTTGGGCCACAGAGTGAAACTATGTCTCAAAAGAGAAAAGTTTTTGAAAAGAAAGTTGACCAAGGAAAACTGTTTCTTTTCTTCCCTCATTCCCACAAAGACCAAAGTTGCTTTGCACATGATCTTAGTTAATATTAGTTACTACTGCAGTGGGCTCCTTCGGAACAGTAAGTAATTTCCTTATATGGACCCCATCTGAGGCAGAGGCCGTCAGACGAGCAGAACTGGTTATGATCAATACTGTTATAATGAAGATTAAGATGTGGGGCTTGGTTCCTGAACAATCATTAGAACAATTTGTCGTAACCTCCAGTTACTCAGTGTAAGCCAGACAGTCACTAGCCTGTGAGATATCAGTGTGATCGACTCATACATATTAATCTGTCAGGGTTAAATATTTACAGTTTTGATTTAAAACTTTGATCTCTACTTTTTGTACCGTAAAACTAAACACATAAGTGATTAATGTTTTCTCAGATTATTCCAGAAGAACACCTGAGTGCTAGTTAGGGCTAGTGTGGTTCATAGACTTTATGTTAATGTTTTCTTAATTGTGCTGCCTTCTAAAATTCAGATGAACTTGACCGCAAGTCGAGGTGAAAACGTGAAACATTCTGCCTCAAAAATGTATCAGGCAACAAGGCAAGGGAGTTCCTGCGGCTCAAGCTGTAAGCAGGTAGAAATACTAACCAGTGGCTAGAAGTTCACATGGAGCCTACATCAATGAGATCAACAGAGGTTACTTAGGACAGGGACCCCTAATGACATAAGAACAAGGGACTCCCGAAGTGTTCCTCGGGCATGAACTGAGGACTCTAATGAGGTCTGAGGTAGCAGATCCCTGTGCCTGGGTGACATTGTGGGTCAGACCAGTCTAAGGAGCAGGGGGCTCTGGGACACTCAGATCAGGACAGTCTCGGGTAGGGAGAGGTGAGACAAGGCTGAGCTGACAGCACGCAGGCCATCTTGAGTCTCCACCCTGTGAGAGCAGAAGCGATGTGAGGTGAAGAAAGAAGACAGCTTGGACAAAATGACCGAACCCTAGAAAAAGAGAAACCCCTAACAGGAGCAGGAAAATAAATAGAAAATCCACATAAACTATAACTAATAGGTGATTTTATCATTACTGAACCTTCTCTGTAAAGAAACCCAGGTCCGCCTGGAGTCACTGGTGAATTAAAAAGAGTAACATGTGAAGAATTAATATCAAGCCTTCACATACTCAGCCCAACTCTGAGGTCAGTTTCATTAATGCTCAAAGTGAAGAAAACCACTGATTAATAGCTCTAATTAGTGTGAACATAAAATCCTTGCAGGGCCACCTTGTTTATACAAATTATCCTATTTTACTAGAACAAAACACTAGCAAACCCAACATAGGAACACACAAAAGAACCACACAACCCTGTGCTGTGCGGTTTATCTCAAAAATGCAAGGATAGTATTTCCTTTGAAAATAACAAGCAAACCTGGGCCTGGGAGAACCGGTTTATAATCCCAGGTACTCAGGAGGCCACGACAGGATAATTGAAAGTTCAAAGCCTTCCTGAGCCGCTAATTGAGTTCCAGTTGAACTTGGTCAATTTAGTGATAACCTGAGTCAAAAGGAAAAAAAGGAAGGAAGGAGGGAAGGGAGGAAAGGAAGAAGGGATGGAGGGAGGGATGGAGAGAGGGTGAGAGGGATGAAAGGAGAGAAGGTGGGAGGGATGAGGGAGAGAGGGTGGTAGGGATGAAGGGAGGGAGGGAGAGAGGGAGGGAGGGAGGGAGGGAGGGAGGGAGAGAGGGAGGGAGGGAGGAGGAAGAGGGGCTTGGCTTACAGCTCAATAGTAGAATGGTTGCCTAGCATGCACAGGGCCCCAAGGTTCCAGTACAATTCACAGGCCCCAAGTACCTGCACAAACACATACCACACCATACAATAAAACAAGACCAGCAAAATTCTTGGCGGTTTTATTCATCATTGTAGTAAAGGTTCTAGCTATGGAGGTGGGGGAGTCCCCAACTCAGAAGTAAAAGTGCCTTTGTGTTTGAAATTTCTTGAGTGACCCACCGGTGGAGTGATGCAGGGTAGGTCATTGGTACAATTATTTAAAATTTTATTTATGGGCAGCAGAGTTGGCTCAGGGGTTAAGAACATTTGTTGGTCCTGCAGACAACTCATATTCTGTTCCCAGCATCCTCAGACGTCTATAACTCCAGTCTAAGGGGATCTGACTTCCATGAGCGTCAGGGACACACATGTGCACATCTGCATGCTCAAGCAAAATGCACACATGCATAAAACAAGATAGATAAATCTAAAATGGTTCAATTTATTTACTTTTATTTTATGTGTATAGGTGTTTCATCTGCATGCATGTATGTGTGCCTGGTGCCTACAGAGGCCAGAGGGGGGCATTATAGCCCCTGGGACTGAAGTCATAGAAGGCTGTTAGCTGTCATGTGAGTGCTGGGAATCAAATCTGGATTCTCCACAAATGCAATCAGTGCTCTTAATTGCTGCGTCGTCTCTCCAGGACTAGTAGTACAATTAATTCTTGGTTCTTTGAGGCAGGGTTTCTTTGTGTAGCTTTGGAGCCCATCCTGGAACTTGTTGTATAGTCCAGGTTGGCCTTAAACTCACAGAGATCTTCCTGCCTCTGCCTCCCGAGTGCTGGGATTAGGGGAGTGTACCACCACTGCCCAACAAAAATTCATTTTTTGAGACAAGATCTCAAAGTGCATCCCTGGCTGGCCTAAAACTCACTATTTAGATCAGGCTAGCCTGGAGCTTACAGAGATCTGCCTGCCTTAGCATCCCAAGTACTTAGATTTTATGTTTGAAAATTCAAAGTTTCACTCTGTAGGATGGCCTGCAACTTGTTTTGTAGACAAGGTTGGTTATAGACTCACAGAGATCCTCCTGACTCTGCCTCCTGAATGCTGGGATGAAAGGCGTCTGCCCCACACCCAGCTAATATTGAAAGATTTAAAATTTTTTAAAAGAGAAACATTCTTGGGAGTTTTAGCCATTTATATCAAAAGGAAAACTGGGCACGTGTTAGGTCACCTTGTCCTTGCCATCTCTGAGACATCAGTCCTCAGTGAGCCCCAATACTGTTCTTTCACTGGTAGAGCTACTCATTAGCTGTACACATGTCAGAATTCACGGACTTGATTTTAACAGGGCCTGTCAACAAAGAGCTGCTGGGATAATTACTAATTTGTTTAGCCATGAAGAAAACATTCAGTAGTCCATACTTAAACATATTTGTATTTGGGGAGACTGGAGAGCTGGCTGAGTGGTTGGGAGCATTTGCTGCTCTTGTGGAGGACCCAGGTTCAGTTCCTAGAAGCCAAGGCATCTCACCAATACCTGTAACTCCAACTCCAGATGATCCGATGCCTTCTTCTGACCTCTGAGGTCACTGCAACACACACAGTGTGCAGATATATATGTAGGTGAAATACTCATACACATAAAAAAAATCTTAAAATAAAAAAGCCTCCCCAAACCCCATACCTGTATTTTTATTTGTAGAGATCTAAGTCACTCCTACTCCCCTACACAATTAAATATGAGAAATGACCAATTTACTCCCCATCCTTTCTTACCTAAGAGGCCCGTAATTAGCCTAATTAATTCTCTCAATCTGCGAATCCCTATCCTTAGGATCAGCACCTGGCCCTCTAATCTATGTGTGACCTATCCACGAGTGGGTTCAGCTTCACTCCCCTGCGCGGTCTCCCTGTCTCCGGGGTTGGCTGTGCATCTGTCCAAAGTGAAACCCTTACAACTAATCCCCTGAATGGCTCAACAGGCCCAAGCCAGGGTCTACTTTACCCCAGCCTGGTCCTGGCATAATATACACGGGTAGGTGCACGCCACCCAGCTCTGGAGCAGGTAGAAGGATGGATTAGAAGCTGCTAATTGCTTGTGTCTGGCTCTTTGTTACTTTAGATTCTATAATTTTTTTTTAATTGAGAAACCTTTCCACCTCTTTCTACCATCTTTGTGAATTGTGTCACCTTTTCCACTGAAGTGTGTTTCTCTGGTTTATAACCTGTCTGTAAGCTGCAGTCTGTCTGTAGGTTCATCTTTTTCATCATTTCGTGTTTTAATTAAAGAAGAACTCTGGTTGGGCAATGGTGGCACAGGCCTTTAATCCCAGCACTTGGGAGGCAGAGATAGGCAGATCTTTGTGGATTAAAGGCCAGCCTGATCTATAAAGTGAGTTCCAGGATAGCCAGGACTGTTTCACAAAGAAACCTCCCTCGAAAAACAAACAAAAACAAAAATTAGAACTCTGGATAGACCTGCCTGTAGTTCTTGTGTATATGACAGTATGACTCTGGAATTTGTGTATTATTTGATTATAATGACCTGCTGGCCCACATGTCTGGGGAGCCTTGTGGAGGCATTGGCTAGAAGCTTAAAAGTACCCTCACCTGGCATATACTTGCCAAGCTAATCTGAATTTAAGGAGCCCGTTCGGAAAGTTTACTTCAACGTACTCACAAATTTTCCAGGAACAAACAAAACACAAAACTTCTATCATCACCATGGGAGCAAGCAACAAAAGAAGAAAGACACTTATTATTAATGCATGCCCGTGAGCCCACGGGCCACCTGTGCAGGGCAAGGTCTCCCAGGCAGTGAATAATACATTAGCCATTGTCTGTGGCTGAGACAGGTTGCGCAACAAGATCAGGACCTGAGCTGCAGTTCCCGAAGCCTGCAGTGCTGTTCCTGTAGGTCACAACAGAGTGTGGGCTCCATTATTGGGTGGCTTAGGCTCAAGTAGGGGGTGGGGGATCCCAAGACAACAGTGACTGACCTGGTGAAGAGTTGAGTTTCCTTCCATTGCATTGCAAAGGCCACAGGTCTGCAGCCCCAGCCTGGGAGCCAGCTTTTTTGTGTTGTGCCCTATGTTGTGCAGAAAGAGGCAAAGCTGCTCCCTCCCTGGCTCCTGGACCTGCCCACCAAGGTTGCACAGCCTCACCCCATCCTCCCAGCCAGAATCTCACTCAGCACAGGACCCCTAGCTCCCAGACACTTTTGAGGAGAGTCCTTACTTTGACTGACAAGCTTTCAGTGTGGAAGAACGGGGTAAAGGGGTCAGGCATGGTGTGTAATCCCAGCTCCCAAAAGGTGAGGCGTAAGGGCTATTGTGTTATAGCTTCACTCTGTTTCTGTATTAACACACTGGCCAAAAGCAACTTAGAGAAGGAAATGGTTTATTTGGTTTATGCTTCCAGGTCATAATCTATCATTGAGGTAAATTGGGGCAGAAACCATGTAGGAACCCTGCTTGCTGGCTTGCTCAACTTTCTTCCTTATACTGCCCAGGGAACAGTGCCACCCACCATGGACTGGGCTCTCCTACATTAAATAACAGTCAAGACAATCCCTCACAGACAGGCCCACCGACCAATCTGATAAAGGCTGCCCCAGCCCGGATGATTCTAGGCTGTGTCAAGTTGACAGTCAGAGTAACTAGGACATCAGGAGGTGTGCATCCAACACTTCGCCTTTAGGAACAGTGTTAGCATTTATTGCTGTGATAAAATATCAAATAAATATCTCAAAAAAGCAGTAAGTATTTATTTTGCTGTGCAGTTTTGGAGGTGTCAGTCTGTGGTCCTTGGACTTATTGCTTTGAGGAATGTGTGATAAAGGAGGCTGCTCACATTATGGGGGCCAGGAAGACAGGAGAAAAACAAAATTTCCCCAAAAATGGCAGGTCATTAGGCCCTACTTCCTCCTAGTAAGTCTCATTTCCCAATATCTCTAACAATGCCCAAGATTCCGTTTAGTTATATACCTTTAAATAGATCAGTTCATTGATAAGGTCAGATTCCTCATGATCCAATCACTCCCCAAAGCACCATTTTGGATGTTGCTGCATTGGAAACAAATCCTTTAGCCCATGAGCTTGTGATGGATGTTTGAGATCCACACCATAGAAAAGCTGCCAACAAGGATTTTACCCAGGTTGTTAAATAGTAATAAGTTGAAAAATCAAATTCAGTCTGTAAAACAGGGAACATACAATTGCTTAATGCACAGGACAGTAGTCTCAGCAACATCAATTATACTGTTATGATAATTTATTCAGGTTGCAGTAGCGCTTGGAGGAGAGTAATGCTGTTGTCCAACATCTGGCTGCCTGAGTCAGGAGAAGCTTGCTGACTAATGTTCATCTATGTTGCCAGTTACAGAGACTGCAGTCACATGTTACACAGTTTAACACCAACAGTTTCCCACATGCTAACCTTCTGTGAAGCATCTTCTCTCCCTTCCTCCTCAGAACACTGCAAAGTTGAGTGGTCTTTCCTCAAATCGTTGCAAAAGACATAGGTTGTGGCCTAACTTGGACGTTCAGCTCATCATAAAGGGTCTAAAATCTCAAAATGGAGCCTTTCTCTCTGCCTGGCTACCATAGATCAGCCCTCTGGTGGATCCCAGTTAGTCAGAGCTTGACCTGTTCCCTGCTTTGATTAGTCACTGTGACCCTTCCAGATCACTCTCATTTTTACCAGTAGGTTTCATTTCATTCTTTTCTGTCTTGTCTCAAAATGCCCAACTCTACCTGACCCTACACAACCCAACTAACCACATTCAACCCCGCTCTGCCCCATCCAACCCCACAAACAAGAGTTTCTCTACGTAGCTTTAGCTGTCCTGGAACTCACTCTGTAGACCAGGCTGGCCTTAAACTCAGAGATCCACCTGCCTCTGCCTCCTGAGTGCAGTGGTTAAAGGTGTACACCACTGCCGCCCGGTATTAGTTCTTAATGATGAGTGAAAGGGGTAATCCAGTGTAGGTCAGTTCAACAACGGGATCCGAGTTTCCCTTGGCAAGAATACGGAGTGCACAGATCGCAGTCTATGTAGTGGTCTACATAGACACAAGTTGCACTTGTGACAAGGTTTGGAGATCTACAGATAGGTTTGTCTCGCTGCGGGGAACGCTAGCAGCCACAGACACCACGACACACACACTGTGGCAGGGTCCTCTGCCATGGATATGCTCTGAAGAGATTGGAGATGAAGAGTAACACCTTTCCTAGAGTGCCTCCCTTGAGGAGAAAATAATAATGAACTGGAAAATAACACTGTCTACATTCAATAGGACAAAATGGTAGCGAACATTTACAGAGACGCAGTGTCAAGAGCTTCATGTCCTTCAATCATGCAGTCCCCCGACCATCCTAGGGCCCAGGATGTTACTGTCCCCATTACAGCAAGACTGGGAGAGCCTAAGCACTGGACCTGCCCAAGGTGACAACCAATGAGAGCAGAACCCAAGGTTTGAACCCCAGCACCACGCTCTACCTGCCCCAGTGACCTGGTTCCTCTTTATGTTGTATGCCACCACTGCTGGACATGGCCCCTGGAAAACACCCAGAAAGGCCAGCAAGCCAGGGAAGGTGAACCAGAGTTCTTGGTATACGTAACTGAAAGAAATCATTTACTCTGCTTCACAATTATCAATGAACTTCAGTTCTTATTGGCGTGTTTCACTTACAAGTCACTTGTGTGTCGGGCTTGGGTGGTGTCCACACTCCCAGCCACCCTTCCATGTCCCCACTATTTCACCTCCTCACATGTCCCTAGGAGTCTCCCTTCTACTTTTTGGTGATCTTTGTTTTATTTTTTGCCCTATACTCCAAGTGAGAGAAGTCGTGTGACATTTATCTTTGTGAGAGCCTGGCTTGTTTTACCCAACACGATGAGTTCTATCCATGGCCCTACAGATACCATGGTTTCATTCTGCTTTACGGTGGAATGGAGCTCCGCTGTGTGTATCTACCACAGTTTCTCCATCTGTCCTTCTGTTGAGGTCACCCAGGCTGCTTCAGTAAGTTGACTGTGGGCAGCATTAGCATGACTGTCTAGGTTATGTGTTACACACAGGGGTGGGACAGCTGCGTCATATGGACAACCTCCAGGAGTCAGTTTATACCTTCCACCAGGTTGGTTCCAGAGATCAAACTCGGGTCCTTTGGCACCGTTGTCCGCTGAGCCATCTTGCCGGCTTCTGTTTTGATAAGAGTATGATCAGACCATCTGTCTATTTATTGATTTATTTACTCATTCCTTTTACGTTTTCTAGGTTCTTTTCAAATTCTGGATATTGTTCCTCTATCATGGGTATAGCCAGCGTACATTTGTCCTGTTCTATAGTCTGTCTAGTCACTCTGTCAATCACTGCCTGTGCTGTGCAGAAGCTTTTTCATGGAATCACACTGGCCAATCGCTGCTTCTGTCTCCTGGGTATTAGCATCAGGAAGTTGTTGCCTGTGCTTGTCTCTCCTCTAGCAGTTTCAGAGGTTGGGGTCTTACCATACAGATTCCGATTTTTTTTTAAGTTGGTTTTTGTCTACAGTGAGACAGATGGCTCTAGGAAACTGGAGAGCTGCATGTGAAGAATTGAAACCAGAGCCCCGCCTCTCAGCTTGTGCAGAAGTCACTCGGAATCAGTCATTCGTAAGAGGCAAAGGGAAGCCGGGTGGTGGTGGTGCACGCCTTTAATCCCAGCACTTGGGAGGCAGAGGCAGGCCGATCTCTGTGAGTTCGAGGCCAGCCCGGTCTATAAGCTAGTTCTAGGACAGGTTCCAAAGCTACAGAGAAACCCTGTCTCGAAAAACCAAGAGAGAGAGAGAGAGAGAGAGAGAGAGAGAGAGAGAGAGAGAAAGGGAACGGACTGTAGGATTAAAGGGCTCACAGAACTGAAGACAATTGTAAGGGCAATATCAGAAAATGGGCTCAGACCAGACCAGACTGAGACCCGGGCCTGTGGTGAGGCCACACCACAGGTGAGTCCATCCCATCCTGGGCTGTGAACACTCCCCCTGCTTTAGGGCCATTCATCCAAGAGTAAAAGCCATCAGCCCTTGTTGAACAAGTCCCACTGGATGTCCTGGGGCCAGAGAAGGATGTAGATCCCACTCTGTTGGTCATACACCAGAGTCCCCTCCCCCATCTCAGGTAGGAAAGGAAGTGAGGCAAGGACTAGCCTGTGGTAAAGGATTCCCAAAGGGGTAAGAGGCACGTGACTGCCAGCAACTATCCTCCACCCTAGAGGAGAGGATGAATGATAACCGACCAGGGATTATGTTCTGCTCTGGAAGCACAGACTTGGGAGTACCCTGAGAGGGGGCTGAGTTAGCAGGTAGCCATCGGGGTGCCAATAGGAACTGATAGGTGGCCCCATAGCAGACCTCCCTGAATGAGGATGCTGAGCAGAGGCTTGGCAGGTGGGCACATGCAGGAGAACAAGAGAGGGTGCCAACTGGAGGGCAGAGGGTGCAGAAGGTGACAAACAGGTCTGGCTGCATGGTTCACACGCACTGGTCATGGTCATTATGTCAGGGTGCTGCTTGCAGGAAGGTGTTGACGTCTACTTAGCACAGAGCTATTGGGTGCCTGAGAAAGCTGTGCTAAGAGCCACACAGTGTCTCCCACTTCTTACTTCTGTCCCTAAGTTCTAGAACTTAGGGATTTGTGCGTTGAGGGACAAGGTCTGAGTTTGGCACATGGACCCTACTGGGGTACTCTTCAGGTTAACGTTAGGGTGTTAGTGGGTTCCAGTACCCTCAGACCAGGGAGGCATTCCAAGCTCACTGGCTCTAGGCAGAACTCAGAGTCCTGTAATGTAGGACCGGGGTCCCATGCCTTACTGCCTGTAAACAGGGCCCGATCTCATTGTAGAGACCATTCACGGCTCCTACCAGGCAGCCCTTCCCATAGCCCAGGCTCAGCCTCAAACTTGCTGAAATCCTGCTGGGATTAAAGAAGTGAACCACCGTGCCACGCCTGAAAGATCTTACAACTCTGTTAGAATTTGGATATGAATTAATAGTAAACATGTACGAACCATGAAAACAGAACAGGGAAGGCAACAATCATCTTGAAGAAAAGAGCATGGGAGGTGGAAGCCACCGTTGGAAGACAAGAAGATCCTGGGCAGGCTGTGCCGTGAGCACAGGTATTGCATCAGTCTCGATAATGTCATAGGTCAGTGGGCACTTGTGGTAAAACCCCTCGGGGCTGTGTCATGGCCCAAGGAAGGAGCGTGAGAGCTAAAAGAGCCAAGAGCTTCACACTCCTAGTCACAAAGACACACTCCTAGCCAAATGGAGCTTCTTTGAGAAATTCCAGCCTGGCTTCAGATCTTAGAGATAGTGAAAACAGGAAGAAATGGGAAAAGACTTGAGTGGTCACCCTCACAGCAAGGTTTAAGTGAACTGTGGCATCCCGTCTTTTCAAAAGTAACACAAATGTATTCCGTTTGGCAAAATGAAAGCATACTTTTTCACATAACAAAATCCATTGTGACATAGGAAATAAACTTTTGGCACAGTCTTACAGGGATGCATAGAAGAAACCTAATCTTACTTGACCTTTCTTCTACAAATGTCATCTCCAGAGACGATGGGAGCGACACAGCCACCTGAGTCGTCTCTTTGGATGGAGCTCACCTGGAGGACATGCCTCCTGGAGTCTGAATATCAGGACACATTCTGGGACTTGCTAAGATCCATTTACCAGACTGTCCTGGCCTTCTGCCTATGTGGGTTCACTCCCTGGGACTAGCCTTGAAGGACATACAGCATGGTTCCATGGAAGGAAGGAGGTCTGTGTGACCTGCCTTGATGTGGGATTCCCCTCTGTACGCTATGAATACCATTGGTTAATAAAGGAACTGCTTTGGGCCTATAGCAGAGCTATAGGGGAACAGAGCTAGGTGAGGAAAACTAAACAGAATGCTGGGAAAAAGAAGGGTGGAGTCAGAAAGAAGCCATGTAGCCCTGCCGGAGACAGACGCTGAAACTCTAACCAGTAAGCTACAGTCACGTGGCAATACACGGATTAATAGAAATGGGTTAAATTAATATGGAAGAGTTAGCCAATAAGAAGCTAGAGCTAATAGCCCAAGCAGTTATTTAATTAATACAGTGTGGTTATTTTGGGAGTCTGGGCAGCCAGGAAACAAACAAGAAGCCTCCCTCCAACACTGCTTGACTGTCACACTTGGACCAGGTCAATGATTGTTCAGAGGTCACAGGAATGCCATCCTCAGGAAGCGTCATTTGTCTTTTACCGTGGGAGGTAGATCTGGGGAAAAAAACCTTAAGTTGCTGTGGTGTGAGAACTTTCAAAAATCTCAGAGACGAAGTGGAGTTATTCAGGAATCCCATACAACAATGGTGCAGCGACCAAACATAGGGCTTTTGTACCACCAACAAGGATACCACACATAAAGGAAAGGGACACCTCCTGAGCATCCATACCCTCCTGGGCACTCTGGACAGGGATGCCATCTATTGTGGCTGCTCTACTGAAGACCGGCTGTACTCACTGAACCATCTTCCTTTGGGTGGGGAAACTGCATTACCCCAATGTACAGACCTGGGTCTCTGAGTGCCAACCCCATCTCAACCCATCCTGCCTGTTAATGTTGAAAGTGAGCCTGCAAAGCGGGATGCTGGGCCACCCTCTCCTGCATGACCTTGGCACTGAGATTAGTACTAACTTGCCGTTTTACCCAGAGCCTTCCCCCAGACCCTGAAGGGTGAGAGGAGGCCAGATCTCTTTCTACCTCCTCAAGACCCTGTTTCCTGCCTTGATGTTCCATCTCTGCCTTGGCCCAGTTTCTTTTGGAGTCTCAATCTGAGAACTGGAAGGAAGAGCAGAGATGGCAGCTGGGGCCCTATCTGCCCCTAAGCTTCGCCTTCTGCTTCTGCTGCAGTGGCCAGCACAAAGGAAGGGATATGAGGGCGTGCCATCAGTACTCAGTGGACATCAAGGACTCATGGTCAGCTGGGGAAGTGGAACCGGGAGGTGGCATTGCCAAGCTGCTTCTCGACACTGAGTCCTGCCCACGTGTGAGCCCACCAGGAGCCCAGCACTGGTGAGAGAACAGGGAGGTGTTAGGCCTGGAGAACTAGGCAGACGGAAGGACAGGAGAAGGTAGCGCTCATCAAGAATGACAAGCTTCCTTGAGTAGGTGCCCGCTTGGACCAGGCCCTGAGCAAAGACCTGGTGTAGGATGAATTCATCCATGCCCTTTTCAGAGCAATACAGGAAGTAAGCGCTGTTACTGTCCCCGAGATATAATGGGACTTGGGGTCCTAAGGGACTTGTTGGAGGACATCTGGTCCCTCTGCCTGGCACCAGATCCACATCTGTGATGCTCTTCCGTCTACCATCCAGCAGGGCATGCCTGGAGGGAAGGCTGAGCAAGGAAAGACTGGGGAGATGACTCCTGTCCGGCTTTCTCACTTCCCAGGGATGCCTCGGTGACAGCGATTAGCTTAATGTCAGTGGGTCATGGGTGATGAGAAGGGGTGGTGTTTGGAATGGCCATAATTGAGAGACATGATGTAACTGGAGGCCTGGCCATAGGAGGCAGAGGGCTGTGGGTGAGCCCTGATTTGGCTGTCTTCCAGCGTAAAATTGGGGAATTAGGTTTTCTCATCTGGAAAACAGGACCCCCCCCCTCCTCCACACCCAAGGATTGGCCTTGAGACTACAGGCTGGCACGTAAAAATACGCGCTTCTAGACAAGCCCCTGGCAGTGACTTCCCTACTCCCTTAAGCGATCCAGGTTGAATCCCGCCCAACACAGCTGAGCAATTTAGATAATCCAGGGCCAATGCAACCACACGCAGGTCCCGGGTTTTCTTCCCTGTATTTGCGCGGCAGAATGCTCTCTCCTGATGGTTTGGCTTTGAGAAGTAGCAGAACCCCCAATGGCCAAGAGGTAGGACCAGCCCAGAGCTCATCCACAGATGTAAGGATAAAGAAGACGCAGCAGGTACACACAAGAGTGTCAGTCACCAGACACAGAGAATGAGACCCTGCCACGTGGAGGAAGATGGAGGGAGCCAGAGCGCAGAAAGAACAAGGGCCATGGTTTTTTCCTTGGTGGAAACCAAAAGACTTTGAAATGATCCACAAGAATGGTAGGTACTAGGTATTAGGGGTTGGGTGAGCTGGGGAAAAGAGGTAAAATCGGATCTGGGTAGGCTTCATGCCTGAGGAGAATGTCCACATCAAACATTCGTGTGTTCTATGTTTTACCAAAACGGAAAGGATTTTCTAGCACATGAACTTTGCCTTCTGGACTTGAAGTCAGAATAATAGAAAATTAAGTCATAAAATTGGCTCTCATCCTAGGACACTAATTGATTTTGATGTGATAAAAATTATGTGACGTTGAATGTATCCTTCAAACATTTTGATCTCAGGGTCATCTTCACAGCCACACAACATCACAGCAGCCGTCACATCTCCTTCTAGGACATTCTGCCTTCCCAACCGAAACTGCCTCGTTAAACACCAATTTCCCATCCTCCCCAACTCCTGGCACACACAAGTCCTCTTTGTTGCTGTGACTTTGGTTGCTCTAGGGACCTCAAATAAAGGAAATCCTATAGTTCTTATTTCACTTAGCATAATGTCTTTAACAAAGCAGGTGTGTGTGTGTGTGTGTGTGTGTGTGTGTGTGTGTGTGTGTGTGTTAAATTCACAAATAACATGCGCAAAAGCCAGAAGTTGATGTTAGGTCTCTTCCCTGCCATCCTACATCCTATTCCTTGAACCAGGTCTCTTTCTGAACCTGGAGATCAGTGCTTTTACCAGACTCCCTGACCAGCAAGCCCTCAGAATCTGCCTGTCTCTGCTCCCAAAGGCTGGAATTACAGATACACACTCACTGGCCTTTTACTCGGGGGCTGGAGATCTGAACTCAGGACCCCATGTGTTACCGACCGAGACGTCTTCCTTCCTCTCCCTGTTCTTGTATTTTCAATGTGAGTTCTCCTATGGCTTTGGACTTGGTATGTAGCTGAAGACTGACCTGAAACTTCTTATCCCCCCGCCTCTGTCTTCCAAGGGTGGGGATTACACGGGACACTGCAAAATCTAGCTTCCGATTTCTTAAAACACATATTTTTGGTTTTTTAAATTTTTACCTTTTTGATATAGGTTTTTACTCTGTGTGCGAGACTAGCCTTAAGCTCCTGATCTCTGCCTCAGCCTCCCGTGTTCTGTGATTCCAGGCACGTACCTCCATACCCAGCTTCCGTGTTCTGAGCACACTTAGGTAATTTCCAGTTAAAGCTGATAAAATATTCTTACAAATTACAATAAGTGGAAGATATTTTAAGAAAAAACATTTTATCTTCCTATTTATAAGAGCAACAGGGCATGAGAGACCATTTTCCTTATTTTCTGGAAAGTACCCATAAATAGAACATTCTTTAAAGCCATGTTATATAATATCCAAGAGGCTCACTCAAGCAAAAACACAAATTGTCTTGAAAAATGACGAATTGCTAATGACTGTCCAACTCGTGTTTCAGATAGCCTACTATTTATTTAGTTTGTCGGAGAGGTCCTAACAGCTTATATTAAAATTACTGTTCAAATAAATGGGTACAACAAATTGCTCTCATTACTTTATTGGTAATTTTACACACCACAGAGCTTGTTTTGTTTTCCTTTTAAGGAAACTGGGATGAAAATCATTGATCCTTCAGAGAACTAAAATAAGAGAGTGTGAAGGACGATAGAACTCCAACCATATTTTCCTTTTACATAGTCATCTTTTACATAGAAAAATAAGAGAAAATATGATGTTGAGAAACAAACTAACCCCTAAAAGTCTCGCTTGGGGGGGGGGGACAGGCAACCTCTTAGGAAAACAGAGCCTCAGGAGGCACCAGGACCCCACTTTTGCTGGAATCCTCTCTCGACTGAAGAACTTGAAGAAAGAAAGACCCAGCATGCTGGGGAGACAAAAACCTCAGAGACCTGCCCAGGAAAATTCCTGGATAGGAGCTGCGTCTACATGGGTTAGCTGAGGAGCTGCGTCTACACGGGTTAGCTGATCAGAACCACAGCGGTGTGGTGAGGTTAGAATGCCATACATAGCTAGGGTCCAGAGGCAGTCCCTGCACTAGCTCTAGTCCCCGGGATAGCCTCTCCTTTACTGCCTCTGTGTCAGAGGTAACATCCCGTAACTAATAGAGAAAAACTTTTGGAATCTATTGACTTAGGAGGCCACCAGCTTTCACCACCCCCAAAGCTGAAGGACACTATCAGGTGGCTTACGAGGCCCACAGAAAAGCTCTCCCGTCTTGCTGTACCCACCCATGTGTTTTAAACTTGCCTAAGTTGATGACTTCCTTTGTTTTGTGAAACTGTAAAACTTCATGCCCAGTGATGGTGCATACTTTTAATCCCAGCACTTGTGAGGCAGGGGCAGGTGGAGCATGAATTTAGGGCTAGCATGGATGGGCTGGAGGATGGCTCAATGGTTAAGAGCACTGTCTGTTCTTTCAAAGGTCCTGAGTTCAATTCCCAGCAATCACATGGTAGCTCACAACCATCTGTAATGGGATCTGGCGCCCTCTTGAGGAAGAGACCTGGTCAATCATCCTCATCAACAGACCATGAAATTCAATATAGACAGTTTAACAGAACCACCCTATATGGGCTGCCCATGCATGCCCCAGCATTGCCAGAGCATATTTCAATTCAATTCTGGATGTGTCAATTTGACACAAACCTAGAGGTACCTGGGAAGACAGAATCTCAATTGAGAAACTGGCCTGTAGGCAAATCTGTGGAGTATTTTATTTGTTTGTTTTTTTGGTGGGCACTTCTTTTTTTGATTGATGATTGATGTGGGAGGGCCCAGCCCCAGCCCGTCAGGACAATGCCACCTCTGGGTGGTCCATACTGTGTGGTACAAGAAACACAGGTTGAGCAAGGCATGAGGGGCAAGCCAGTGAGCAGTGTTCCCCCGTGCCCTCTGCTTCAGTTCTCTTTGTAGTGGAGTGTGACCTGAGAGTTCCAAGAGAAACGAATCCTTTTCTCCTTGAGTTGCTCTTGGTCAGATTGTTTAACCACAGCTTAGAAACTGTAACCAAGACACTGGACATGGTCTCAGGATAAATGAATAAGCTCTGGCATTGCCCCACAAACACCTCCTAGACACATTGCAGGGATGTGCTGCAGAACCTGGCTGCTAGCATGAACCCAAGGGCACTCTGAGTCTGGGGCTTCCCTCCACAGCGTTGTTACACCACCACAGAGCCCGCCCTGGATGAACTGCTGTGGACTGTGCACTTTTCTTTTCTTTGGCAATGCTTCACGACCTCCCTCTGTACTTCCTGCTGACACTCAGTGGCTGAAATGGCAGCCGATGTGTAATTTAATCCTTTCACAATTTGTCAAGCACCTGTACATACAAGGTCCCTAGCTGTGCCAAAGAGACGAAGATCGATGGCGGTAGCCGTCCCCAGCAAAGTCTCTCTCACCTGCTCAGAGCCCAGCATGCTGTTACTGCTAACTTTAAAAAGCGCTGGTACTAAATGCCTGGGGCAACATAGTCTTGGACAAGCATTATAAAGAAGAAGAAGAAGAAGAAGAAGAAGAAGAAGAAGAAGAAGAAGAAGAAGAAGAAGAAGAAGAAGAAGAAGAAGAAGAAGAACTTCTCCAAATGATCATGCTCTATGAGGGTTAGAAGAGCTACTTGGAGCAAATAAGTACACGATACTCAATGATGCCATTAAAGTGCTAAGGGAAGAAGCCATTACCTGGAACTAAAGAAAACTAAGAAGGTGGAGAGAAGGGGAGGGGAGGGGGAATTGACCACAGAAGGAGGATCAACTAAGATCTTATTCTGCAGAAGAAGATTCCAGACAAAATGGTCAGGGAGCTGGAAGGGATTGTGGGCGGCCCAGGAAGTAAGATGTCCTCCTGTTGGACGTGACCTGCTGTTTTGGGGCAGCACCTGTGGTGACCTGGAGGCTCTTATGGAAATATGGCTTATTGGTGCTCCTTGTGGAGGGAGGCAGAAGGCATGGAACCTCACTTTCTCCAGGAGAGTGTGGCAGAGGAAAAGCTCTGGAGACTCCAAACTCAGCCTTTAGTGGCTCTGTAGTCTCCATTGGCTCTTGAGAGAGCCAACCACCATGGGAAGAAGCCGAGGCTAGATTACTGAGTTGTAAAAAAGCCATTTGAAAAGAGGAACAACCCACCCCCAAGTCCTCGGTTCTCCATCTAGGGACACTGTGCATGGGACTCCAGCAATGGGGACATCCTGCCTTGGCAGAGCCTCCAGAAGAATGTGGCAGTTTGAAGATTCCCAGCTAAGACAACCTGCTAAGCCTGGGAGCCCTGACCCATGCTGGCCGCCTGCTGCTTAAACACCTCCTGCATGCACAGCGGCTTGTTACACAGCTCTGACTAACAGGTTCACAGAAGGCGTTCCTGTCATTTTAACAGCGTCCTAACTGATTTGTTGATACGGGTTAAATATGCTGACATCTGTTGATAATGGAAAATCCACTCACTTGGTTTTAAACTTACTGCATTGGCTCTTAGGTCTGTAAGTTTCTGGTTAGAACAGGTCAATGGATCTGTGGTATTCCCTGCTCAACTCATTTTCTCTTGCTTCCATCCCCAGTCAGAGTACATTCCTCTCACTCATCGGCGGTTTTTAAACATAAAGAAAAGAAAACCAGCCCGCAAATCCCAGTCCCAGAGAATTCTGACAACAACGAGCACACTAAGAAAGACTTGCATAGATCTAATCTACATGGGAAGTAGAAAAAGACAAGATATCCTGGGTAAATTTGGGAGCATGGGGATCTTGGGGGGAAGGGCTGAAGGGGGGAGGGGGGAGGCAGGGAGGGTAGCAGAGGAAACATGTAGAGCTCAATAAAAATCAATGAAAAAAATAATTAAAAAAAGAGTTCATTCTTCAGGCTACCACCCAATCCTCTCATGTCTGCAAGGAGGCCACAAAGCATTAGGCACCGCCCCCAGACAACAGCCTCCCTTCTCAAAAGGGGACCACGCTTTCTTAAGACTGAGGCAATCTTCACGAAACATCCTCCCAGCAAGTTCCTCTCCATGTTCGTTAGCGTTCTCATTTTGAACAAGCCAGCCCCTTGATAGGATGGTGTTAGCGGAAGGGAGGGGACAGAGAGCACCCTGAGCCCCACAAAGGGTGAAAGCTTGAAGGACAAGGATAAAGCCAACTAGGGACTTGTTTTTCTCAGTATGGAGAATAAGCTGGGCATGAGGGCTCATTCCTGCACTCCCAACACTTTAGAGGCTAAGTTCAAGGCCAGCCTGGGATAAAGATTCTGACTCAAATATCCAAATGAGAAAAAGATAAACAGGGAAAGAAAAGGAGCACATGCCTCTGAGCAGAACAGACATTCTCTAAAGATAGGAAGCCTTCGTCCCTAGACAGGTCTGTGTCAGGCTAATCCATTCCAATTGTAACTTGCCACCAGAAAGCTAGTTTGTCCGAACAGTATGGGGGTCATGGTAGAAATTAGATGGCATCACCAGGGACATATGACCATGCAGTCGTGCCCACAGGACCACCAGGTGCAGGGACCACTCGCTAGTCCCCAGTCACAGCGGCCTGCTGTTTTCAAGAGTCCACACCAGGCTAGGAGTACCAGTGACAGCTCCCTTCTAACACCAGCAGGCTCATGGCAAATCCAGGAAGGAGGGAGAGAAACACCTCTCCTAGACTGGTTCAGTGTCTGCAGCTGGTGCTATGTGGTGGAACCTAGGTGAAGGGCGAAGCAGAGGGCCACGGTGAGATTAGGGAGAAAGTGGGAAACAGCGAGCTAGTGGCTTCCTGTCACTGGTCTGTCTGTTGTCATCCGTGTCTAATCCAAACTAGGAGTACCAGATCTCCCCTATACCCTGACAGACGGGTCTTAAATGTGGTTCTAATGTCCAGGTTTGGTGCTCCTGATTGGCCACGAAAGAGCCTTAGTCCCCATCGGGTTCTGAAGCAAAAGCAAGGAAGGGATTTGGAACCAGTAAACATCAGCTAAGTTAGGGGGACCCGGAGGTAAGGAAAATTGTGCAGGCAGTGTGTGTGTGCTGCTTCACATTTGGAACTGGGGGTTCTAGCGGTGGTGATTTAGTTGAAAGCTAGTAGCAGGAAGGCACCTGACAGGGTGCTGGACCACCAGGCAAAACCCAGAGGCCTGGGTTTGGATGGAGGACCTGAGATGGGCCCCAGCAGCAGGTAGAAAGTAGTACTAAGAGCTGGATCAGGACGTGTTTGGTTGGGTCTCCAAGGGAGCAAGTCCTAAAAGGGGTGGTGGTGGCTACACCGTGCAGCCACCTGAGGATTCCATGCCTCTGTCCACAGCAAGGCGGGAGGCGTGACCCACAGGCTCAGGGACTCAGGCCCCACCGCACCCGCCATCGGCCTTGGTCTCACAGCTAGGCGTCCTTTCTAGAACAGGAGTGAGCAAGAGAGGTGGGAAACCGGCACCCGACGAGCCACCCGGGGGAGGTGACAGCGCCCTCCCGCCGAGCAGGGAGGCGGAAGCAACAGGGCGCGGCGCGCACTGGTGAGTCGCGGCGCGCGCGCGGGGCCGGGGCGGGGGCTGCGGCGCGCGCATGCTCACAAGGCGCCCGTGACGCGCGGGGCGCAGCGGGGCAGAGCCGGCTCCAGAGGCGCGGCGGCCGCGGGAGGAGCAGGCGCGGAGCAGCGAGCGCAGGCCGCTCCGGCCCGACGGGAGCAGCGCCGGGTGGCGGGCCGCTTCCTCCGAGCCGCCTGCGTGCGAGCCGCATCCCTTGGCCGCCGCCGGCGGGGCATGAGCGCGGAGGGGCCGCGGCCGCCCCCCGCGCCGCCCAGGCCGTGACCGGGCGGGGGGCGGCTGCACTAGCGTCCGCAGCCGGGGGCTCGCGGAGCCCGGAGTGGCAACCATGGACTGCAGCCTACTGAGGACGCTCGTGCGCAGATACGTGAGTGGCGCGCTGGGCTAGGGCCGGGGCCGGGGCTGGGATCGGGATCCAGATCGGGGCGCGGGGGGGGGGGGGGGGGTTTCAGGCCGGGAACGTCCCGCCGACCGGTTTGTGCTTTGCTCCACCTGCGCTCGGCCAGGCCCACCCGAGTAGGCAGTTGCAGCCCTGTGGATCCCGGGGTTCAGGGACATCCATCCCGGGGTTCGCGCTCAGTTGTAGTGGGGCGGGCCCGCGCGAGAGATAGGGACCGACTGGAGGATGCCTACAGTGCTCCGGGGAAGCGGGGAGCCTCTGCCGGGGAGTCAGAAGTGAAGTTTGCCATCTCCGTAAGTAGCCGGTCAGGTCCGAGTGCGCAGTTCCCGGTCCTTCTGGATGCCGCTGCGCGGGTAGTGACGGAGCGTGCCTCACAGGGGGGAGATCAGGGAGGTGGCAGCCAGCCACGGGTCAGGATGGAGCGAAGGGGTGTGTGCAGAAAAGAGAGAATTTGCCCCGGGACGGCGCATCTTCCCCTGCGCTCGGCACAAGGACCTATTATTGTCCGGCAGCTGGCGCCGGGTGGTCACAGGTTTGAGGAGCGCGTGCCGGGCGCGGGCTGGGTACGGAGGATCGACCAGAGCCGGCTCTTTCTGGCTTCTTTGAACACTTGGCCTTAGCTGTGGGTTTTTCCTGAGCGGGGAATGTACCCACTGTGTTTTCTCTAGTTAATTCCCGTCCAACTTTGACCTTCCAATAAGAAAAGAATGAGACTAAGAACAGAAGTTCTCCCCCGTGGGTAGTGAAAGGCGGAGGGGTGGTCGTCTTGTTCCCTGTACAGACTTCTCCGTGGAGTGTGCCAGCTTCTCGGGGACAGAGGACACGTGTTCGTCCCGAGTGGGTGCTGTCTTTTACTTCCGAACTGCCCCCAGGCAGGCCTTCGGCTGTCTTAGGTTTCCTCAATGTAGGTAAAATGTCAGGTTAGCTTCTTTTTGCTGTGCTATTTCACCTTTCAAATGGCGCATTCTCTCAAATCTAGGAGGTAGATATCCCTTAGTGAGCTTTCCCACTCTTAATTATTTGATAATGCATCTGGAATGTAAGTTATGGGATGTTATTCATTCTCTCTCTCTCTCTCTCTCTCTCTCTCTCTCTCTTACCTCCTGCTTGCAGGTGTTCTCTTGACTCCTGTCATATGTCTGGTCACAGCTAGTCATATCTGTGACTTTAAACTCGAGTCTAAGCCGTGAAATTAGTTTGACTTTTCCCAGAAACAGTTAGGATTTTTCTTCTAATATGGTTCTCTTCCAAGATGTGAGATTATGTTTTCTTTAGTAAGAGGGGGAAAAAAAGAGATTGAATATTCTTATCTCATGGAACTTGCAAGTTGTTCTACAGAAATGAGCCTCTCCTGTCCCTCCTTCCTCTCCTCACACCGTCCGAATTTCTGAGATGATGAAGGCACAGCTTCCTCTGAGGCCCGAGGTTGCTAAAGATGGAGTCATGAGTCCCCGGAAAACATTGACATTGGGTATTTTATCCTGGGTCAATTCCCAGCAGTGAGTGCAGGCAGGTAAATGAGAGAACTCTTGTCTAGGCGAAGCCTGTACACACCACAGTATACCGTGCTGTCTGTTTGAACAGTCACACAGTCATGAAGAGGTACACAGTTCCTCCACCAGGAGGTAGCCAATGTGGCAGGACCTAGTCTAAGTCATATTCTGTACCCTAAACATTTTAAAGAGTGCATGCAGAGTTAGATTTGTGAGGCGGGGAGTGTAGACCTTTGAGAGGAAGTAGAGCGAGTACCTGGGACAGGTGGCCTCTGCTGTCCTGCTTTGGTGCCTTTGTCAGAGGACAGTAGCAGCTTGGTCTTGTTCTTGTGCAAATTCAGTAGTCCAGAAAAGGACTAAGAATGGAGCCTTGGTCCCAGGAGAGGCTCAGCAAGTTTACCCCTAAAGCTGACTACTGTGGTCCCCTAGGACCTGGGCGGCCTTTAGCCCTGGCCTGCCGGTGAGAGGTTAGCAAGTGCTTGGATGTTGAGTAGGGTGGAAGGCTCGGTACTTTTCCAAACATTACTTTTTTGAGAGCACCTCACTGTGTGCCTCTGATTGGCCTGGATCTCACTTTGTAGACCAGACTAGTCCTGAATTCACAGACATCTGCTTGTCTCTGACTCCCCGGTACCGGAAGTATAGGCCATTGGTCACCTGGCCTAAGCCCTTTAAACTTTAAAAAGAAGGGTGTGTTGGTTGGTTCCCCCCCTCCACCCCCACCAGGGCTTTGCTGGGACAGTAGGTGGGAAGAAATAGTGGTGGGTATGATTTTCGCAATGATAAACAAAATAATTTAAAGCAAAGTACCTGCTGCTGGGCAGCCAGGAACAGTTTCTTAGGCCGTGCTCCTCACAAAGGCCTCTGGTTCATGCAGAGGGGATTTGATTTTCCCTCATATTCCTGTAGGTCAAGAGCTTCATTATGTCATGTCTGGGTGATTGGTTTATTAGGTTTTAGGACTTGCCAGAGCTTTTGTGAACCTCTCTGCCTTCCAGAATTTGCTTTGCATGCAACACCCTTTGTCCAAGACAGAAAACCTGGGAAAACCTGAGGGCTCTCCTTCCTTTCACGTTCTTTCTGTCTTGGTGATGTCTGATGACTGAATCCAGGATTTCCTGCGTGTTAGGCTAGTGCTCTACCCTCAAGTTATAGCCTCAGGTCTTTTTTTACTGTCCGAGACAAAGTTGCCCAGACTGATCTGGAATGTTGTATCCCGGCTGGTCTCAAGCCTGTGGTCGTCCTGCCTCAGCCTCAGGAGTAACTGGGGTTGTAGGCCTGCACCACTACATCTGGCCGATTTAAAATGTTCTTTTCTTTGATGTGAACAGCCTCCTTGCCTGCATGTATGTAAGCACACCATGGTCATGCCTGATGCCTGCAGAGGTCAGAGGAGGAGCCCCTGGGACTGCAGTTGGAGCTGACCATTAGGAGTGGGTGCTGTGAATTCAAACCTCTGGAAGAGCAGCCGGTTCTCTTAACTGCTGAGCCTCCTCTCAAGTCTCCCATTTTTTATGTATTAGAAAAAGATGGGTTTGGCTCCTGAGATCTTCAAACACTTACTCTATACTTCCCCAAAAGTTTAGAAATGTGTAAGCTTGTATTGTTATCTACAGCTTCTTCCTCTTCCTCCTCCTCTTCTTTTTTGAGATAGGGTTTTACTATGTAGCTCTGGCTGTCCTGGAATCAGTACATAGACCAGGCTGACCTCAAACTCACAGAGATCTGCCTGTGTCTGCCTCCTGAGTGCTGGAATTAAAGGCATGCGCCACTAGGCTCGGCTTCATCATTTTTAGCACCAAGTGCTTTGTAGCATGGACATTAGGATACATGATGAGCTTGCCTTTTGTCTAAGAGACTTAACTCACTGGCTCGCTGTTCCTAATCCAGCTCTGAGAATCCAGGCCTTCCTCTTCAGCCCCCAGAGTCCGTATACCCGGACATAAAGTGAAACCACTTAACCACCAAGGCCCTTCTGGTATTTGAAATAAGTGGTTCCTTAGGCATAAAACCCCAGGCTAATGGATGGTCTATCTCCAGCACGGTGGTAGCAAGCTATAGGGTGGACTTGCAAGGTTTATAATTAACACACACTTAACAAGGCAGCAGCTAGGCAAACTTGCCCAGCACCTGCCTGTCTTCAGGCTTTGGTGTGTTCTGATTGGCCATTTCTGAGCAATCACCCCAGCTGTATGTTTAACTTTTATGTTTCATTCCTTGCCTTGAATCATCCCCATTGCTCTCTGAAACCCTATTGAACGTCTTCTCATCAGGACAAATAAGCCTCAGATGCCTTTATTTCATGCCGACGACTGGATTTAATAACCATGGGGAAAGAGGCTTCTTGTATCATCACAGCCTGTTATGTTTCTAGAAATAAGAGCACTGTCCTCAGTTTACAATTAGCTGAGATGGCATGCCTATTAACAGGCACTGTGCCTTACTACCCAGGAACTCGGTCTGCAGATGGGCTCCAAACTGAACATACAGATTGTTACTGGGTACCCGCACCTTGTGCCCGACACAAACAGGGTGGATGGAAGATTCCTACATCTCAGACTTACAAATGTTCTTTTAACCAAGTTAAACGCAGGTAAGAGTGCTATTTATTTGCAATACAAATCAATAGAAAGCCACTTTTTACAGCACTGGAAATACAAGATTGAATAGGTACTATTTTTGCTTGCCTGGGATGCTGATGGCTGAGAAACTCAGGGTCGATGTAGAGCTTTGGAGGTTAGGCATCTGTCTCCTGGATCCTCACGCACATCTCTCTGCCTCCGCCCGTACCTGGGGCTGCTGGTGAGATTCTTCAGACTGTTTGCTCCTCTGAAAACAAGAACTGTCAGTGCCCACTCCCCGGTGCCTGCACTGTCTAGGACACAGCCCTTGCACACGATTCATGCTCCGTAAGTGGGGCCAGTGTGAATCGGACACCATGAGTCTGTGCTGTCCTGTTTCTCAGCGGACTGCTCCCCCTCTCCATGGGGGCAGCAGACAACCTGCCTAGATGTTTGAGAAGAAAACAGACAGCACATCCCCCTGCAGAGCCCACAGACTTGCTGTTTCTGTCCTGGCCTGCCTCCCTGGTTTGGGACAGTAGATTCCATTTTGATAGAGACCAGTTCTGGAGCTTGCATTCCCCGTCCACTTCCTGTTTAGATGACATCATCGCCCTGTGGCACGCAGTCATGTCTTCCTCTGTCTACCCTTTATCTTAATGGCTGACCAGCTGTAGCTGACCAGACCGCCTTCCCTCCCACGTTGTCTTTGTCTTGCTCCTGGGGTGCTTTTCCCAGAGTTTTTGTGACCTCATTGTGGCTCACATGCTCACACTTCAGTTGGATGAAGCTCCCCATCCTTGGGCAGCCACCTCAGAGTGGAGATGCAAACTGAACATAATAAGCAAGTGTTAGTGGCCAGATGTGTTCTTTTTTTTGTCAGTGGAGATAACAGTTAACAGGAAAAAATCGATTTTTGGCTCCTAGTTTCAGACCAGGCAAGGTGCACTGAACAGAAAGGTGGGGTTCCATAGACGATCAAAGGGGCTTGCTTACTTCTTGGTAGGTATCCAGGCCCCTTCCAGTGACCCCCCAATCCTTTTATGAATTCATCACTATATCAGTTCATTGATCGGGTCAGAGCCCTCACAGTCCAGTTACCTCTCGATGATTGACTCTAGAAGCTGGGGACCAGCCCATGAGCCTTTTGCAGGGGAATGATTTGTATCTTGACCATAATAATGGTTTGGCCGGCCTTGTTGGGCAGCATCCTGAGGACCTTAGGGACCTACTGGGTCTGGACTGGGTAGTGTGTCCAGTGGAGGAAAAGGCCGGTGCAGAGGCTGTGGGGCCCTAGGCGTCTGGTACCTTGTTATTTGCCTGTGCACACTTAGGATCCTTGTGGACTTTTCTTCCCCTGCTAGGATCCTGGTTTCAGCACACACACACACACACACACACACACACACACACACACACACACACACACCGTTACTCCCTTGTCTTGGGGGGGGGGGAACCTTCCTGTGCATGCCAGAGATCTGTGCTTAGCCCTTTGTACAACTGCTGCTCTGTGACCTCCGATGGGTGACTCTCACCGTCCTCTTAGCTGTGGCTGGAGGAAGTGCTGCAGAACCGTTCTGAAGGGAGCACCATGGTGTGACCAAGCACCAAATGCTTAGCCAGTCCTTAAGTCTTGGTTGGCACTTTGGCAAACTTCTAGATTTTATTTCCTTAGCTCTCAACAGTGTGAGCTGGACTGGACTCTGACGGCTTCTGGCCCTTCAAGCCAAGTTCCTACGCTCTCAGCCTTCCTCCTCTGATGATGTCCCTGTGCCTCTCATAGGTGTCTTTCCGGGGCCCCTGCTAGCCAAAACTACCAGAACTGAGCTCTTGGGTCTTCATTCCAGTTTCCTTCCATCAGTTCACTGGACCTTGGGCCTGGGGGAGTATCACCAGTCCCCTCCACAGAGCCGGGTTCAAGAGCAGAGCTCTGAAGGTCCCCAGAAGTTTAGACTGTTGATGCCCAAGAGTTCACTCTGTGACCCCTCGGAATGCATTTCCAAGTTCTGTGTCTTTTTGCAGGAACCAGTCCTAGATCAGGTATAGATCAGGTAGTTGGCCCTGGGCTGCTTGGGTTGGCTACTCGGTAGCTGGAACAGTAGTTGAATTTCCTGCTGATATTTAAATATATCCGAGTGTCTGCTAACATTCACACTTCTTGACTTTTCCAGAATACTGGTGGCTCCTTTTCCTTATGGCCCTTGCTACTATGGGGAACAGCTGTTTAGGGACTGCCTGTGCTGGCTTGGGCTGTTCTGAGCTGCCTGACCTATCTCTTGCATGTGACCTGTCTCTCACCCACTGATAAGGATTCAGGCCTTTCTGGTTTGGGCCCCCAGGTAATGAGGGTAAAGCAGTTTGTATGCTGCTTTTCAGGTTCCTGTTGTGCTTTGTCTGATATCCCCCCCCCATGTGTGTGTGTGTGTGTGTGTGTGCGCGCGCGCGCGCGCACGTGTGCACACGTGAGCATGCTTGCTCTCTCAGGCTTCAGTGCTGGGACTGAAGCAGGGAAGGTCCCCTCACTGCTAAGGAGGAGAGTGGTGTGGACGTCAGTGACCTGCTCCTGGTGGCCCTGGCGTGTGACCACTCTGCCCACTAGTCACTTTCTCCACTGTCCGTCCCTTAGCTGTTCCTCAGCATTTTAACAGCGGAGCCCTTGACGTCATGAGTAGCAGTTGAATGTTTCTTCCTCTGAGCCCACATGCTGGAATTGTTATGTCCCCCACAGAGGCACCCTGAGCCCTTCATCCTCCAGGACAGAGGTAATTCAGAAAGAACTGTATTTTCGAATTCCTGCTCTGAGAACTGTGGTTCTCAGAAGGTGGTTACCTTCTAACCTTCCTGATGCTTTGCTGTAGACGCTTCCTCTGCTTCTGTATTTTAACTTTTGTGGGTGTCAGAACCGGGTACTTCTTGGGATTATGTTGAGAGGTTCATGCACATTGAGGTGAACCATACTTTGTGGGTGACTTAAGCTACTGGGGAGTGAACTGTCTTCTTGGAACTGAGCCATGTTGCTTTTGGGGATGAGCTCTGCTTCCAGGATGCAAGCCAGGTTGGGGGAGGGGGTACACTTCTGGAGTGACCCATGCTGCCAGAAGAGGGCATGGTGCCTGTCTTGTTGTGGCTCAGAGTATCCAAAGGAACATCCTTTGGGCTGGTGTCCACTGGGAGTCCGACCCAATCCAGGTGTTTCTTGTTGTTGAGACAGAATCTCACTATGTAGTCCTGGGTGGCCTGGAACTCAAGAGATTCATCACCCTCTGCCTCCCCAGTGCTGGGGTTAAAGGTGTGTGCCACCACATATAGCACTACCCAATTAAAAGATTTTTTTTTTTTAAGATAGAGTTGGCCTATGTATCCCAGGCTGGCTTTGAAATCCTTCCTCAGCCTCGTAAGAGAGCTGGAGCCACTGTGCCGGACCTGGTTTGTGTCCTGGGTGCAGAAATTTTCACAAAGGAAGGTATTACTGGCAAGAAGCATTCCGGCCCTTCAGGTCTTGACCTTGCTCACCTGGCGAGTGACGTCAAAATCCTAGCCCTCCAGCCCTCCCTGTGAGTCAGACCCTCTGTGGTTCTCAGGTGATCCAGGTGGCCTTTGAAGTCATCTTATCTCCCTGGGGAGAGGGAGGGAAGGGGCTGAGGCTGGTGGGGTGGAGGTGTGAAGAAGAGGCAATGGCAGAGGCAGCTGCTTCCCTGAGGGTCCAGGTCTGAGATCAGATAGGCTTGGCTCAGAGAATCCAAAGGAACATCCTGGAGGTGCGGGCCTCCAGAGTCCTAAGACAGGCAGACCCCTCCTCCTGCTACAGAGAAAAGTTCAAGGAAAACTTCAGACCAAACCACCTAGAGCTGCAGCCGGGGTGAAGGAAGCAGTGGCTGGTTTGGACTGAGGGCAGAGTGGAGCTGGTCCCGCGTGGCTGAGGTGCCGGCTAGCCCTCCCATGGCTCAGCAGCCTGCCGTGTATCCCGTGTAGTACCCTGTTGTGTTTAGAGCCTGGCCGACTGCTGACGTGGCCTGACATCCGTGTGCTGATCTGTGGCGACTCTACCAGCGATGGCAAGCCTCTGAAGCTGCCTTTCTCTGAAGTGCTTTGAGCATTATGTAAAAATGACGTGTGAGCCCTGAAGCGCCCTCCCTGCCCTGGCTGCTGCATCCCTATGCTGACTGCAATAGCATCGCCCCGTCCCATTCCAAACAAGGCACAAAGCCCTTCGGCCTTTGAGTGTGTGGCCTCAGATGTCTTCTGGCTGCCTGTGTCTGTCCCCTCTCTGGCCAGCTAACTAAATTTGTCCTCTCTAGGTGAAGTCAGAGCAGGCAGGCTGGAGGTGTTTATATAGTGGGTGGCTATCTCTGTTTCAGGCTCCTGCTAGTGTCTCATCAGGTGAGATCTGCAGCTGGAGTTTCTGAAATGGGGGTTGATGGGCCTTAAGTCGGATGGCTGTGTCTTCCAGTGCCAAGGGTGGGTGAGAAGGGAAAGTTGCTGTTGAGAAGGGAAAGGGCTGCCTCTTGCTGAGTCTGTCAGCATCAGTGGCTCTGTTGGTGTCCCGAAAGCTTTACATGCAACACTGGAGTGAATGCCATTCATACCTCCATGAGCTAGGCCTTAACAGCCCGCCTTAACAGGAAGCATTCCTTGGGTTTAGAAGCTGGGCTATCAGCAGGGTGGGCTCTGGTGTCCCCACCTGATCAAAAGAGAGGCTGGTCCTCCCAGATTAAGACACCTACTACATCACAGCTCTTTATCTGCCTAATCTTCAAGTTTGGTTAAATATGACAAGGGCTTCAGCACCTGAACTTAGGGATAGAGTTCAGCCTGAAGCAGTACATGATTTAGGAGACTGTTTAGATAGTGTTCAGACCAGTGAATTTCAAAGCGGACACTTTGTTTGCTTTCTGCATTACCAAATAAATTACAGCATTTTCTACAAAATCTGGGAAAACAGCATAGACTAGACTTAGTGTTTTGTTTTTAATAATGAAATAGGTGATTCTCTCACTATTACATGTGATCCGGTGACTTAATCTCCATCTTCGTAGGGTTCTGGCAATGCAGAGGGAGTTAAGGCAGTAATGTAACACTTTGTTTTGGTCCAGATGCAGAGCATCTGGCTTATTGACCAGACAGATGTTGCTAGTTACTCCACAAAGTGGATTGGGCCTGCCTGCTTAGTGAGGATAGAGCCTTGTCCACTCGACCAGTAGGAACCATGGCTCTAGGAGGTGAACTTTCTACCTCTCTCGTCTTCAGACTGACATTTCTTTCCTGGAGAACATTTAGAATTGGTTGCGGGGCGGTGGGCAGGAAGTGAAGGAGTCTACTGGGGGCTGCGCTATCTGCACAGCCATCTCTGGTAGCAGAATCATAGCACACCTGCACAGGCGGCCCTCAGCTCCTCACCAACAGCTGTAAGTCCCCAGCTTGTCATTGTAGTGTGTTTAAAGAGCCAGAGTCTCACTGTCTGCCACTTGGAGACTGTTATCTCTTCAGTCAGGGGTCACCTGGCCTCCGTGCTGTGACTTCTGGAGACTTCAGCCTTTGACTGAAAAATGAAGCAAGAGGGTTTGCCGTCTCTCTCTCTCTCTCTCTCTCTCTCTCTCTCTCTCTCTCTCTCTCTCTCTCTCTCTCTCTCTCTCCCCCTCACCCCCTCCCTCCCTCCCTCTCCAAATTGAGCTTTTTATTGATTCTTTGTGGATTTTACATGATGCATCCTGGTCCCACTCATCTCCCCATCCCTTCTCATCCACCTTCTACCCTTGCAACTCCCATGTTACCCCTGCCCCCGCCAGGGTAAAACAAGATAAAATTAAGAGAAAAGAGAAAAAGACGTAAAGAAAGAAAATTCTCACTATGGAAGCTGTCATGTGACACAGTGAGTCACACCATCTTTTAGTCCATACATTGTTACATGGAAGTGCACATTGGATGTGTTCTTTGCATTGAGTCATTGGTCTGGTTTGATGTCTCTGGCTTTTGCTATATCATCAACATAGGGCCCTCACTGGGGCTCCTGATGGCTGTCCTATTGTTCTGTGTCATGGAGGTCCTGTAACTTTGGATCTGCAGGACCAACCCCTTCACATGCTCCATCAATGGGGTGGATGATGGGATGGACCAACTCATAGCCCTGGTTCTTGGTCTGGGTGGTTGTTGAGTTGGTCAGCCCACCAGCTTTCTTCATCCTCGACACCAGGGCCAGCTCTACTGTGTTGTCCAATTGAGGAGTAGGGGCCACTTTGCCTACCGTTTGCGGCTGGTGAGGGGCATGGGCAGCTCAGGAGAGTCTGTCTTAAGGAGGAATCCCACCCAGCTTTAACACTGAACCCCAGGCCCAGAGATGTCATGTGCTTCCCTGAGGCACCTGGAACTTACACAAGGTGTGGAGCAAGGCCAGGGCACAGATATTCAGCCCTGCTGGAACAGGGGAGGGTCTGAGCAACCTTGTCCCTCACCCCAGATCTGTGACCTCCTCCTCCCACGGTCCTTCCTGCTGCCTGGGAGGAGAACGTGCCTTAACAGTTAAATATTCTGTGCCCAGGGAAAAGAGGATTTCCCCGGCCTATTTTCAGCAGGGGATTAAGGACAGCAGACTTCTGCTGTGAGGATTTCATCCAGGTTTTTGTGTAGTTTTTCAAGGTCTCAGAGAGCACCTGCACTTGAAGGTGGAAATGAAATGATAGGAGGGTCATTGATGTGGACGTCTGTGACTTGAGGTCAAGTCTCACCTGCATTTGTCACTCCAGATAAAATGCTTTGCTTTTAGAATCAACATTTGACTCAGTTGTTTTGGTTCAGACAAATAAGAACCGTCAAAGTAGCGCGTTTTTCCAGTAATGATCAACTCTGGTGTGAATTGGGAAGTGTCATGTGTATGAAGAAGGCTGCTGTGGTGGTCAGTGGTCAGAGACCTTCCAGTGGTCGTTCCTGATCACCATTTCTTAGATGCAGAATACAAATAAAGCATCACTGGAGAGTATCTGCAGGCACCTGTGAACGCCCCACACAGAAACCTGCCTGCACAAGTCAGCCTTTTTTTTCTTTTTTTGTTGGCTTTTTTTGTTTGTTTGTTTTTCAAGATAGGGTTTCTCTGTATAACAGCTCTAACTGTCCTGGAACTAGCTCTTTAGACCAGGCTGGCCTTGAACTCTCAGAGGTCCACCTGCTTTTGACTCCCTGAGTGCTGGGATTAAAGGCGCATACCACCACCACCGCCAGTCTTGATATTTGATACTCCTCCCATGGTCGTTGAGTGTGTGATGTGTGCACTACACATTCAGTAGAGCAAACTGGAGACTGGGTACCATGCAGATAACTGAGTGAACACGGTGTTCTGATGTTAGAGGACTGGAGGTGAGGTGACCAGAGTTGCGTCCTAAAGAGGTCTGGGCCCGTGGCCTTGCAGCCTGTGGACCATCAACCAGAGGAAGCCTGAGACTCAGAGACTAGGTGGTATAGCATGGAGCTGGGTAGGCCCAAGAATGAGTCCTGATTTGTCTGCCTTGGAGTTTTATGTCTTAAAATAGGTAACAGTGTGTTGCATATTGAGAAAGGTTTGCTTGTTCATATTCTTAAAGCCGAAATCTGGCTTTGTAGCCCAGGTTGTCTTCAAATGCAGGGTTCAGTTCCCCGTGTGCTGGGATTACCAGGGTATACTGCCGTGCCCAGCTTTTTATACAAGCTTTAATTCTGTCTTGAAATAATATGGCTAAAGAAATAAAATTACATAATAGAAAAAATCAGAGTAATTTAAAAAATTGGATCATTGTTAACATTTTAGATGACACAGTGTGTGTGTGTGTGTGTGTGTGTGTGTGTGTGTGTGTGTGTGTGTGTGTTTGGGGCACTGCATGACATTTTAGTGTGACCAGCATGTCTACACATACTTTTCTTTATGTTGCAATGGAGTAGCATCTATACTAACTTTGCTGGCTATTTTGAAATATTTCCCTAACTGTTGTCAATTCCTGTGTTTCCTGTCCCTGGCCTCTGTGTCTTTCCCTGTACTGTCCTCAAACTCTCCCAGGTTCAGACACTGTTCTGTTCTCTTTCTTTGAGAGCAGTTTCAGATGTCACATAAAAGTGGGAACACACAGTGCTTGTGCTTTTGTGCCTGGCCTAGTTCAGTTAGGGAGTGGCTTTTCTTCAAAGGTACATGCATGTATGTGTGTAGACACCTAGACACGTGTGCCTGTGTCTAAGTGCAGGTGTGTGCAATACCACACATGTGGAGGTCAGAGGATGGCTTTTGGTAGTCCTCCCTCCTTGTTGGTCCTAGGGATCAAACTTGGATAGGCGGGCTTGGTAGCATGAGCCCTCACCTGATAAACCATCTTGTTTCCCCAAAGGGATGAGTTTTAATAGTCTATTGACATGTTGATTTATTGATTATGAGCAATTTTATTGTAGTAAAATGGTACCCATGATACTAAATTTACATTTAACTGTAGTTTCCATGGTATCAGACAGCACTGTTTTGCTACCATTAACAGTCCATTCCCAGAACTTATTTCAAATGAAGCTGATTTGTGGGCAGTTTTATTTTTTATTATTTACTTATTTATTTGTTTGTTTGTTTATAAAAATTTCCACTTCCTCCCCTTCTCCCCATACCCTCCCATTCCCCCAACTCCCTCTCCCCCCCCCACTCCCTCTCCTCCTCCCTCTCCAGTCCTAAGAGCAGTCAGGGTTTCCTCCCCTCTCCCTCCAGGTCTAGGAAGGTGAGCATCCAAACAGACCAGGATCCCAAAAAGCCAGTACATGCAGACGAAACAAGACCCAGTGCCATTGTCAATGGCTTCTCAGTCAGCCCCCATGTCAGCCACATTCAGAGAATCCGGTTTGATCACATGCTCGTTCATTCCCAGTCCAGCTGGCCTTGATGAGCTCTTATTTGATCAGTCCTCTTGTATCAGTGGGTTCCCCTTCGCGGTCCTGGTTTCCTTTTTTCATGTTCTCCTTCCTTCTGCTCCTCATTTGGACCGTGGGGGCTCAGTTCAGTGCTCCAATGTGGGTCTCCGTCTCTATCGCCATCCATCGTCGCTACTACAAAAGCATTTGTTCAACTATGTTCATAGCTGTGCTATTTGTAATAGCCAGAACCTGGAAACAACCTAGGTGCCCCTCAATAGAAGAATGGTTAAAGAAGGTGTGGAATTTATACACATTAGAGTTTTACTCAGCGGTAAAAAACAATGACATCTTGAATTTTGCATGCAAATGGATGGAAATAGAAAACGCTTTTCTGAGTGAGGTAGCCCAGACCCAAAAAGAGGAATATGGTATGTACTCACTCATAAGTGGATTCTAGCCTTAATTAAAGGTCGTTGAGCCTATAATTCGTGATCCTAGAGAAGCTAAATAAGAAGGTGAACCTGAAGAAAATCATATAGTTATCCTCCTGGATATTGGAAGTAGACAAGATTGCCAGGCAAACTTGGGTGCACAGGGGGTGAGGGGGTGGAAGTAAGGGGAGATAGTTAGAGAGAAGGGAGAGGGGGAGGATTGGGGATGGCTTGGGGGAATGAAATGGGGGGGAGGAAGGATGGATATGGGAGCAGGGAAGTATATATCTCAACTAAGGGAGTCATTTTAGGGTTTGCAAGAGACTTGATTCTGGAGGGGTTCTCAGGCCCAAGGAGAGGTCCCCAGATTGTTCCCTGAGCAGCAGAGGAGAGGGTGCCTGAACTGGCCTTGGCCCATAACCACACTGATGAATATTTTGCATATCACCGTAGAACCTTCATCTGGCGATGGATGGAGATAGAGACAGAGACACATATTGGAACGCTGGACTTAACTCCCTAGGTCCAAATGAGAAGCAGAAGGAGGGAAAACGTGAGCAAGAAAGGCAGGACCAGAGGGAACCTTCATCCCACGATGGGTGGGCAGTTTTAAATATGAAATTTATCCTACATTTGATATTGTATACCTTGATTTTTGAGGAAACACTTTTTTTTCTTTTTAATCTATAAAAACTAAAAGGATAGGCGTAGTGGCAGAGGCAGGTGGATCTCTGTCAGTTCAAGACCAGTGTGCTCTACATAGCGAGCTCTACACCAGCCAGAGTTACGCAGTCAGATCCTGCGTTGAAGAATCAAGACAAACCCAAACAAACAAACAAAACCAAAAGAGAACTGACATGATGACTGGAACCTGAGCACCAATTACATTTTCATGGAGAATGTAGCAGGGTAGGGTTTCCCTTTTAAGTGACCGGCAGTTCTGAGCCAGGCAGGGTAAGAGTGCACCAGGCCTCATCCACTGCTCGAGGTCTACATAGGCGGAAGGCAGTGAATGGAGACTGTGCCGGAAAGGGAGGTCTGCTAACCCGGGCAGCTCAGGAGCAGGGGTGGCTCTGACTGGGTGCTACAGCGTTAGGTCCTGTGTTTTTTTCTAGGTACACTGTAGCAGTCAGAGCCATGACATTCTGTGTGGTAATCCTTTAAAGTCTCTTTTGACTTGAAGACATTTTGATACAAAGAAACAGTAAGAAATGGATTGATTACATCTAAAATTGCATTTTTTTAGTAAAATTGTTGATTCTGTGAGAACAATGTCAGACTGCTTCAAGATTTTTATTTTGTTTTGTTCCTGTCTCAGCAATTGGATTTTTTTCTCTATTTCCTAACTGTGTTGCTTTTTAAAGGAAGGTATATAAAGAGTTCTAAGTCTTCTTGTTCCTAGTAAGGTTTTGTGTGTGAGTGTGTGTGTGTGTGTGTGTGTGTGTGTGTGTGTAAGAAAGAAACTTAATTGTAACATTAATTAATTGAAAAATTGGGCTAGCCGCCATGTTACTTCTGTGGGTTAAGGTTCTCCCGTGTAGTCCCAAAGTGAGTTGAGTCTAATGGGCACTTTCCATAGTAGCCAAGGAGACACTGTCGCCCAGCCTGTCCAGCTGGGGCTTTCTCACTGTGGGGCCAGCTGGTCTGTGACTGACTTTACTTAGTGAGTAGCCGCTGCCTGTGTGCTGAATGCCTCAAGGCCTGAGTCTGTGTAGAGAACTCAGCAGCACTTGTGTCTGATTTCATTTCATGTCAAGAGGTGGGGACGAAGAAGAGAAAGAATTTTGCCCGCATCTCCCTGTAAAGTAGTAGAGGCTGGACTTTGCAGCCCCAGGGGGCCAGGGCCAAGTGTTTATTATGGATCCAGTTTAACAAGGAAGGTAAAACAGGAAGCAGGACAGGACAGTGGAAACACATGGATACCACCAACCCTGTGGGGAGCAAGTCCTCTCAGGCCCAGGTCTGTGTGTCTTTCCCTTTCTGACTCCTTCCCAAGATGGGGCTGTCCCCAAGGATGAGCCTGGGGTTCTGTCTGCTGTCCTCCCCACTGGAGTTTATCAGTGAAACTGACTGGCCATAGGGTAGTGGCCACTGTGGCCCATAGTTGGTACAGGTGCCCAGCCCTCCTGCCTGCCAGTCCCCACAGTTCCCTAGAAGTAAGATCAAGGGTACTTAGAGGCCTGGATGAGTCCACTCATATAGCTCACAGCAGCCCCTTGGCAAAATGGGGTGCAAAATAGAGCGGGCAGCTGGCACCAGCACTGTGATTGACTCTGTAGTACTGTCTGTAGTTTTATTTGGAGAGATGCTGGAGATCATGTCCTCTGAGCAGCACCTACAGGCCCTGTGGACCCTTCTGAAAAGACACTTGCTCAGCAAGAGCACACGGTCCTGACAGACTAGATATGAATGAACATCAAAGCAGGTGTCTACGCCTGCATGACTGGTGAGCCCATCTCTGTCGAGTGTAATTCCTGTACACGTGTGCTTTTTAACTCTGGTCTGGTGCAGGCCCCTTCCTTTCCTGCCATCTTACCCCCACCCCAAACACACACCTGATAACACATAGTAGTCACCTCCATATCTGCTTGGTGCAAAATTGGCTTTTTCCAACAGGGTGTAATGATCTTGGATGAGGCAGGCACAGCCACTCCCTAGAAAATAACCGCCTGGAATTTTCCTGTCTCCTCTCTGTGCCCGTGGGAGCTTTGCATAGTGTGCGAGGGCTTCATATCATCTCATTGCTGTAATTTTAGCAATCAGGAAGGAACCAGAGGGAAGAGAGAGGACTGAGGGGGTGAGGCTAAGCCTTTCATGGTCAGCAGCACTGGGAGAAGTCCCAGCAGGAGGGGCAGGCAGGACCTCGAGTGGTAGCCTTTTTCCAGCCTACAGTTCAGCTGCCCTGAGGTCACAGGAAGCTATGACTTCTACACCTTCAGTTTGCAAACCTCAGTGAGGGAGGTTGTGTCCAGTTGGCCATGGCTGCAGTGGTGGGGAGAGGGCGAGTTCTGGATAAGTACTGCCAATGATTATTTATGTGTGTGTGTGTGTGTATATGTGTGTGTTTGCATATATATGCATATATAGTATATACACATATATGTATACATACATGCATACACACACATATATGTGTGTATACACACACACATCTATACATATAACATAATTTTTTATTGAGTCTTTGGGAATTTCACATCATGTACCCCAATCTCCTCACCTTCCAGTCCCTCCATATCTACCCCTCATCCCTGCACCATCCCCCCAAAAGAACCCTCTCCAAATAATTAAAAACAAAACAAAATAAACAAAAAAACCCTCCTCACTCCTCTCTCTCTCCAACATCTCTTCATTGGTTCTAGTAACATTGGGAGCCGCAGTGTGTCATGCAGTACACCCTTTTGTCCAATAAACCCCGCCCACAAATGTGTGTTAGTCTGGCCTCTGGCACACCATCATCACTGGACCCTCACGGAAACTCCTCTCGGACATCCTGCTGTTGCTCTGAGTCATGGGGATCCTGTTATAATGACCCTAAACCCATGAGCAGACAGGTCATGGCCAAATGGCCTTCTGTGTTGTGACTCTCTTCAGGGCTCCAAGGCCTTGGTAACACTACCAGAGAAGTCTCCAGGGATGTTCAGGTGGAGTCATATGTGTCACCTGGGGCCAGGGAGAGTTACTGTGTGCCTGACCCGTGGGTCTAAGGCTTTCATGGCACAGGTCAGAGTGGTCATGGCATCTTCTTTCCCCCCAAAGCCACTTAAAGCTTTGTTGGAATTTAGGCTTAGCACTCAGTACAGTATTATAAACATGGCTTGAAGTAACCAGGGAAATTGTTTCGTGTCATTGTTTTGTTAACAATAAAAACTCAGAGAGGAAGAGGAAGACATGGATCCAGGGCCACCTTCCTGACTTTGATGGGGGCGTCTTTGTACTCAGCTTCAAACGACGTAGCAGCCCTAGTTTCCTGGAGAGTCAGGTCTTCAGGACAAGAGACTGCCATGCCACTGAGTAGAGGAAGCCAGCTCTGTCTGATAGGAAGAGGTTGACACTGGGGTCCCTCCCTCTCTCCTCTGCATCTGTGTGGAACCAGAGGAGCTGCCACTCACTCTCTGGAGCTCTTAGAGTAACGCTCTAAGCCAGAGGATGCTTAGCAGGTACAAGATAGGGGGCTTGCACCCCCAGACTGCCATTGGAGGCGCAAGCCCCTATTGATGGTTCTAGAACCTTTGCAGAATAGGTACTACCTTGGCTTGATTCAGTGTATCTGAGTACCTCCTTGAAGCCTGATTAGTGCAGGAGTCTTTGCCCCACTCCAGATGCAGTGACCACCAGCACTGGGGCCGTCCATACACTGCCTGGTGACAGACTGAAGCCCCCTGGGGCGCCTCAAAGGGTAACAGTGTGCTCAGCACTGAGGACCACGGTGTGTAGTGGATTCTCCGCTGTATGAACTTGGAGCCTGCAGAGTAGCCGCCTAGACGTGAGACTAAGGAGGCACACCAGCCCTCCCGTGCCCACACAGGTGAAGTCCCACCTCTGGAGACCATGCAGGACATTGCTGCTGATGGACTGTGGCGGCTGGAGTCTGAGGCCTACGGGGAGAGGTTTGCTTGCGGTTCTGCAGTGAGGAAGATGGACATGAGATACACAATAACTCCTTTCCTCCTCACGGGCTGTGTAGAGCTCTTGCAGACAGAATCCCGGATCCACCCAGCAAATGAGCACAAGCTGGCATTAGCCTGGCCCCTAGCCACAGTTCTTACCCTCTGCCTGCCCTGTTTGTGTGTCCCTAGCAACCCGTGAGCGTCCTGGTGCAAGGAGTGCAGGGAACAGAGAACTCAGCCCCTAGCTTTGCAAACTAGGAGAAGCATGTGTTTTCTTGGGTGATTTGAGAGGCTAAGAGGAGTAGAGGATCTGGGGAAGGTTCAGAGTTCACAGTTCATGCTAATCAGATGCAGAAGAGCAACGCTCAGCCGAGAGCCTCTGGAACTCAGTGCTCCAGAAACCTCAGGAACACGAGCTTCTCGCTGAATGTTCAGCTTTAGAACTCCTTTACGAGGTGTCAGTCCCGTCCAGTCCCTCAGTTAGGTGTGGCTGAGCCTGACTGTCCTGGTGAGAAGCCGCTGCTCCATTTTTGGCAAGCTTGACTGCACTTTGTTTAGTAGCTCCCGAGCATCCTCTCACGGCCAAGTGTTGTGCCAGGCACCAGGAATATTGACAACAAAACAGGGGCGTCGGTTCTTCCTGCTCGAACTTAAAGTCTATGAGGGAGTCACATAGCTGCCTTAAATAACCTTAAATAATGGATGAGCAACAGGCCCCTGTCACCACATGTGGCATACTGGGGCACCCAGAGGTGAGGACCTCGAGTATTATGCTTGTCTTGTATGTTGGAAATGCTAGGAGGCTTCCTTTCTCTCTCCAGGAGGCTAGCTTCCTTCAGGCCACTGGCCTGGGAGACAGTCCCATGACTTGAGCTTGCCCTTATCTGCCTCTAGTCTGCAACCAGGGCTCATTGGCAGGTCATATTCAGGGCTTAAGTAACCAGGGGGATGGGACCTGTGGTTAAAGGGTGTGGCTGCAGTCCTCACATTCCTTGCGGGAAGGAGTCCTTATTCTGCAGCCAGGGCTCTCTTGCTCGGTGAAGGTCATAAGAGTTCTTTCCTCTCTTCTGAAAGGATACTGTGGCCTGGTGCCCACTTCTCTCAGGGTGCAACCAAAGGCCAGGTATGAGGAATGTGGTAGCCCCAAGCCAAAAGGCCTGTTTGCAGAGCAGTTGACTGACTATTCAGAGAACAGGTGTGACTGTTAGGGACAGTACAGAGGGGTTGGGCTGCACGTCACTCTGAGTCATGTTGTCACTGCCCACTTGGCCCCACTGGCCCCTGTGGTTCTTCCATCTTTCTCTCCCTCATTGCTTTGGTTGTTTGGGTGAATGATGGGGATTTAGTAAATGCATAAACACACAGGCAAATGAGGAATGGATATACAGTGCCATCTCTGCCTTTTGTCTGTCTTCAGTCAGCTGCTCCTGTGTGGCCCACGGTAGCAGCATTTTGCATACTCTGTCCTCTGCTTAGGTTGATCCAGGATAGGGGTCCAGGGATCATCATGACTCAGACACTTGTTAGTACAGCATTCCTGCTGAACAGCCCTTCCAATCTCTGTTCCCACGCCGTTTCTCTAAGGCCTTATCTCCCTCCTTGTGGTCTCCCCAGGTTTCTTCCTGCTTGTGGAAGGTACCAGGTCCAGCTCCTCCTGCATTGCCCCAGAGTGGCTAGGGTGTCCACATGTGAGCAGTATCAGAAGGGGCCATATTAACACTCTACTATTTTTAGTGACCCTGCTATCTTTAGCTGAAGTTCCCCAACAAGGCCAGCAACTGCCGTGTCTCATAAGAAGTCTAAGAGAAGGCGGTTCTGGCCTTGGGCCTTCTATGGTCGCAGGGAAGACAGGGGCTCTGTTGGAGGTTCTTGTATATGGTTCCCTTGGCCAGTGATGACTAAATATGGTTGGAAGCAGATTTGGGGAACTGACCACTTTTAAATAACTCCTAATAATGAATTTGTAACAAAATGAACATCAGTATATGCTTTCATAATAGCCACGGTTTACTGTTAGTTCCGAGACTGGAGGTCCTGAGGGCTGTGCAGCAGCCTGTTTCTCTGTGGGACACTTTTGTGACAGTAATAAGTCATAGGTCCTGCAGGTCCTTGGCCAGCTGCCCTAGGGTGGAGGACATTATGCAGCAAATGACAAGTGCAGCTTGTAAGAGCCAGTCTGGGAACATTTCTGCTCTGCAGACTCTTGACTCTAAGAAAGTTCCTGTGCTTGCCTGGGTCTGTGTGACTCCCTGAAGCCTCTTGGAGCAAAGGCAGATCAGAGATGAGGACAGTCGGTTAATAGCACCAACCATGTAGTGATTTGGGCACTTCCAGTGTGATACTGACAACAGACTCAGGAATGATAAGACCCCTTAGTTTCTGGCAGTACTGTAAGGAGACCAGACACTGCACCCTTTCCAGAGCAACAGGCTGGACAGTCACCGGAGCCTACATGAGTTGTGGTGAATGGATCATTGAGAGGCATGCATGGTGAATGGCAGAGGAGGGACATGGAGGGAAGGTAGTGTCATAGAGATGTGTTTACAGTGGACCGTTACACAGGTGGGTTACAGTAGGTTGTCGAGCTGGCTGGCTGAGATGCAGAAGTATGCGGTAGTCAAGGGTTAAACAGGTGGTCTGTTTAGGATCTTAGATTGTCCATGGTGGTGTGGTCTTCTCAGGTTCCTATCAGGAGAATGGCTGTCTGCTCTGCTGGGTAGAGCTGGGTGTAGTGTAGTCTGTAATAGACCTTTAAACACTTAAAGATCTTTCAGATTATGTGTCTGTGCAAATTTGTCAGATGAAAGCTAATAAGTATCCTTCCCCTGTTGGCAACATTGGGCCCTTTACTGTGATTAGCCTTACTGTGATTAGCCTCCGTGTCACATACAGGACCTGGGGCCTTTGTGCAGTACCAGGGTCAGCTGGTTTCTTTGGGAAGTCAAGTGGTATTAGGTTGATGAGACAGGGGCCCCTGTTGGGGGAGGCTATGGAGGACTCTAGGTCTGAGGCCTCTGTGGTCACATAAGGCAGCCTGATGGCCTTGGAGCAGCCACAGCCTGTGTGCATTTGGTCCTGCATGTTGATCGTGAGCCCAGCAGCATTCTGTGTGCATCTGGTCCTGCATGTTGATCGTGAGCCCAGCAGCATTCTGTGTGCATTTGGTCCTGCATGTTGATCGTGAGCCCAGCAGCATTCTGTGTGCATCTGGTCCTGCATGTTGATCGTGAGCCCAGCAGCATTCTGTGTGCATTTGGTCCTGCATGTTGATCGTGAGCCCAGCAGCATTCTGTGTGCATCTGGTCCTGCATGTTGATCGTGAGCCCAGCAGCATTCTGTGTGCATCTGGTCCTGCATGTTGATCGTGAGCCCAGCAGCATTCTGTGTGCTTCTGGTCCTGCATATTTACCGCCATCTGGGACAGCCTCTCTTGGAGGAGAGAGAGGAGAGAGGCATCACTTATGCTCATGACTGTCCCACGAGACTCACCGCATCATCTGGGGTAATCCTAGGAGCAGGCGCTAATGCAGGTGTAGGTAAAGATGGAGGGAGATGGGCCTGTCTGGGAAGCAGCAGAGAGACTGATGGTAATGGGGCCAGTACGAAAGGAAATGGGGACTTCTAGCCTTAGGAAGAAGAGATACAAGGCCTGGCCCTCCGCTCTGTGCGAGACAGCAGCCATGGTGACCTTATGTTGGGATGGCTATAGCTGAGGTTAGGGTGGGTCTGAAGCCTCAGAGTTGTGCCTGCTACGTGGTGGTAATTACCTCCAAACTGCCTTTCATGTAAGGAGTTGGTAATTTTTGAGGGTTAGGGTGAGCTGGATCTGAGAAGCCATGTATTTAAAACATTTTGAATGAACAGATTCTGATTATTACAGCAAGGGATGAAAAATTTTACGCAAAAATACAAGAATAAACAAAAGCTTAAAGAGGTGGTGTGCTCCTGTGGTGTCTGGAACCAGAGCCGACCGTCCTCCCTTGGCCTCTCTGTTTTCTGCTCCCTCCCAGCTACCTCGACAAGGTGGGTGGTTAGGCCTGAGAAGCAAGCCCACAGGAAGCTGCAGTTCCAAGCGCACCTGTGCATTTGACTTAGGTGGGAGGTGTTGATTTGCAGAGCTACATTAGAGCCCTTCTGTTTTAAATTTGGAGCAGTAGACACACAGTGTTTACAACCTGTCCATATCTAAACTTTTACCCTTTACATGTTTTCTTCTGGAAATATGTTACATTGTTAAAGTCACACATGGTACACAGCTTAAGAACTATTGTTGATTCAAACACAGTTAGGCATGTAGTCAGCAGTACTTGATTTTCATCTGATGGTCTCTGGGAAGGTGGAACATTTAGGAGATCGAACCTGATGGGTGGAAGTAGGCCAGCAGGAGTGGGCCTCTGGAGATCTTAACCTGCCCTTGGTTCTGGCCTTGGTCCCTCTGTCCAGAGCAGCCTCTGCTGAGTATGTTCACTGTCAGAGACTGGGCCTTACCTCCCGCCCTTCCCCAGTGTGATGGCTGATAACCCTACAGAAGCGACGAGCCTCGGTCAATATTTCCTCCCTTAGTTGATTCTGTCAGATATTGGGGTTATGGTGATGAAGAAGTGACTGATGGAGAATATCTGTGTTAGAGAGATGGGGTCCTTCCTGTGACCAGACTTGACCCTGTGGTGCCTGGACCTTTGGGACTGGCTTGTGGAAGGAGTTCCTAATAATTTGGAGCTGAAAGCTGGAAACGCTAGGATGCTGAACATATAGCTTACTGGACGGTGGGAGTTTGAAGGCAGAAATGCAGACAGTGATGGTCAAGCTCATGAGGCTTCAGATGGGAAGGAGGATGCTTTTGGGTGATTTGGACCAGCAGGTCATTCTTCAGTGGCAGGTTCCTGGGGGTGGGAGGAAGAGCAGGGGATGAAAAGATAGAGGAGACAGGAAACTTCGAGATCAGGGAATCTTGGACAAGCAGATGGCTCATGCCAAGCAAGTTTGTAGGAAGCGCAGCAGTTTAAATACAGTTTGCAAGGACCGGGGGGGGGGGGGCGGGGGGAGTGGATGCGAGGCTGCTCAATCCATCTGACAGTGGGATGACTTCACCAGGAAACTAGTCACGCATGTTGCACAAAGGAAACACAGGTATCTCTAGTGCACCACAGACGAAGCTCACAGCAGCCTTAGGACTGATGACCACAGTCTTTCAGTTGGGGGGAAAGTAGAGATTTTAGGATTTAAAGCTGAAGCTCCCCCAAGGCCATTACTGATCTTGCGTGTTCCTGGTTTTAGGCGAGGAGCTAAATTCCTTCCCCATACATCAGGGCCTCGGAGAAAGGCTTGGGTCAGCCTGGCTCCCTCCAGACGGTCGGGGATTGTCTTAGAGGCCGTTCATGCTTCATTCTGGCGGAGCTTACCTGTGCTCTGCCCGTGCCCTGAGGGTGTCTGGTGAGGTTGAGTTCAAAAGTAATGAACTTAACCCTTTGATGACAGCACAATCATCAGGCTGTGGCTGTCAGCACCAGCTCCATTTAGTCAGATCTGCAGTGAAATCGTGAGTGGGAAACAATGTGGAAAGATCTGGAAGATGTGCAGTTTGGCCAGCAAGAGCACACGCTAAGGTTGTGGATGAGTGAGCATGGACAATACGGCTGTAGTTGCTCAGACCAGCGTCCTGAGCAAGACACCAGGCACTCTGTCTGATGACCCCACCCATCCAAGGCTCTAGTGGGCGAATGTGCAAGCACAGCTGAAGTATTTCTCTTTTTAAAAGGGACTGTTGGGGTCCTCTGCTGGAAAAGGACTGCCTGTGTGCTCTCCTGGTTCAGCCCCACAGACGCTCCACTGCGACCATGGCAGAAGGGCACAGCATTGCCCACGAGGTGCTGGATGTTTAGGCATGGAGGACTCGGGAGTTACCAGGCTTATAGCAAGGCTTTTAAGGCGAGCCTGGTGGCCAGACAATGTGAATGAGGTTGTGTTCATACGAGACTGCAACCTAGCAGTAAGAGGTTTAGAGCGTAGGTGTTCATATGCCTCCATGTTTCTGTACCTCAGTGCATATCTGAGGCCATGGTCCAGTGGGACCAGTCCTCACTTAGGGCTAGTTGTCATGGTAGCACTGGTTCTAGATGCCATCAGAACACAGGTCCATGTCTTCCAGAAGCAGGGCTCTCATGATAAGAATTTATGTCTTGTTCAGTAAGTATGTGTGTGTGCATGTGCATCCAAAATCTGCCTACTTTGCCCTTAATTAGAACATCTCTGAAAGCCAGGCAATGGTGGCGCATGCCTTTAATCCCAGCACTCGGGAGGCAGAGGCAGGCAGATGTCTGTGAGTTCAAGGCCAGCCTGGTCTACAAGAGCTAGTTTCCAGGGAAGGCTCCAAAACTACAGAGAAACTTTGTCTTGGAAAAAACCAAAAAAGAAAAAAAAAAATCTCTGAAGTCACCATGGAACCTCATGGAGCATCCTCCTGAGGCAGTAACCTGGACTGCTAAACGCTGCTCTGAGCACGATTCGGCTCTAAAATACAGCGCTAAGTAGTATGAGCCACAGTTGCTTAGAGAACCCAGCTGATGACAGGGGAAAGAATTCTAGTTAGAAACAAGGGCTGCCTCTTTCCAGGAATGATTTGAAGTTGCTTATGTAATTAAATGCAACATAAAGGAAGGGGGAGGGGCAGAACAGAACCTAACCTGAAAGCAAACAAGCAAGTATTAACAAACCTCTGAGATGAGCTTAGCTTCTTGTTTCTGTGAGTTAAATTGAAAAAAAAGAAATTCTCTTCTCTGTATAATGAAAGACTTTCCATACATTTGTCTGGGGAAATAAACTTTTCACTCAAGGGGGAATTAATTGTACAGGACGCTGGGAAATCCACACACTACACGCTGTGGTTTTGCTAATGCTTCAGAAGTGTTCAGAATACATTTCTTTCTCTTTAAATAGCAAGTTGATTTTTCTGAATTTCCTGAAAGTACGGCATCCCACACAGCTTGGCTGCAACATTCTTTTGTGTGGGCGAGGGCTGAAGTTTTCAGCATGGGAACTGACACAGGTGGAGAGGGCCGGAGAAGAGGTCAGGATTCTGGCATGTTATGGGTAGGTGGCCAGGTAGAGGTCACAGGTGGGATGCTGCTTGGCCCTCCAGGGAGGTCACCAGTGCTGACTCTTCACCCTTCCTCATCTTATGTGGTGACCAGGGTACCATTCCACCAACTCCTAAAAGATCTTTCTGGGACAAGACTAAACAAGACTCCATCATCGTTCAGTGGAAGGAGGAGATAGTCAGTGTTTTTAATCTTCAAACATCAGCTGCTGGTTATAGTTCACCTACTATGTTGTAGACACCTGTGGACCATGACATTGTTAAAATGTCCCTGACACTGTGTAGATGTCAAGAGATATGGCAGGCTGAAGGATTGTTCTGAGAGCTGTAGACATTTTGGGAATTACGTCATTTTGGGACAGATTTCTGAATCTGTAGCAGTGTTTTCAGACAGTGGAAGCTTAAGAGAGAAACTGTGCTCTGAAAACTTTTGCCATCGACCTCAGACCTTCCAGTTTAAGCCATGAGAACCTGGCATCAAATCTCAGGGTTTGTGGAGAAGGGAAGAGTAATATGTCTTTAACCTGTCAGAGAGAATCCCTTATAGCCAGTGTGGTACACTGCATGTACTACCATAGTTCCCAAAGCCATACACCTCTCTGATAGGATGACAGGTTACATAGGTGACTCACAGGGTCACAGGTACCTGACCTCATCACCCGCCCTGGCAATAATAGGTCGGGTTATTCCAGTGAGTTACATTGGCCACGGAATTGCTCAAATGTCACAGATGTTGTCGAGAAGTACCCTGAAGAGCTTGTTGGAGGTTTAGGGTGGTGGCCACCCACTTCTTGCTGCAGCCATGACAGAGAGCCTGCTAGCTTGCATTCTTTCCTTCGTGAGCTGGGTGGCCAGGTCAGGTGTTGCTCAGCCTCTTTGGGCCCCAGTTTTCTGAACTGTAAGATGGGAGTAACGATGGTGATAACCATATAAGAGTTGGAGAACCAACCAGCTACCATGGCAAATGTGTGGCTCTGCCCTGCATGCCGCTGGCATCTGGCTGTGTTGATGCCACATCAGTGTTTCTCATCTAAAAGTAATCCCTTTGGGATTGTCCCCACCCAGAAATGTAAATTTACATATAACACTCTAAAATTATTATTTAACTTTAATACTATATAAAAAAAAACCCTTGTAGTGTGAATCTTTCCTGAGTCGTTTTGGTGTCAGGACCCTAGGAGCCAGGGCTCCCCAACAGAATTTATAGACAAGGAATGGCTCACCCTCCTGCAGCAGGGAATTCCCCAAGTAAGGAACTTGTACCCTGTGGTGCCACAGCCGCTGCCTGTTCCCACCTCTCACATTGCAGCACGGTCTCCCAGCTCTATGTAGCAGGCATAGGTGTACCCTGAAGCCCAGGTCCTCCTTATTACAGGAGAGAAGCCCCCACCTTGTGGGTCTGGAGTAGGCAGAGTGTGGCCCTATCCTCCTTGGCTTCTTATCTCTGCATCCTCTCCTGTTCTGGGCCTAGCCTGTTCCAGCCTGCTCTGCCTCTGCAGATGTTCTGAGTCTCCTTTCAAGGCAGTTAGGAAGGCCCAGAGTAAACAGCTGTTCATAGACTCCTCCAGTGATCTGGGCTTGGGTGGGTGGTAGGAGCATCTTCCCCACCTGGTGCCCTTCCCATCAGTGGGCAGAGCTAGAACCTTCAGGTCCTCCCCACACTGATGTACCCCCTGCCCATTGCTGCCCATGCTACCTGCATGCTCAACCCTTGTTTTCCTGAGCCTGAGCAGAGGGCAGTAATCAGCCTTCACCCCTTCCTCCGATACCCCTCTGTACACACATCCAGGACATGGCGGTGTTGTTTGAAGGCCTGTTCTTCCCTCTGCTGCAGCACGGTGGGATGTGGATCTGCAGAGGCAGCCACCACCACTCAATGCAGCAACAGGTGTTATACAGAGTGAGGTGGTCCCCGGAGCGCTTGTAGTTTCCTGTTTGCCTAGACGTCTATAAAAACAAAATCAATCTAATTTCATGGATGAAATTAAAAAAAAAAACTGCTCAACCAGTGCCATGCTGAGGTGTGTGGCGGAGAGCAGGGGTAGCATAGTGTGGCGTTTGGTTGTCATTCTCCCTGTGGGTCTGGTCATGGGCTAAGCAGTTACCGAGTTAAATATCAGCAGGCCGAAAGTGATCGCTTTGGCTACAGTGCAGAGTGGGGGTGCTGTGCCTGCCACCTAACTTTCAACTGAGAGCGGGAACAGGGTGTCACTGTTAGAGATCTGGTCACGGTGGGGACAGGCTGATTGGGGTAGTCTGAAGACCTGGGATGTGGATCTTCCTGTGTGCTGACTTGAGCTTCCCTCAAGGCTGACTTTACAATTAGCTTCCTGTCCACTCTAAGCAGACATAGGGACTCCTGCTCCCCTTCTCACTGACACCAGCATCTTCCTTATGGTGTGTGTGGCAGCGGGCTTGTGGTTTCCTGCCGGTGTCTAGCCCCTCAGGTCCAGCCCACTGCTGGTAGCCCTGCTGCTGCAGGTGTGTCTCCTTGGTGTTTTACATTCTCTCCCACTTTAACCATCCCTCTTCATCCACAGGAAAGAGCTGAGCAAGACCTGAGCTTGGGGTACGCCTGTGCCCGCTACATGACCTCACCCTGTCAGGCACACTGGAGACCAAACCTTCAAGATTTGGTGTTGGTAAAGCTTCTCACCCCCTGAGGGCCCTTGAGAGTCAGGTGGTGTCATGACCTTGCAGAGGCTAGCCCGCCTTGCTTCCTGCTGCTGGGTCTGCTGTGTCCTAGTGCGGACTTCTTGGGATTGCCAACACACCGAGTGCTCGGTGAATGGCTGGTAGGATGTGCAGGCTGCCCAGACCCAAATGACCCCCTTAGCTGCATCAACCCAGTGATTGTGATCCTCTGAGCATATGTCCTGGGCACCTTCTGCTCTTACAGAGGTCCATGGCACTTCTGTGGATCCTGTCCAGCCTTACAAGTCTTGGCTCTGTGTTTAAAAGCAGCATTGACTGGCAGTCTGGATGGCATCCCACCCCAGCCTTCTGTTGGGATGCCATGGCCTGTTTCTTTATTTTTTTTTTTAAAGAACGCTTTTGTGTTATTTTTAACATTAACTCTGAAAGCTTTTCACTATTGAAGAACTATCCTTTAGATTAACAGTGAACTCAGAAAACGTACCTAGCGTTGGCCGAAGAGTTACTGGATATTTACAAGGAGCTGCAGTTGTTTTTCTATTATTATTAAAAGCCCTAGAGGTAAAAATGGGCAAAGGAGATACACAAAATCAGAAGGAAAAAGCATCCATCATGATACTGGAGACAGTGGAGGCAAGCAAGGGAGTTAGTGTCCTATAAGTGGGGGCTGTGCTGGAGCACCAGAGAGACGAAGGTCACCTGCATCTCTTCAGGGACACGCGACTGACAGCCAGCAAGCTGGGGGCTGCGCAGCACCCACTTGTGACCTCAGTTCCTCGGGCTGCTTCCTTACTGACCCTCTGTGGACAAGGCTCTCCCTTGGGAGGATGCTGAGGCCACAGTCAAGCAAAGGCAGCGCTGATTTGCCTGCCCCTAAGCTGTGTTTGTGTGGCTTTCCCGTTTTACATTTAAAATCTCCATCTGAGCTACGTTTGTAGAGCAGGTGGCTCTGTGCCACAGTTTCTGGTGCTTAATCTTGACAGCGTCTCCCAGGGTGGAGTAGCACTGCCTGCCATTCCGTTTTTTGTTTTTGTTTTGTTTTGTTTTGTTTTTTCAGGCGTGAAGACACAGACAGTAGAAAGTTGCCCCTTGCAGAGGTGCCCGACTTTGGAAGTGTTGCCCTGTGTCTCGCCACTCTTTGCTGTGAAGGCCAGCTCCTCACTAAACCAGACTCCTCATTCCTTTTTCTACCTGCCCGTGTGCATCTCCATTCCCTCTGTGGATCTGTTTGTTCTGGCGCCTGTGTGTGGATCTGTTGCTGTTTGAGCTGGTTTGTTTGCCCAGCACTGCCGACAGGGTGGCCACGTACCCCTGACAGACAGTGCTCCCTTCTCCTGGCGTTGTAGGTGACATATGGTGTCACATTGCTGTGTCATGGCATGTTCGTAATGATGAGTATGTTGTTTCTCTCGTGGTTTTGTGTCTGTCTATGAATACCTGTGAGAGTGCCTTAAACTGTGAGTTGTTCACGTGTTTTCTTGATTGCTGACAAGTTTGTTTTTACACTAAACTTTTACTGTTTGTGCCTTGATTCACACCTGAAAGATGGGAATGGCGGTGGCCTCTGTCCTGAGAGACACTGTGAAGATTAAAGATAGGAATGGCGGTGGCCCTCTATCCTGAGAGACACTGTGAAGATTAAAGATAGGAATGGCGGTGGCCCTCCATCCTGAGAGACACTGTGAAGATTAAAGATAGGAATGGCGGTGGCCCTCCATCCTGAGAGACACTGTGAAGATTAAAGATAGGAATGGCGGTGGCCCTCCATCCTGAGAGACACTGTGAAGATTAAAGATAGGAATGGCGGTGGCCCTCCATCCTGAGAGACACTGTGAAGATTAAAGATAGGAATGGCGGTGGCCCTCTATCCTGAGAGACACTGTGAAGATTAAAGATAGGAATGGCGGTGGCCCTCTATCCTGAGAGACACTGTGAAGATTAAAGATAGGAATGGCGGTGGCCCTCTATCCTGAGAGACACTGTGAAGATTAAAGATAGGAATGGCGGTGGCCCTCCATCCTGAGAGACACTGTGAAGATTAAAGATAGGAATGGCGGTGGCCCTCCATCCTGAGAGACACTGTGAAGATTAAAGATAGGAATGGCGGTGGCCCTCTATCCTGAGAGACACTGTGAAGATTAAAGATAGGAATGGCGGTGGCCCTCCATCCTGAGAGACACTGTGAAGATTAAAGATAGGAATGGCGGTGGCCCTCCATCCTGAGAGACACTGTGAAGATTAAAGATAGGAATGGCGGTGGCCCTCCATCCTGAGAGACACTGTGAAGATTAAAGATAGGAATGGCGGTGGCCTCTGTCCTGAGAGACACTGTGAAGATTAAAGATAGGAATGGCGGTGGCCCTCTATCCTGAGAGACACTGTGAAGATTAAAGATAGGAATGGCGGTGGCCCTCTATCCTGAGAGACACTGTGAAGATTAAAGATAGGAATGGCGGTGGCCCTCTATCCTGAGAGACACTGTGAAGATTAAAGATAGGAATGGCGGTGGCCCTCCATCCTGAGAGACACTGTGAAGATTAAAGATAGGAATGGCGGTGGCCTCTGTCCTGAGAGACACTGTGAAGATTAAAGATAGGAATGGCGGTGGCCCTCCATCCTGAGAGACACTGTGAAGATTAAAGATAGGAATGGCGGTGGCCCTCTATCCTGAGAGACACTGTGAAGATTAAAGATAGGAATGGCGGTGGCCCTCCATCCTGAGAGACACTGTGAAGATTAAAGATAGGAATGGCGGTGGCCCTCTATCCTGAGAGACACTGTGAAGATTAAAGATAGGAATGGCGGTGGCCCTCCATCCTGAGAGACACTGTGAAGATTAAAGATAGGAATGGTGGTGGCCCTCCATCCTGAGAGACACTGTGAAGATTAAAGATAGGAATGGCGGTGGCCCTCCATCCTGAGAGACACTGTGAAGATTAAAGATAGGAATGGCAGTGGCCCTCTATCCTGAGAGACACTGTGAAGATTAAAGATAGGAATGGCGGTGGCCCTCTATCCTGAGAGACACTGTGAAGATTAAAGATAGGAATGGCGGTGGCCCTCTATCCTGAGAGACACTGTGAAGATTAAAGATAGGAATGGCGGTGGCCCTCCATCCTGAGAGACACTGTGAAGATTAAAGATAGGAATGGCGGTGGCCCTCTATCCTGAGAGACACTGTGAAGATTAAAGATAGGAATGGCGGTGGCCCTCTATCCTGAGAGACACTGTGAAGATTAAAGATAGGAATGGCGGTGGCCCTCCATCCTGAGAGACACTGTGAAGATTAAAGATAGGAATGGCGGTGGCCTCTGTCCTGAGAGACACTGTGAAGATTAAAGATAGGAATGGCGGTGGCCCTCTATCCTGAGAGACACTGTGAAGATTAAAGATAGGAATGGCGGTGGCCCTCTATCCTGAGAGACACTGTGAAGATTAAAGATAGGAATGGCGGTGGCCCTCTATCCTGAGAGACACTGTGAAGATTAAAGATAGGAATGGCGGTGGCCCTCTATCCTGAGAGACACTGTGAAGATTAAAGATAGGAATGGCGGTGGCCCTCTATCCTGAGAGACACTGTGAAGATTAAAGATAGGAATGGCGGTGGCCCTCTATCCTGAGAGACACTGTGAAGATTAAAGATAGGAATGGCGGTGGCCCTCTATCCTGAGAGACACTGTGAAGATTAAAGATAGGAATGGCGGTGGCCCTCCATCCTGAGAGACACTGTGAAGATTAAAGATAGGAATGGCGGTGGCCCTCCATCCTGAGAGACACTGTGAAGATTAAAGATAGGAATGGCGGTGGCCTCTGTCCTGAGAGACACTGTGAAGATTAAAGATAGGAATGGCGGTGGCCCTCTATCCTGAGAGACACTGTGAAGATTAAAGATAGGAATGGCGGTGGCCCTCTATCCTGAGAGACACTGTGAAGATTAAAGATAGGAATGGCGGTGGCCCTCCATCCTGAGAGACACTGTGAAGATTAAAGATAGGAATGGCGGTGGCCCTCCATCCTGAGAGACACTGTGAAGATTAAAGATAGGAATGGCGGTGGCCCTCTATCCTGAGAGACACTGTGAAGATTAAAGATAGGAATGGCGGTGGCCCTCTATCCTGAGAGACACTGTGAAGATTAAAGATAGGAATGGCGGTGGCCCTCTATCCTGAGAGACACTGTGAAGATTAAAGATAGGAATGGCGGTGGCCCTCCATCCTGAGAGACACTGTGAAAATTAAAGATAGGAATGGCGGTGGCCCTCCATCCTGAGAGACACTGTGAAGATTAAAGATAGGAATGGCGGTGGCCCTCTATCCTGAGAGACACTGTGAAGATTAAAGATAGGAATGGCGGTGGCCCTCCATCCTGAGAGACACTGTGAAGATTAAAGATAGGAATGGCGGTGGCCCTCCATCCTGAGAGACACTGTGAAGATTAAAGATAGGAATGGCGGTGGCCTCTGTCCTGAGAGACACTGTGAAGATTAAAGATAGGAATGGCGGTGGCCCTCTATCCTGAGAGACACTGTGAAGATTAAAGATAGGAATGGCGGTGGCCCTCTATCCTGAGAGACACTGTGAAGATTAAAGATAGGAATGGCGGTGGCCCTCTATCCTGAGAGACACTGTGAAGATTAAAGATAGGAATGGCGGTGGCCCTCCATCCTGAGAGACACTGTGAAGATTAAAGATAGGAATGGCGGTGGCCCTCCATCCTGAGAGACACTGTGAAGATTAAAGATAGGAATGGCGGTGGCCCTCCATCCTGAGAGACACTGTGAAGATTAAAGATAGGAATGGCGGTGGCCCTCTATCCTGAGAGACACTGTGAAGATTAAAGATAGGAATGGCGGTGGCCCTCTATCCTGAGAGACACTGTGAAGATTAAAGATAGGAATGGCGGTGGCCCTCCATCCTGAGAGACACTGTGAAAATTAAAGATAGGAATGGCGGTGGCCCTCCATCCTGAGAGACACTGTGAAGATTAAAGATAGGAATGGCGGTGGCCCTCTATCCTGAGAGACACTGTGAAGATTAAAGATAGGAATGGCGGTGGCCCTCCATCCTGAGAGACACTGTGAAGATTAAAGATAGGAATGGCGGTGGCCCTCCATCCTGAGAGACACTGTGAAGATTAAAGATAGGAATGGCGGTGGCCTCTGTCCTGAGAGACACTGTGAAGATTAAAGATAGGAATGGCGTTGGCCCTCTATCCTGAGAGACACTGTGAAGATTAAAGATAGGAATGGCGGTGGCCCTCTATCCTGAGAGACACTGTGAAGATTAAAGATAGGAATGGCGGTGGCCCTCTATCCTGAGAGACACTGTGAAGATTAAAGATAGGAATGGCGGTGGCCCTCTATCCTGAGAGACACTGTGAAGATTAAAGATAGGAATGGCGGTAGCCCTCTATCCTGAGAGACACTGTGAAGATTAAAGATAGGAATGGCGGTGGCCCTCTATCCTGAGAGACACTGTGAAGATTAAAGATAGGAATGGCGGTGGCCCTCTATCCTGAGAGACACTGTGAAGATTAAAGATAGGAATGGCGGTGGCCCTCTATCCTGAGAGACACTGTGAAGATTAAAGATAGGAATGGCGGTGGCCCTCTATCCTGAGAGACACTGTGAAGATTAAAGATAGGAATGGCGGTGGCCCTCTATCCTGAGAGACACTGTGAAGATTAAAGATAGGAATGGCGGTGGCCCTCTATCCTGAGAGACACTGTGAAGATTAAAGATAGGAATGGCGGTGGCCCTCTATCCTGAGAGACACTGTGAAGATTAAAGATAGGAATGGCGGTGGCCCTCTATCCTGAGAGACACTGTGAAGATTAAGCACCAAAAACTGTGTGTTACAGAGCTACCTGATCTATGAATGCAACTCATAGAAACTCAGATGCAGACTTCAATTTGTGTAAAATGGGGAAGCCCCACAAATGCAGCCTGAAATTGGACTCTGGAATAACCTCAGTGCTGTGAATAGTTCTGCAGTTTTTTTTACTTGTCTTTTGACATTTGGATGTGCATCGTGTGTGTGTGTGTGTGTGTGTGTGTGTGTGTGTGTGTGTGTGTGTGTGTGTGTGTGTACTCACATGCATATGTGTGAGTAAGATAGTTATATAGCCAAATTATCTATCCACTGTGGTCTCTGGCATGGATTTTTCAGAGAAGGTTCATTCTGTGTCTCACACTGACCTGGAACTCATGATGATCCTCCTGCCTCAGCTTTCCTAGTGCTGGGACTACAGGTTTATGCCACCATTCCTTCCTTAGGATGGTCTTTTAAGAGACCATCTGCCCTTTCTTGGTTGCAAGTCCCCGGGTCATTGCTTTCAGGGAATGTGACTCCGGCAGCTTCCCAGGAACATGTCTGCGGGCCTCCTTTGAATGTATAGCGTGGGTGAGCACTGGACCTGAGATCCTGAGATCCCCTCGTGTTACTCCATTACTACGCTGCACTGGTGTCTAGAGAGGGAAGTGGGCCTGGAGCTGATGCCAGAACACTGGTGAAGAGGAGAGGCTTCCGGAGGGTGGAAAGGCTCCCCCAGATTCGTGGTGATTTTGCACTGGCTCTCTGAGGCTCCTCCTACAAGTCATATGGATGAAGTGACAGGTGAAGACGTTTATTCCTCTCTTGTGAGTCCTGATAATGAGAATTGGCCTTCAAAGGAAAGGTGAAGATTAAAAATTTATTAATGGCTCATTTTCACAGCAGTACATTAACCAATTTGGTGGCCTAATTCATTATATGTTAATTACATGTTTCAAAAAAACACATTTTATTTTATTTAAAAAATATATTGTAGGCTGGAGAGATGACTCGGTGGTTAGCCACTTGCCATTGTTGCAGAGGACCTGGGATAATTCCAGCACCCACATAACAGGTGGAGAGCAACCATCTTTAATTCTCATTTCAGGGGATCCAAAGCTGTCTTCTGAGACTTCCTTGGGCACTAGGCATGCGTGTGGTGCACATACATATAAAATAAACCAATCTAAACAAGAATAAAATATAAAAAATTAAGAATTTGTTATATTTAATGATTTTGTGTTTGTGTAAACTAGCACATGTAGATGTGTTGGCGCACACGTGTGTGAGCAAGTGCATGTATATGTATGGGCACATACCTGTGTGTGAGCGAACACGTGTATATGTGTGGGTGCACACTTGTGTATGAGTGAGTGCATGTATATGTGTGGGTGCACACCTGTGTATAAGCAAGTGCATGCATATGTGTGGGTGCACATCTGTGTGTGAGCGAGTGCATGTAAATGTGTGGGTGCACACTTGTGTATGAGCGAGTACATGCATATGTGTGGGTGCATACCTGTGTGTGAGCGAGCACATGTATATGTGTGGGTGCACATTCCAGAGCATGTATGTGGAGGTCAGAGTCTGTTCTCTCTTTTCACCATGTGCGTTTTGGGAAGTAAACTCAAGTTGTCAGGCCTGGTAGTAGGTGTTTTTGCCCCCTAAGCCATCTACCAGCACCAGCAACCACATTTTAAAACTTAGTTTTGTGTGGATTTATTCCCCAACACGGGAGTACCGGCTGCGTGTGAAATAGCACAAGGGGCCCTGCTGTTTATTTTGGCAAAGGATGCAAAATTATGACTGACTGAAGGCGTTTGAAATGAGCCTCTGTCCATCACAGAAGTGGAGGCAGGGAGTATTACAGGACAAAGCAGCTCTATGTTCCCTGTGTCCTGCACATTGGTGACAGACTCAGGAGGCTGTCACTTTGAGAGTAAACAAGGTACAGAACACCCAGTGTGCTTTGCTGGTGTGTGTTTTTAGGTGCCAAGCAACCCTTGTCTTCAGCTTTTCCTTGTGCCTGTCTTAGTTGGCTCCATGGATATTTGTGAATACTGGAAGGTGTATTCAGATCAAAAATAGGTCTTGTTCTTATTTATTTAGATTTGATGTTTTCCCAACCCATGCTGCATTTTCAAAACCTGCATAGGAGAATTGATCTGATTCAGGAAGTCTCAGGTTCCATTTTGGAGGTGGTCCCACCATCAGGACTAACCATCTGAGGTCATCCTGATAAGGAGTGCTTTATTTTGGCTCAGAAGACTTTGTCCATAGTTGTTTGATCCCATTACTTTGAGCCCTTTCTTACAGACACGCCATTATGTTGAACACAGAGCCAGCTGCCAGATGTCCAGTACTGAAAACTAAATTATATAAATGAATAATTAAGCAAGTTGTGTTAGAAGCAAATGTAAGAAAGACTAGGAACTTATACTTCCTAACCCTGTCGCTGGACTCTGTTGTCAGTTCTGCTTTGGTGGATGTTCCTCCCTGAGCCCTGTGGTTGGTGACACACTCGTCTGTGTCCACATTATCCTGTGCCTCCCAGAGCCTGGCGTGATGCTCTTTCGGCATTTCCTGGGCAGCGTTTTCCAGTGAGCCCACAGAACATGTCACGCTCTGACTGGCGCTGAACAAATGTAGCCCATGTTGCTTGGCTCCATTTAGTTCCAGCGTTTCCTTTTCACCTGAAGATACTTGAAAGGAAGTGAGCATACTGCACACACTTCCTCGATCTGCCAGGCTGCCTCCTCTCACAGGCAACCAGAGAGCTGCCCCAGTGATGTCAGCGTCTGCGGGGTGATGTGTGTAGGTGGCACGAAGCTGCGGTGGCATCTTACATAAGGGCTGTGAGCACAGTGGGTCTGGTGCCTTGGGGCCTTCTGGAACCAGCCCCCTCCCCTGGGCACAGAGTGACTGCTTTCCACAGTGTCTGATTTTCACAAGCACACAGTGACTCAGATGCAGCAGTTAGAGAGGAAATTGACCCTGGAACTTTTAATTTTCTAGATGACCCTTTGGGCTAAAATGTAAAAATCCATTTGATAGAAAACACTGGGTGGCCCTGAGGTTTCCCAGCTCAGTGAGTGAACGCTACCAAGTGCTTCCCCTCTTTGTGAAAATGACAAGCTGTTTGGGGACTAGAGAGCTAGCATTATGTCATGGGTTGTTTCCTCCCTAAGAGAACAAAAGATTTGCTCTAGAAGGAGTGGGCTCAGGTGCTGCTCACACATGAAGTTCCACAGCAGAGCTGAGAGGGTGGCTCAGTGCTGGGTGATGGGGCAGGACAGACAGACAGATGCCCAGAAAGGTGGGAGATCCACATTCCTGCCTCTCCTGGACTGAGACTGGCAGCCTTGGGGAGGTGCTGCAGCTGAGTGACTAGGGAGCTGTGACAGACATGGGCAGGGCTTCTTAACTCCCTCCTGGGGCGGAGCGCTCAGGTTTCACACAGTTTCAAAGGACGTGCTCGGTTTGATCGTGAGTGGGAGTCTGTGTGGACAACAGGAAACAGGAGTGAAGCTTCCATTCCTATTCCAAGTTACACCCTCCACTCCGCATGTACATGGGTTCACCTTCTGAAGTACCTGGGTCAGGTGGTTGGTGCTTTACCTTTATGGATTCTCCTATTCTGGGCTCTAAAATAAATAGAATGGTTCAGTCATATTTGTTTGGTTTTGGCTGGTTTCAATCAACATAATATCATCAAGATTCATGCATGTTAACAGCAGATATAGGAACTTCATTCTTTTGTATGGCTGAATTGTTCCACTGTAGGACATGCTACATTGTATCCACTCATCGTCTGTAAACATTGTACAAGATACATACATGTTATACAGATATGGGAACTTCATTCCTTTTCATGGCTGAATTGCTGCACTGTAGGACATGCCACATTGTATCCAATCATCGGTCTGTAAACATTTTAAAGGCTTCTGCTTTCTGCAGTTGTTCTGAATGAACAATTTAGCAGCGAGAGTTTGTGTTTTCTCCTTTGGGGACACCTGCTTTGATAACTGCTTTCCAAACTGTCATTTCCACGCCTAACAAAGGGCAAGCCTCCATCATTTCCTCATCCTCCTTCAAACACTTTACATCTCTGTTTCCTTTCATGTTCACGTGCATGGCTGTGAGGCACACCTTGGTGTGGAGGACGGTCTACTTTCCACACTCTACTGAGACCTGCAGGAACTCAGTTCTGTTCATAGGAGGAGCCATGCCCCAGAGTACCCCCCTACAACACCCCAACCCCCTGCAGGCCACACAGCCCCTCCCCAGCTATCTTCTTGCTCAGGTGCAATCATTTAAACTTGAATCCATCTTGCTCTGAGGTAGAGGTTTTCAGCTGGGAGCAATTCTGCTTATCCCTCCCACCCCAGGACACTTTACAGTGCCTGGAGATTTCAGAGTTGGCATCCACGGAAGACAGTCATGCTCTGTTGGTGCTGTCTGAGTCTGCGCTCAGGAGCTGTGGTGAGCTGTGTCCTCCCCCAGCTGCACATGTTCCTCACATGATCCGCCGTGCACAGGCCCAGCCAGGGGGATGAGACCTTCCTCTTCACCCTGTATCGGAATTCGTTGAAATCAGAAGTAAACTCTCCACTGTCATCAGTAGCTCTGCGGGTTTGCTTTCCTTTACCAAGGGGAAATTGGAGACAGACACTTTTATTTGTTCTGTTAAAGATGTTTCCAAGATCGTCTAGAAGGTTTGCATTAATTTCTCTGAGCTTTTACTTTTTTGTTGTTGTTTTGTTTTGTTTAATTAGATAGATTGTTTTTTCCAACCAGACAAAAGGAAGTTGGTTCTCAAATGGGGTCTAATTGCACAACCCCTTGTTGGTTTAACAAACTCCCCTCAGAGAACCGTCATGGCTTGCCTGTTTCATAACGGCTTATGAGAGCTGGTTTTCACCTTAAGAAAAGAAAGAGAAAAAACAACAGAAAGCACAGCCCTATTCAGTCAGTGCCCTGTGCTGTTCCTATACTGTGGACTGGTGGGCCCTGCAGCCAGCCTTCTGCTCTTCAGCATGCTTTACAGTCAGACGCAGGAGTGTGTACCTAGTGGGCTGAGGGTCCGTGTGCCCCCTGAGCAGGGATGTACAGGACACAGATGACCCCACAGAACACACCACAGCCTCATCCACATAATCTGCCCAGACACCAGACAAAGTGACTGCCCTTGGTTTTCTCTTCCAAGGTAAAGCCCGTGGGAGGATTGTTCAGGGAGGGGTCTTTAGAGGAGGATTCTGATCTCTCCACAGAGCAGGTATAGGACCTCCTGCAGGGGCGTGGCCTGAGAGGTGCCCTGTTTCTTACAGAGGTGCACCAGTAAGGGGAACTTTAGCTGGGCTCAGCAGGAGGAAGATAGTTACACAGCACATAACAAATGCATGACCTGTTCAGTCAGCATCTCAGGGTTCTCCCTCTGAGCACGCCTCTTGAAAGGGTCCGTCTGAACTCGGACTCGGTTGCCAGTTTATAGCAGCTCACGCAGGTGCTGAGTAACAGTGGTGCACAGGCTGCCCCATTGTCTCCTGCTCGGAGGCTCCAGTCCCGTTCACTTATTTGTTCAGACATGGTTATGAGTCAGCACTGCCAATAAATATTTATGGCTTTATCTGGGTTTGATAAAAATCCAGCTGATGTTTGAAATATGGTGGCCTGTGAAAAATGAGGAGCAATTTCCCATATAAACTTCAGTTTGCTCCTCTCGAGGGTGCTGGGTGTGGGACCTGGGACAGCTTGTACCCACTGGATGTGACCACAGCTGGATTCTGTGGCCTATTCTGGGTCTGATTTTGTAGAACCATATGACACAGCGGGCCTACAGCAGCTGAAGTCACTCTTGACAGCTTGGTCTTCAGCCTCCAGCCGTCCCTGCGTGTATCTCAGGGTTATAGGGTGGCCCTCCACCCTGTTCTTTTCCTGGGAATGCCTGCCATGCGTTGGTGGCTAAGACCTGGAAGACACTGGAGAGTCCAGCAGTTAGGATCCGTGCTGCCCATAGTTTGATCTGATTGAGGCCATGAACACGCTGCTCTTCCAGCTCTCTTCCTAGATTTGGGTGTCAGCCTCTCGATCTGGTCATGTGACATGTGTCTGTGACCTTTGAGTTCTGGTGAAGGACAGGGTCAGAATCCAACCCCACAGTTAACAGGTCACTTCAGCGTCCTACAGGGTTCCTTCATTGACTAGCTCAGCGATGGAGCAGATACCGACCAGACAACCACTCAATCTGTATCCCCAGGGAGGAGACATTGCTCTTGTTTCTTTAGAGCCGTCAAGGTTTTGGAAGTGTTTTCAGAAACATTGGTAATTCCAAGTCATCAAATGTGAAACTCTGTATGACGAGGCACCAGAAGCTAAAGTGCTGTCCTTAACATCGTCTGCCTGGTCTCCTGTAAATTAGCATCATTACCTGTAAAGGAATGTCTACACCTCTGTGAGAAGAAGACCAGGGCCAAGGAGATGGCTCCACTAGGAAATGCCTGCTGTACAAGAAAGAGGACCCAAATCCAAACCCCTCAGACTCTCTCTCTCTCTCTCTCTCTCTCTCTCTCTCTCTGTCTGTCTATCTAGTGGATCCCTTGGCCTCCACATGGACACAAATACATGCGAACACATATGAACAAGATGTGAGTGGATGTTAGGAAGCCCACATTAGGGGTAAGAGAACACTCCTCTATTGTTGGTGTGAGTGCAAACTGGTACAGCCACTTTGGATATCAATTTGGTGATTTCTCAGGAAATTAGGAAACAACCTACCTCAAGGCCCAGCAATACCACTTTTGGGTATATACCCAAAGGATGTCCATTCATACTACAAGGACATGTGATCACCTGCATTCATAGCAGCATTATTTGTCATAGCCAGAACTTGATAACAACCTAGATGCCCCTCAGCTGAAGAATGGATAAGGAAAATGTGGTATGTTTACACATTGGAGTACTACACAGCAGAAAAATAATGGCATCTTGAAATTTGCGGACAAATGGATAGATCTAGAAAACATCATATTAAATGAGGTAATCCCAGAAAGACAAATATAATATGTACTCACTCATAAGTGGCTTTTAGAATAAAGCAAAGAAAGAAACAGCCTACAATTCACAATCCCAGAGAACCTAGACAACAAAGAGAACCCCAAGAGAGATATACATGGATCTAATCTATATGGGAAGCAGAAAAAGACAAGATTTCCTGAGTAAATTGGTAGCATGGGGATCATGGGAGAGGGTAGAAGGGGGGCGGGAAGGAAGGGAGGGCAGTGGAGAAAAATGTATAGCTCAATAAAAACAACTAAAAAAAATTAAGAATAGTTGAAAAAAAAAAGGAAGTCCACATCAATAAGAGCTAAGCCCACACTAATAATCAGACAAGCCAGTAAGTAAAAGAAACCGTGCAGGACAGCAATGAAACTTGCTGCCTGGGCCAGAGGGTAAAGGTGACAAGTGTCACGTGAGTGTGGGGTTCAGGCTCTGCTTGGAGGCATATGGAGAGCATCTTCCCCTGCAGCTCACCATGTCTAAGTTACAAACCTGGATTCTGTTACCTGGCGAAGCCTAGAATCCTCTCCACACAGCACAGTTTGTAAATGGGGAAGGGAAAAAAAAAACAGGAAAAGGTCTCAGAGTTGTGTAAATAAATCGTCCATTGATTCTATGGAATATTGGACAGAGGTTGAAAGGATTGACCTGTGTGTTTATCAATGCAGATAAGCCATTATCTCATTTCTGTTGGCACAAATGTGATACTGATAACATCTACCATATGCGCAGATAGCATCAGGCGAGGCACTTATCCACATACACGGGTGGATAAGAGTGTAGCCTCGTCCCAGCCCCACTGTAGCTAGACACAGATGTAATCGTGCGCTGTGCACACCCAGACTACTGGGTTGCTGGACTTTGTGGACCAGGGAGATGGAAACGGGGGCCATGGGACTGCAGCATCATCTGCTCTGCTGTAATTTGTTTAAATTTGATTATTCATTTATTATGTGTGTGCACATGTGGAGGTCAGAGGGCAGCTTATAGGAGGATTCTGGAGTTTGAACTTGGGTCATCAGGTTTGGTGTCAGGCACTTCACCCACTAAGCCATCTCGCTGGCCCATCTTGGTAGTTCTTAATGCGCCTTGGAGGAATGGGAAGCAAGTGTGATTGGGGTGCATTGTATGGAATTTCAAATAATCAATAAAAGTTTATATTGGGGAAAAGAAAAAGGCAGTCATGGCTAAGGCTGCAATCCGAGTTTACCCGCCTAAGCTGCATAGTGAGGCCCTTCTCCAGCATCCCCTGCCAATACCCAAAACAAAACAAAACACCAGATGGTCTTAGCGTTTGTGGTCTGCAGGTGAAGGTTTGGGAGTTTGTCCCTTGCTAAGGAAGTGTAACAATTACCTCAGGCCCTGGGTTCATGGGAGGCCCAGGCCTTTCCCCTTTGTCTTCTGCCTGTGTGCCATCCTGGCTGATGTGGCAGTGTGCTTCTGTATGTCCTGTCTTGAAGCCTTCCTCTTCCTGTCCAGGCCTTTTCACTGTGTGCTCCGAATCCTCCCCTAGAGGTCCTCTCTCTCTGTCTGTCTTTGTATGTCCAAGTGCTGAAGTACAAGACCTCCCAAGGCCCAGGATCAGGCAGCATGCAGTCAGCCAGTGGATGTTCTGACAGCCCTGTGGCCCGGCCAGGTTTGGAATCTTGGGGCACATGCTGGGTTTCTGTGGGTTGTTCTCCACCAACACTGAAGTTAGGAAGTGGTCTCCTGAGTTGACTGGGTGCTGCGCTTTGAGTGTCCATCCACTGGGTCTTCCCCAAGGCCACTGTGATGGTCCTCTCATAGAGGACCTCTGTCCTCTGTGGTTCTCTGTGGCCGGTGCTGACTCCAAGCCTGCTGGAATCAGACATCATGTGGATGTCACACCAGAAACAGCCAGAGTGGCCATTCTTGGCTTAATTCATGTGTCCTTGCTGGCAGAATCCCCACACTGTGAAACAGTGACATCCAACCCCAACTGTGTTCAAAAGAATAGCTAGGTAGAGCCATCCCAAGCAAAAGGCATGTGTTTACTGCGCTCCAGTGGCACAGCGTTTGTGGATGAGCCTTCCTGAAGGTCAGTGTGGCTCAGACCTTGAGACCCGCAGCCTCCCTCTTCCTGATCCTGGGTTAGGCTACCTCTCCCTGAAGTTGTGAGACCCGAAATTTGTTTGAGGGGATCTCACTGCCCTCTTCCTGCTCTGGTGTTCTCTCTGGAGCAGCAAGCATCCCTGCCATTGCAGCCTCTCCTGAAGGCATGACTGGTCTGTGTGCCACATAGAGCTCAGGGCGAGGCGCAAAGTGAGGACTCCCCACCCCTGGGAGCTTCTTGGGGGAAGCTACCTTCTGTGTAGCCAAATTTAAACCTCTTCTATCAATTCTTCCCCCTTTCTTTTCTCTCCCTTCCCCCCTCCTAGTTGTAGAGTTATTGAACTAGGGCTCATATATACTAGACAAATGTCCCATCCTAAGCTACATTCCCAGCTTGCTTTTTTTCTTCTATTTTGAGACAGAGTTTGATTAAGTTTCCTAGGCTTTGAATTCACATAGTTCAACTTTTCATCCTCCTGCTTCAGCTCCTGAGCAGTGGAGGTGGCAGATGTATACTACCAGGTCCAGCTAGACTGGTAATTTCAAAAGGTATTGACAATAAAAACATACTAGAAAAATCTTAGGAGCCTTTAACTTGATTACTAAATACAGAAGCTGCCCTCACCTGTAAGGAGGACCTGAAAGACAGGTGTCAAACAAGACTGAAAGTCATTGCAGATGGGATCAGTTTAGTTTTGGGTACTATCCTGTTTCTGCCAAAATACTGGATGCTTCCCAAATCCCTGGGCCTCTCCAGCCCTATGTACTCCATAGTCAAAGACAGACTTTAATTCAGAGACCTGAGCCTGGTGGATCAGCAAGTGCAGCTCTGTCTAGGTCTGTACCAAGGCTGAAGGAGGTGGCAAGCAGAGAGGAGCGCCTGCCACCCCCACACCTCTGTTCCCAGGCTGTGAACTGTCAGTGTGAAAAGCTCCATTATTAGAAATGTCAGGGGAAAGATGCACTGGGAATGAGTTTGATTTGTGACTGTATTTGCTGCATTAGTTAAAACCTGTCCCAGCCATGTTTTAATAATGTAAACCAGAGCTGGGCGGTGGTGGCGCACACCTTTAATCCCAGCACTCAGGAGGTTAGAAGAAGGTGGATCTCTGTGAGTTCGAGGCCAGCCTGGTCTACAAGAGCTCGTTCCAGGACAGGCTCCAAGCTAGAGAAACCCTGTCTTGGGGGAAAAAAATAGTGTAAACCAGTTGTATTCACACAGGAGCGCCTCGCATCCCCATAAAGACTGGAGCTTTAAATTACCCATGCGTGTCAGTTTCCATGGAGATATTTTGCAGGGCTCGCTGCCTTCCAGACCTGTTCTGCTGGGGGGAGGGGGCATCCTCTTCCCTGTGTCAGGAGGCCTATGAGGACTGAGGCTGCCCAGGAAGACTCAGCCATTTTCTCATTCTGGGGTCCTGGAAGGAGTTATGAGGACAGGAACGCTAGTCAGAACGGCACCCTGCTCTTCACGCCACCCAGCAGGCCTGCTCACTGTCTCATTGTGGTTTTCTATCAGGAGCCAAGTGCTGATGATCCACCCCTGCTCAGGGCCAGGACAGCCCTGTCCTGTTGTGGGGACTCCTGATACTCAGGGTGCCTTGGGCATCTTGGCAATTGACATTTTAATGGCAGGACTGGGGCAGTGGCATTGGCATTTCATAGTGTTGGGGACAGCTTACATGCTGAGAATCATCCATATTTAGAGTTGTCCTGAGCCTGTAGCCCAAGTCACAAGTAAAGTACAAGTCAAATTGAGCTGGTTTTCACGTGCACTGTGTTCCCAGGGACACCACTGTAGCAGGCGTACGGTTCTCAGTTTTGATGTGGCTGGGGCAGTCATGGTTTCAGCTTGAGTGTAGCTGTTGGAGTTTGCTGAGGGTCCCAAAAGGCCCAGAAACAACCCTCCTGGGCTGTGACATTGAGCCACTGTCACCACCTCATCTGGTTTTCCACTAAGCAAGTCTTGGCCCAGACACCACCTCGCAGAGGTACCAGGTGGATCTGAGGGGCAGAGAAGCTTTGCGTGGGCGCATTTGCCTCCCATGGCCTCCTGCTTCAGGGACAAAGCCATTGACTTGAAGCGGCCCGCGCATGGTGTGCACTGTTTCCTGCCTTGGCGATTGTCTGCCCCTCCCACTAGTCTGGAGCCCACCAGGCAAAGAGCTAGCCATAGGGTCACATAAGCCGGACCTTGGTGGAGGGGGTAGCTTGGGAAGGTGTGAGCCACTAGGGCACTGGGCATGATACTGGTCTTGACAGCCCCTGCACCGTGGTCTGTGGTTGTCCTGACCCAGAAGCACAGGCTCCTGGAATGTTGCCCGTGCTGCACCCCTTTGTTGCCACCCTCCATGCACCTCATTTGGCCTCTTCCCTGTTTGATTGGCACTCCTCTGAGTGTGCTTGTATCATAGAGCCAAGATTGAGAAATAGTCCAAAGAATCGAGAGGAAAACTGGCATTTCTTAAGTGAATTTCAAACACAAGTGGAGATGTTTAACCGTATTTTTATGGTAAAGATTTGTTTCATTATATTTTCATGGTGAGTAATAGCCTTTGAGAGTGAAGACCTCTTATGCTGGACTGAAACATGCGTGCTCTTCAGAGTACGTGACCCGTTCAGTGGGTGCTGCCAGGTTCCAGCCAGATGAGAGCATGGGGACCTGAGTGTAACCTTTCCCTGTTGGCACTGAGCTTCGCAGCTCAGGAGCAGCAGTTACCATGTTGCTGAGTATGTATGAAATGCCCCTGCCTCACCTGAGGACCCTTCTATGACAGCAGTGTGTCCCCAGGATGGCATCTCGGACATGGACATGGACTTCTGAAGTGTGAAGTTCTTAGGAAGGCAGTGGTAGGCACAACTGCCTCTTCTACCGTGAACCGTGACGAGTGCCCTCTGCCTCCCTAACTGGGGACACACTATTGCCATGAAGCCCTCCTCTTGTATCTGCCCTCCCCTCCCTTGGGACAGCATGCAAAGAGATGCTGCCTGGATTGCTGTCTCAGCATCTAGGGCTGTGGCTGCCCTGGCAATGCGCCTTAAGGGCAGAGACTCAGGGATGTGCTTTTCCTGCCATCTGATGAGGATGCTGTGTGGGAGTGGGAGAAGACAGCACACAGGCCTTTGCCTCCTGGCTTCCTGCTTCAGTGTGCTGTACTCGAGTCCGACATGGGGATAGATGAGACAGATGGAGCAACAGTGCATGCATGGCGAGTATCCCCTGAGAATGCAGGGGATGCTGGGCTGTGATTCTGTGATGAGACAGATGGAGCAACAGTGCATGCATTGTGAGTATCCCCTGAGAACGCAGGGGATGCTGGGCTGTGATTCTGTTACTTCAGAAGCCCAAGTCAGGGCAAGGGGGCTACCTTTTAGACACCTCCATGAGTGAATGGTTCAAAGGTGGGTTCCCTATGGGGGGGTCATACATAACTGCCTGTCCTTTGGAGAGGGTCCAGGGAGTCCCCACTGTTAACCCACCACAGCCATGGTATCTTTGTGGGACTTTTGGAGCTGTAGACACCCTCCCGGTTGAGTGGACCACCTCCAGCCCAATCTGCTGTTCGGTGTCCTCATGCCACGGTGCCTGTCTTGTGAATGTAGTGAACTTTAACATGCCCCAAATGCTACTGCATCATGCTGCCAATGCAAGGAACTGTCAGGGGTACTTTGCATTCTTATTTTCTTGGCAAGAATCAAAGTACAGTATAGTTCTTCCATGCAGACCACTGTCCACGTGCCATCCTGGAGTCTAGTGGGTGATGATGCCAAGTGCAGCTTGAGTACCACCTCGCCCTGGTGAGGTTGGCTTCTCTGGCAATCAGACAGCACATCTGTGTCACCATCTTGGCTTGGGCAAAGATTTTAGGTGTGTGCCTACTTATCTGAGCTATGACTTCTGCACTCCGAGAGCCCTTTTGTGCCACCATTGATCTCCCACGTGCCAGCCTTATGTGAGCAGAAGGGTCTAGACCTAGCTTAGTGACATGCTGCTTAGAGGAACAAATGTGGGTACATCAGGACTGGATGTCAGGGCACTGGGAACTGGGTCTGGGAAGAGGCATGGCTTCCTCTGCAGAGGTAAACTGGGATGGGGGCACTTTATTGGTGTCCTTCAGACATGAGCACATGGCCTGAGATGGCCCTGGGCTGTGCTGCGTCATCACCATGAGTATGGAGGTTGAAGTTGGCCAGGGTCTCAGCCGACCTTCCAGGTCTGCTTTCTGGGGGCAGCGCCTTCTATACTCAGATCTGTTTTGCCGTTTATTTTCTCCCAAGATTTATCCAAGGATGATTTGTTTGGGAAGTTTCCTCCCTGTCCTATCTTTTTATTCCAGTGCTAAGCTGGAACTTTCCCCAGAGCTGCCACAGTGCCAGTGATGGGAGCTGCATGAACCTGGCAAGAACTCCTATCTGCGTAGGCTGGCTTGCCGCCAGTAGTGTGGCCGTCATGCCTGCATGGTGGGAACCCTCGAAACTGAGGCCCAGCCCCAGTTCCAAAACAGTGTTGTCTCCAAGGTAGAATCTTAGCTTTGGAGTCTCAGGGTTTTGTTTGTGATTTTTGAGATATCTCCAGCTGAACTGTGCTTTCTGAAGTAACTGTGTGTGGTGTTGTTACCCATTTGTCAGTATTTTCACTAAACAGTGTCCCATAATTACTGACTCAGCCCTGCACTTGTCTTCATTAGAAATATATTCAGTATTTTGTAAATATGCCCACAGTGCAGTTGGAAGGTATATAATTTCAGATTCTTAAAACTCACATGTGTACCCACAATGTTTTTGTTTTTGAATCTGGGTACATTTGCGGAGCTTTCTGGCGCACTCATCTTTGGAGGAAGGAATGAGTTGTAGACGATAAATATAGACGTCACTTGGCTGTCACGCCTAGCCACTCGTGACTTCGGGAGATGATAAAGGGCTGGGTGCCGGTGTGGCACCTCTGCTCTGCTCTCAGAGCTGCCTTGTCTGCCAGCCCACAGCTGAGAGGCCCTTTCTGTAGGGGCTGTAGTTGACTTCATACGTCTCTTGGCTTCATCCCCATTTTCCTGTCAGGAAGTGATGGGAATCACATTGTAAGCTTAATAAATAAGGACACGAAGATCTGTGTCTAGCATGTTCGTGGTTCGTGGGCAAGTCTGTAGGTGGGGACACTGGTAACTCTTCCATCTTCCTTATACCTCCTCTTGGGTGCACCATCACCACCCATGCCTGGCAGGCAGTGTATTGGCCCTGTTTCTGCCGCAGGCAAGGGTGCCACCCGCGCTGATCTTCTGCGCTCCAGCTCTTCTCTGTTCTGTGCCAGCGCTAGAGCCCCAGGCAGGATTTGCCAGGACCTGGGCTCTAGGGTACAGGTGAGTGGCAGCAGAACCAGCGTCCGTGTCATCTACAGCCAATCAGGCATCATGGCCTCCAAAGGCCAGTGTCAGCTCAGTCTCCTCTGATGCCAGAGGGCAGACTCCGACCTCAGAGCTGACACCTGGGTTCACAGTCCTCCAGCGCCCCTTTCCCTGCGCCACCCAGCACGAAGCTGAGCAGAAGGAAGTTTTGTATCTGTGGGTTTGGGGGAAGTGGGTCCTGTGGACAGACTGTTGGTAGCATACTTACCACAGGCACATGGCCCAGAGACATTGATTCATCTGCGTGGTGAAAACAGCTCCCAGTTTCCCGACACTAGGCCTGAAGTTACTGTTAATTCTCCAGTCAGCAGTGCTGGTAATCCTGGCATGGCTCTGTAGAAGCACTGATTAAGCCTTCAGTGCTTTCTTGTGAGTCACCGGAGGCCAATAGGGAAGCTGTGATGCTGCCCAGGGCGGCCCGCCTACCCCCTGCCATCCTCACCAGACTCCCATCCAAGGCTAGAGAGAAGCTGCAGCTAGTTTGTGCACGTAGCAGGCAGGATCTCAGTCTGTCCACAGTGGGTGAGTCTGGAAGGGGTTGGCTGCCTTAGCCCCAGCGGCCTTTCCTCGGGCTGTACTGTCACCCCGGTCCCGCCATGCTGGTCATTCTGTGTAGCTCCCGCTGTCACTGCCCTTCCCCACCCACCTGTTCACCCTGCACCACCAGAAACCCCAGGAGCTCAGTGCCCCTTGCTGCTGCTGTGTGTAGTGAGGGCGAGCCCAGGGCAAGCCAAAGTCATTTGTGGTTACAATTTCTCTTTCTATTTTAGTTCTGGATCCGGGAAGTTATGTTTTAGGCGGTGAGTGTTTAATGGTTTTCACATCGACTATTTCCAAATCAGGTGGCTCGTCAATGTCCTTTTGCAATCTAAGTGATGTTGTGTTTAGGAATCATGTTCACGGCAGAGGAATACCCCATGAGCCTTGCAGGTAGCTAGAGGGGCAAGATGATTCTGATGAGCATGGCAGGATGGCTTCCGGATTTCTACCCTGTATTTCCATAATGCAGAAGTACAGAGAAGCTGAGGGACAGGCTTGAAGGGATCCCCCTCCCTGGGAGCTTTGGGCCTTGAATAGGCTTGTTGGGGTTCCCCCTTCATTGAGCACCTTGGACTTTGGCCACAAGTCTAGACATGAAGAAGCTGGGAGGATATGACTGCCTGAAAGCTGCTGAATGCTGCATTTCTCCTTCCTGTACCTGAGGCAGCCCTGGGGCTCCAGAGCGAAGGACTCCCTCTCCCAGGATAGGTGGGAAAGGCATTTACAGGCACTGGCCTGGCCTCTGGGAGACAGAGGATGTACTGGGGGAGGGAGTCCAGCACAGAAAGTGACTGGGGGAACAGGAACTGACAGGGCACCTCTTTGACCTGAGTGTGTGCTGGGCAGGGGATTTTCCATTTACAGCCATAAACAGACACCACAGCAGAGATGTGTCACTGATATCATCCTCAGGAGGAACTGCCTTTGTTAAATCGATCAGGAATTGAACTCAGTGACATGTTTGTCCTGTCCCCACAGTGTAATTTGGTTAGTGGGTTTCGCTTGTTTCAGCTGAAATTCGAAGCTTCTATTAGGTGGCTACCGCTGGCCAAGATGGACTTCCTGTGTATTATTTAAAGCTTGCCCCTGTCCCTTGTGCTGACTTCTCTAGCTGAACTGGGGCAGCTGATGACTGATGGGTGAAGGTGGGCTGCCGTGGAGATGTGGGCTTTGTGACTGGGTCATTCTCTGGTTGAATTCTGAGTTCCCACGCATATTGTCCCTCCTAGGGCAGCAGGATTGTCACCCCATGTGCTCGCAGAGGCACCGATGAGGAACCCTTCTGGGCCACCACCTCTACCTGGCCTCACTCCCCCTTTCTACTTCAGGCATCTCCCTTGGGGACCCACTGAACTCAGTGAAATGCTTCATTAAAAACTAGACTCAGGGCAGGGCGGGGGCTGGGAGCTATGGTACCACCCTTGTAGAGGACCTAAGTTCGGTTCCCAGTGCCCACTCTGAGCTTTCACAGCCACCTATAACCCCAGCTCCAGAAGATCTTACTGTCTCCTCTGAGGGCACCCACACTCACATGTGCAAACTCCCACAGAAACACATGATGATGAAGTAATTTAAAAACACAGCTAACCAGAAACTCCCCTTAAACCTGAGAAAAGACAGCTTTTTAGGAAGTCCAGCTTCTTTTCCCTGGCAGGCGTGTCCTCAGCCTAAGGGGAAGAGCAGAAGCCATTAGAGTTTGGCTAAACCTATTTTGAATCACGCCCTGACTTAGGACCGATGATCCTGTGACAAGCCTGTCTAGAGAGCACAGCGCAGTGATTCTGTGTATTTGTCAGGCTGTGCAGCCAGTCTCACGTCCAGTGCTCTCATCCCCTTTACACCCGCCCCTCCCCACTCCCACTCTCTCCTGGGCAGCCATTCCTGCTGCTTCTTGTAAGTAGAACCACGTGGTCCCCAACTCTGGTGCCTCTTCCAAGTGCCTGTTGGCCCTCAGTGGCCGGCCTCGCCCGCCTGAGTTCTGGGGTCCAGCACATGACCAGAACATCCTAGTTCTCTCTTGGAGCTACAGAGACACTGTGTAGTTGCTGTCCTGCAGCCTGCAAGGATGGGGTCTCGGTCTGCCATTGTGTGTTAGCTGCTCATCTCCCTCAGGGTATGGTCCACTTAGACAGTGATGGCCACAGGTCCATTCTGCCTGCATGACCCATGTAGGTGCAGCCATGCCCTGCAAGGAGTGAGCTCTGTTCTCCTCTCTGCCCTGTGTGGGTCATAAGTGAGGGCTGATCTGTCATGCCCGGTGACCTTTACCCTGGGGTCTGGTCACTCACCCTTCTTGCCAGATAGCTCTTCTGTCCTGGGTGAGGTCCAGTGATCAGCAGAACTCTCGTTGTTTCCCCTGGTACAGGAGTCTCGGGAGGCAGGGGGTTGTGGGGTGAGTGGGGGTAGTTGGCAGATTCAGAGTAAGCAGAAACCACTTTCCATTTAAAATTGGATACATTGGCCTTGAAATTCTGGCGTGCAGGCCACTGAAGTTGTGTGGAGGCGTGCAATGGGAAAACTGGGCTAATAGTGGTCCTGCTTGCCGGGCATCTCCCTGTTCATCTTTCCAGAGGGTCCAGAATCTTCACTATCTCTGGACAGGGCAGAACCAGCCAGGAATTGCAGAGGGTCCGAGACTTCCAGGAGATGCTTTATACAGTGAACAGGCGCGGGCAGTTCCAGTGCTGTCTTCAGTGGAACCTCCATAAGTGAGTTTCACTTGACTGAGGACCTGATTCCCCCTTTGCTTTGTCTAACTGCTGATGACTGGTTCTCTCGTCAATCTGAAAACTAGAAGGCAGATTCTTCATACTGAAGCCCACGTGTCTCTTGGCTCAGAAGTGGTGAATCGTCTCCCCTGAGAGATGCTTTGAGATGCTGTTTATCTTGAGAGATGGAGATGACATAATCCACAGACTGTGTTCACAAGTACACACGGACACGCTTGTCCTTGGTTGAGGGAAGGTGTGAATCTGATGTGTGCACAGCAGAGGCCTGTGTGGTGCTAAGGTCATCACTGTCCCTGGAGAACTGCCCGTTGTGGTCCACAATGTCTGCCTACAGATCCCTGACCGGGAGGGAGTGGAGGACAGCCTCCAGCCTGAACCTTCCCTCCCAGAAGAAACTTCCGGGATAGCTCTGGCAAAGGGTGTCGGAAGGCTTGTGTGTAAAGCACCCACCCTGTGCCCCAGAGCATCGCATCCTGCAGATGAGGGGTCATGGGACCCTCTCCAGCCCTGCTTGAGTGAACCCCTCAGGTGCTGAGACTACTCAAGTTCTGAGTGCCCTTGGGCTTGAGGCCGGTAGAAGAGAGTGGTCAGAGCTGCTCGTGTTCCCCCACAGCAGGCCGAAGATGGATGGGAAACTGGCTTTCTAAATTCCTTTTCTGTAGGGATTCAGCATTGGGATGTTCTCACCATGCAGTTTAGAGCTCTGTTTGCTTCTTTCTTCAAGCAGAGGGAGCCTGCTCAGCCTGATGGAAACCCGCTGTCTCCAGTCTCCACCAGCCCTGCTAGAAAAACTTCCCAGGGTCTGTGTGGGGACTCAGAGTCACCAGTGGATGAGCTGTCCCATAAAGGGCAGTCAGCAGACAGCTCCACACCTGCCCAGACCGTAGGCCCCTCTAGGAAGACCTGCAGAGTACAGTAGTCACCCTCCAGCTGCTTTGCCATTGGACTTTAGTGTGACTGTGTGACAGAGATGTGTAGCCAGTCCATAGTCAGCTGGGGGTACACCAGGGGTGGAGATCACTGTAGCTCAGGGGGAGAGAACCAGGGGTAGAGAGCACTGCAGCTCAGGGGGGAGGACCAGGGGTAGAGAGCACTGCAGCTCAGGGGGGGAGGACCAGGGGTAGAGAGCACTGCAGCTCAGGGGGGAGGACCAGGGGTGGAGAGCACTGCAGCTCAGGGGGGAGGACCAGGGATGGAGAACACTGCAGCTCAGGGGAGAGGACCAGGGGTAGAGAGCACTGCAGCTCAAGGGGGAGGACCAGGGGTGGTGAGCACTGCAGCTCAAGTGGGGGGACCAGGGGTGGAGATCAATGCAGCTCAGCTCAGGGGGGAGGACCAGGGGTGGAGAGCACTGCAGCTCAGGGGGGAGAGGACCAGGGGTGGAGAGCACTGCAGCTCAAGGGGGGGGGGAGGACCAGGGGTGGAGATCAATGCAGCTCAGCTCAGGGGGGAGGACCAGGGGTGGAGAGCACTGCAGCTCAGGGGGGAGAGGACCAGGGGTGGTGAGCACTGCAGCTCAGGGGGGGAGGACCAGGGGTGGAGAGCACTACAGCTCAGGGGGGAGGACCAGGGGTGGAGAGCACTGCAGCTCAAGGGGGAGAGGACCAGGGGTGGAGAGCACTGCAGCTCAAGGGGGGAGGATCAGGGGTGGAGATCAATGCAGCTCAGCTCAGGGGGGAGAACCAGGGGTGGAGAGCACTGCAGCTCAGGGGGGAGGACCAGGGTGTGTAGCCAGTCCATAGTCAGCTGGGGAGAGATACCAGGGTCTTTGAAAGTGATGTAGTGTGGGCTGGGTCTTGCTAAAATCACAGGGTTCCATCATACGGGGACACAGAGACACGATGAAGTGCTGTAATTGCACCTGATAGGGGGATGACAAATTGTACCTCTACAATTTCTTTTCAGTTTTTTGATTAGTGGCAGGATGATGAGTCTTCTTGCTAGAGTGACTTTGTCTTTAGTGTATTCTGGAACATTTCTTGTACCAATTGGACCCTCCCCATGCTTCCAACATGAGTGTCATTATTGAGATTAGGCCGTTTACCGTTCTGGGCACAGTGTGTTTGTGAGTAAAACTCGGTGCCCCTTAGGTGTGTTAGGTCACCGTAGTCTCCTGTTTGCTCATCTATTACCTACAGTGAAGAGGTGCAAATGGCTATTTGAAAAAAAAATCTGTATTTTAATTTTGTTTTCTTAAAAATCCATCTGACACCAATATGGCAAAAATGTTAAATTCGAGTTATTTCTATGTTTTAGAGTTCTGTGTTTGAGTTGTTTTATATTTGTGTCCTATAATCTGAGTGGAATTGCAGGCTGTCCTTAGGGACAGTGACAGTAGGCAGGTCTCTGGGCAGGACACCAGGCCATTGCCTCTTGGCTGCACTTGGCAAAGGCGGTTGGGGTTGACTCAGTGACACACACCTGCATGGTCCCCACGTTTAAGAAGATGCATTCTTCAGGCTAGCTGCAAGCTGTTCTGCTTGTGAAGCCTTTGTCTTCCTAGGATATAACTCTGGTGGTCCTTTGCTGAGCCCCTGAAGTGCTGACTGGTCTTTGTGGGTGCAGGCACTGCCCCCACAGCCTGCTTCTTCCTCTCCAGGGTTTTTGGAGTAGGAGGTCTTAGACCCGCCTATTCCTGGTTCTGCGGTGATGTGCTGGAGGGTCTTCCTGCTGACTTGTCACCTCTGCTCCTGTGATCTCAGGACAGAGCCTGGATCCTTGCCTTATCATGAAGTGCTGTCTGTCTAACTGTCCTCAGGGTTATTGATCTGTTCTTTTTAGTACTTTATTAATTAGTCATGCGAACAAGGTCCTGTGGCTGGTCTAGACTCTTTTGCTGCTACTAAGTGCCTGTTTGTTCTTGTTGGGCCGAACCCTAAGAGCCTTCTTCCACCCTGAAGGTCTTCTTGCTAACCTGAAACCCTTGCTGTGGTCCGCGCCTCTGGTGGTCCGCCTGAGTTGGCGTCTATTGGAGACAAGTGCTTGCGGATTTTATGTTAAAAACCGAGGCAGTCAAATGATTCATAGGAGCTGCTCTGGCTCCTGGCTTTGGTCAGGAAGAGCAGGAATTAATATTTAACTGCCTGTGTTAGCACACTGAGAACAGATCCTGACCTTCAGTGTCTCTGCCAGGCCCTCGCTGCCCTGTGGTTAACCCTTCCCTGGAGGGCTCCCCACAGCTCAGCTCAGAGGCATCCCTAGCCACTAAGCCTAGTGCGTCTGCCACAGCTGCACTGATGGGCATGAGGATGAGACCTTTTCAGGAAGCGTGTGATCCGAGATGTGAGAAGAGCATCACGGAGGGGCCTGAAGGAGCCGGGGTACCCCAGGAGCTGCACTGTGTGGTCACAGTGATTTTCTCCAGGGCTCCTGTTTTATAGACTTGGAGGTGTTTTCACCCCAAACATCTCTCCTCCTGAAGGGTAGAGAGGAAGGTGTTGTTCCCCTCTAAGTGGATACCCCTGGGGCTGTGGTGTGACTGCAGCCTTCAGAGTCTCAGTGGGGACTCATGGCTATTCCTAAAGCTTAGTGCGATGGTTTCTGGGAATGTTACCAGGCACTGAAAAGTATTTGTGCCTTCTTCTCTTACCCCTGTGTTACAACACTCTCCTCAGTGCTGAGACCTGACCCCTAGCAGTGAGGAGTCCCAGCCTTCCTGGCAGAGGTCTTATGTGTGGCTCTTAATGAGTCTTTGGTCCCCCTCCCCTATACTCATCAACTTTCCCACAAAACGAGAGGCTCCTAGAGAGGAGGCACATGAAGTCATCTCTTACTGGGAGGGGCTGCTGGGCTTTTGCTCTAATTACAGTAGTACCTCCTGGGCAGCCATTAGAGGGTTCGGAGCAGTGGGTTTGGTTTAGTTGGAAGCTCCCTTTGAGGAGCCAGATCCTGGGATCCTGATGAGGGAATGCTCACTCGGCTGAGACAGTCACTCTCTGGAAGTGGCCATGTTGTATCTGACCCCAGGGCTGGGAAGTTGGTTCCTGTGGCAGTGGCTCCCGGGATGTAGCTGCAGTTGGAACTGTTTATTCAGACTTCTGCACAAATAAAGCTGGCCCTTTTGAGGAAGAAAGCACAGGTGGGAGCATGCACAGAGACAAAACGAAACACGATTGCAGAATATACGCATTTATGCATCTTGCAGCATAGTATACTGGGACAAATGGGAAGGGCTTCATGGCCTCAGCAAACAGGTAGCTGATGTATAAAAAGACTGGAGAGTGAGCCGGGAAGGATGTGGCTGAACAGAACACAGGAGCCAGGCTGGTAGGAGTACCTTCACTGGCTGTGAACTGGGAGTTTCCCCAGCAGCAGAGGCCACCCAGGAAGGTGATGCAGTGTTCTGTGCCTGGCAGCTGACCACTTATTTGAAAAGCACAATCCCCCTGCCTCATGCGACTCCTGTCCTGTCGATGCCCAGTGTGAGAGTGCTTTGGGCCTCTCCCTGAGCAGATAGCCACTCACTGTGTCGGTGTCTGCCTGGGGATTTGGATAGAACCAAAGTCCCTCACCTGTAGGGCTAAGCCAGCCATGTCCCGGCTGTGGTAGGGAACCCGGGAGCCCCATGTGGCCTCCATGCCATCAGGATGGTCTCTGTTTCAGTGTGGCAGCACTGTGGGGAGGGTTTGCACTCCAGGCTCCCTGCCCGTGCTGACGGTGCTCTTCTCCCCACAGTGTGCAGGAGAAGAGAACTGGGTGGACAGTCGGACCATCTACGTGGGACACAAGGAGCCCCCTCCGGGGGCAGAGGCCTACATTCCACAGAGATACCCCGACAACAGGATCGTCTCCTCCAAGGTAGCCTCACTTTCTGCTCTGAGCTTCTGCCCGAGGGAGGCTGCACAAGGACAGCACCTCTGAGCAGCACTGGTGCTCCCGTGCAGCTGCCTTAGGCTGTCACTGCTCTCCCAGCACCCACAGTGCTCCTGACTGCTGTCCCCGTGCCAGGCAGCACCACTCCACTCCTCCAGGGCTGTCAGGGTGCTTTGCTGGGCCTCACCCTCTCCACTCTTCTTTAGTCTCCCCCAGTAGAGGTTCAGACTTGAAGTGTAAGGCATGAGTCCCATCTCAGTGCTGCCCCTTCACCATACATTACCTGCCTGTGAACTTCCAGCTCGGTGCCACAGACAGGGAGGAAGAGTGCAGCTGGTCTCCTCACTCGGTGATTTCAGACAAGGGGATGAACGTGATTCTCAGAGGATGAGGAGCAGACAGCCCCCAAAACATGCATTTGTGTAACATGTCTGTATACAGTGTGTGCATTGCACATGTTGCATGTGCGTACCGTGTTCGGGGTGTGTGAGTGTCTGTGGCGAAGGTGCAGTTATGTAAGTGACACCCAAATGTTCTGAGATGCGGGTAGGACTTACTTAAGTTACATAAAGTTCCCAAGAAGGGAGCCAGTGTAATGGGCACCTTGATGTTGTTGCGTGCATCGCTCTCTGTAGGAGCCGCTTGCACCACGGCTGCTCCCGTGCATGTGCTATGAGGTCAGCTAAGCTCTTCTCTGAACTCAGAGCCCTGCATTTGTTGAGAAGATTTTATGACCCAAAAGGTTAGCTTCTCTGGGATTTTTTTTTTAATACGGTTATTTATTTTGTAACAGCAGCATTAAAGTATTTGTAATAGCTTTTGTCCAGAAGCACAGCACAGGCAAGTAAAATACACTCCTTAGTAAAACCCACCACATGAGTGTCCCCTGAGGTGACGCGGGCTTGATAATGAGGAGACAGCTGACAGAGAAACCCTGTCTGGGAAGGTGAGTCCTCTGCTAACAGACCCAGTACCACCCTACCATTGTGTGTGTGTGTGCATGAGTGTGTAGACATGTCTGCCCAGGCTGTGTAGGATGCTTTTGAAGAGTGAGCAGCCTGACTGAGCTCTCTGAGAGCAGTGTTTGGAGAGCAAGGGAGCCCATCCTCACTCCTTTGCCATTTGTGGCCTGTTGCCCACACTGACTCTGAGAGGCTCTATCTTCTGTTCTTGTCCCTGGAGAACAGGAACCACCACAGCCTCCTTGTTTTCTGGAAAGGAAATCCACAGAGAGGTTGTGTGGGAATTGCAGTTCTCAGGGGTGTTCAGGAGCAATTTCTCCTAGAGAGGCTCCTTCATACCAGGAAACTTTTGAGCAGGAACCAACAGAATTAAGTCAACACTCTTGGCAGAGAGTGGCCAGAGGGAGGACAGGCCAGGAATTAGCAGAACCACTTGAGCCCGTAGATCCTCCTAGCAGGCTCTTGGCATGAGGAGTGAGCACCTGTGGCACATTGGTACCTCATCTCAGTGACAAGTAGCCAGCAATGTCTCGGGAAAGTATGCACAGCCTGGCCCCTGTACCAGTCAAATTCAGCAAGGAAGAGCTGGCCCTGAGACAGGAGGCAGGGCTCTGGACCTCCCCTGACACTGGGCTTATGCAACCCAAAGCACAAGTCTGCGAAGCATCTCCGGGAATTTATAATTGTTGCTTAAATAGCATCTCAGGTGCATGGGAAGTGCTAAGTTGTTCAACAGTGTACAAAGGCTCTGTAGATAGATTATGTCTATACTAGTGTGTCCATGCATGCAAGGCTGTTTGATCACACTCTGGGACCTTCTTATTTCCTGGCTGCTGGCAGAGCAGAAGAGTGCCTCGTTCCTCCCGGCGTGTCCCATGACTTGTGACAACATGTAGAGTAGGTAGCACTTCTGTGAGCCGTCTTCCAGGCCAGGAACAGAAAGCCAGAGATTGGCACGCCCAGGGGAGCAGGAGGCTGTATGCACATGAAACATGCCAGCAGGGGTACCTACTGCTCAGTGACAGAATACAGAGAGAACAGCGGGCATCCTCCTCTCCTTGTGAACATGGAGAGGCCAACGAGCACCCTCAGCTCAGTGTGAACAGAGAGAAGTCAGTGGGCATGTTCTGTTCAGTGTGAACATGGAGAGACCAGTGGGTATGTTCTGCTCAGTGTGAACATGGAGAGACCAGTGGGTATGTTCTGCTCAGTGTGAACATGGAGAGACCAGTGGGTGTGTTCTGCTCAGTGTGAACATGGAGAGACCAGTGGGCATGTTCTGCTCAGTGTGAACACAGAGAGGTCAGAGGGCATGTTCTGCTCAGTGTGAACATGGAGAGACCAGCAGGCACCCTCAGCTCAGAGTGAAAACATGGAGAGGCCAACGGGCACCCTCAGCTCAGTGTGAACAGAGAGAGGTCAGTGGGTATGTTCTGCTCAGTGTGAACATGGAGAGACCAGTGGGTGTGTTCTGCTCAGTGTGAACATGGAGAGACCAGTGGGCATGTTCTGCTCAGTGTGAACACAGAGAGGTCAGAGGGCATGTTCTGCTCAGTGTGAACATGGAGAGACCAGCAGGCACCCGCAGCTCAGAGTGAAAACATGGAGAGGCCAACGGGCACCCTCAGCTCAGTGTGAACAGAGAGAGGTCAGTGGGCATGTTCTGTTCAGTGTGAACATGGAGAGACCAGTGGGCGTGTTCTGCTCAGTGTGAACATGGAGAGACCAGTGGGCATGTTCTGCTCAGTGTGAACACAAAGAGGCCTGTGAGCTCCCTCTTGTCAATATGGGAACAGAGAGGCCAGCAGGATGATCTGCTCAGGAAGAGGACAGATAACCCAGTGAACCCTGGCCTAAAGTCTCCATGAGTGTGAGGAAGCAGGGCTTATCAACTATCTCTTGGAGTTCAACATGCCTTCTCCTTTTTCCCAGCCCCCTTACAGGTGAAGCAGCCACTTTATTCCTCTCCCTCGTCAGTGATAACAGACTTTTCCAGGTTGGGCTACTTTCCACTGCTGTTCTGAGGGTGGAACTAGAACCCGATACATGAGTGTGGATGACAGTGAGGCATTGTGTGCTGGCCTTGATCTCCACAAATACGTAGACAAGCACAGATCAGCGAGATAAAAGATGTGGCTGACCTGCCACTATCCCATTGTCGGTACCAGCTCTCACAATAAAGTGCTTCAGTTATGGGCTGCACATGTGCACATACGTGCATGTACATGTGAAAACCACAGGTCAAACTGACTGTCTCTCCCTTGAACCCGTAGCTTACTAACTGATTAGACTGGCTGGTTCCAGGGTCTCCCTGTCTCCACCACCTCACTGGGGTTGTGACTGGCACTTCTATGCCCTAGTGTTTGTTGAGTGTGGGGAATCCAAGCTCTGGTCCTCATGTGTGCATGGCAGGCAGCTTATTGACTGACTGGGCCACCTCTCCAGCCACTTGTTTTCTCTGTTACAGAGGCGTCTCATGTTTATGGACATTTAAATTATCTCATTGATTTTCTGGTATATGTAGTCAGCAGTAATAACTGATTAACATTGTGTGAACCGTGGGGTTGCAAAGCTGATGGTTCTCAGCCGTGGCAGGGTCTTCATAGTGGTGGTCTGCAGAGCAGTCCTGGTTCTTTGGCACATGGTGGACTCTCAGAGCACTAGAACAGTAACATTCAGGGCCCACGGGTCCAGACATGCACATGGCCCTCTGCATGGAAATACAATGCGTACAGCAGGGTCAGCTGCTGTGTTCCACTGTGGTGGAGCTGTGTGGTCCCACTCACCTCCAGGGACTGCCCACAGAGCCAGTTCAGCCGCACCTTGGCACAGTCATGAAGACTCTCTCATTTAGCAGCTACATTGAAAGCTCCAACTATGACCTTAAAGCCACCTGTGCTTCGAGGCTGCTACAGCTCAGGATTTTCCTTCCATAATGGCCTGCATCATAAATCCCAAGCTCTCCTCTATTATGTAGACAACATGCCAGAGGCCCATGGTCTCTTCCAGATTCTGATCCTTTTCTTTATTTCCAAATAAATCTTTCTTCATTGACTGATAGGAGAGTGTCATCAGTGTGTTTGGAAAGATTCTACCAGAACTTCCAAATAGAAAATATTTATTTGTTTACACATTGTAATACTGGGAATTGAACCCAACACCTTGTACATGCTAGTCAAGTACTCTGCTACTGAACTGTGTTCCCAGCCCCACCCCCAGTTTTTAAAAAAAATTATAAAAGTAGAAACCTATTAAAAGTCTTCCCCATATACAGCGAGCGGTTGGTCACCCCATATTGAACTATGTGCCGGCAGCTGCACCTGTCTTTCCCCTTGATCCTCTGAGATCAAAAAATCCTGATGCCAAATGATTGTCACCTGTAAATATTTCAATAGTGGAAACATTGGGTTTCCATCAATATGACTTTGTTGCTAAGTAACATACTATGGAAATTTAGGGGATTTTTTTTAAACAGGGTCTCTCTATATAGCCCTGGTTGTCATGAAACTTACTATGTAGACCAAGCTGGTCTTGAACTCAAAGAGATCCACCTGCTTCTGCCTCCTAAGTGCTGGATTATGTGTATGTATGTGTCTGTATAGAGAAATGCACATGTGTGGGTACAGGTGCCTGTGGAGGCCAAAAGGCTACATCAGATCCCTGGAGCTGGAGTCAGAGGTAGTTGTGAGCTACTGGTTGTGGGTACTGGGATTATTTTGATTAACTAATGTGTAAGTGATGAATCTAGGCTTGGAAATAAGGTTGGCTTCATAGAATGGGGCCTGAAAATCATTTCGTTTTCCTTTAATCCCAGGCAGGACTCGGGAGGCAGAGGCAGGTGGAGCTCCACAAGTTAGAAGCCAGCTGGTCTACAGAGTGAGTTCCAGACAGCCAAGGCTACACAGAGAAACACTGTCAGAAAAAACAAAATAATAATAACAAAAATATAAATTCCATTTGGTGGGGGAATTGTATAAAAAACAAAATATATTAAAAAAAATCCTGTGTTCACCCCAGCAATGTGAGAGAGTAAGGACACACAGAGATACTACCACCGCAGAGGCTTGTGTCTGCACTAAGTCCCCACCAGTGACTCCGAGGGTCTCCTCATACTCTGAATTCATGCGGAAAGGCAAGTGACCATGGGCGTGGTGAGGGCAGCCACTGTTCTCAGCACAGACAGAGTGGTCAGTTTGGAGAATACAGAGTGTGGGAACCACCATCTTTCCTCACCCTACAAACACAGCAAGGCCCTTGCATGTGGCTGCAGACAGATGCAGCACCCTGCAGCGTGGACACTACCCTGCCATCAGGGAAGCAGCCTCCAGGCAGCTCAGACTCTGTGTCTTCTCCCGCATCTCCCCACTGTGCTGGACAACAGAGCAGGGATGAGAGGACTCAGGAAGTGGCTACTCTGGCAAGAGTTGTGCCAAGTCTCCACTGGGCCCCTGAGTGTTAAAATATTCTATACACACACAATAACTGCTACCGAGTGCTTTGCTTTCTGCCTTGACCTGACTGGCTGGGCATTTGGACGTGATTACTTCAGAGGGTACCTACCCTCTGTCTTAGCAGCTTGACAGTGTACAGCATTGACAAAATGTCAGAAATCTAAATTCTGGTGAGTTTGTATCTAAGACTTCACATTTCTGCTCTGCACTCCCCCCTGCTCTTATGTAGTAGAACAAGGCGTAAGTGGTCTACTTTTGCTTTTGTTTTACACAGTACACGTTTTGGAACTTCATACCCAAGAACCTATTTGAACAGTTCAGAAGAATAGCCAACTTTTATTTTCTCATCATCTTCCTGGTGCAGGTAAGGAAGGTCCTGGCTCGCTGTCTCAGCAAATGTCATTTGTTTCTCAAGTAAGCAACCTACAATCACTTAAAATTAGCAAGCATGTGACATTCATTCTTGGGTTCTCTGACTCCAGCCCCAGGAGGAGACAGCGCAAGGTCTCCAGCCTCCCTGGCGTCTCCATTGGCTCATTCTTAGTGCTCAAAAACTGCAAAGCAGATGTACATTCAGAGAGACAGAGGGGCAGGGCCCCAGCAGGGGTGTGGGCAGGGAACAGCTGCTGGACTACACTATGTGAACAGCCATGTTATATTTCTCTAAACTATTCTAAGTATGGCTATAAATGACTAAAATCTCCCCAGCATGGGCTCTGTCAGAACTCAAATGCGGCACCTGCCTAATGGACTAAATGAACCAGTGTATCCAGACGTGTGCCCTCGCCACGTGCTGACACAGCTTCCTTAACCACACCCCTTAGTTAAGGAGTCTCCCTCAGCATTATAGTCACTAGGACAGGGCGGTGTCCCTCTTGCCCAGGTTGCAGGGCAAGGAGGGCGCCAACAGAGTGCTTTAGGTAGGTGGAAGCTGGCTGGGAGAAGTCGTGTTGCCAGGCCGGCCCACGGTCTGAGGTTGCCAGCAAGTGTTTTCAAGGTTACTCCTGGCTCTCTTGTCCTCACAGTTGATCATCGACACACCCACAAGTCCGGTGACAAGCGGGCTCCCTCTCTTCTTCGTCATCACTGTTACAGCCATCAAGCAGGTAAGACTCACAGGCCAGACACTCACCTGTGCTTTCCTGTGGCTGGAGGTCCTGTACAGCATGGCATGTTTCATCTTTTCATATTTAGGCCGGGGTTAGGTCTCTGAGGGCCGGCTGCAGATGTGCTGTGCCATTTTTTAAAATCAAAAGTCTGTGCCATCAGTTTGACTTCCCACAGGGATGTCAGCCAGACTCCATCTCCCACCTGCGGTACAGCTGCCTGCCTTATTTCCTTACTGTGAAGTCCTTTTGCCCCTCCCTCTTTCACACTGTGCTTTGGAGCAGGTTACCAAGCACAGCCTAATAGTCGTGCATCGTCTCCTCCGTCACCAAGTATGTAAATGTTTCAGGTTCTTATTCAAGGAAGATTTGTCTGATGCCCATTTACTTTTAGCCAGTGGTTTACTCATATCAATATGGGTTTATAAGTATTTCTTTTAAACTTTGCGCTATAATCCAATAATGCTTCAATGTTTAAATTGTTCTTGCTTTAGCCATTGCTGGTTCATTCAGTTAGATTCTGTATTCCTTTAACATGACTTCCCATTGGGTAATGTATTTATTTGTTTTGTGTGAGTGTGTCAGGGGGATTCCTTTCTCACTTGCTGAGCTAACATTAGCCATAAGACAGCACAGCAAAGACTGAGATGTAATTTCAGTGCCTTAAAATTTACTCTAGTGCCGGTTGTGGTGGTACATGCCGGTAGGATTTGCTGAAGGAGGCACAGGCAGGAGGATCATGAGTTCGAGGCCAGCCTGGGCTACACATTTTTGGACTGGAGAGATGACTCAGTGGTTAAGAGCATTACCTGCTCTTGCAAAGGTCCTGAGTTCAATTCCCCGGCAACCACATGGTGGTGGCTCACAACCATCTGTAATGAGGTCTGGTGCCCTCTTCTGGCCTGCAGACATACACACAGACAGAATATTGTATACATAATAAATAAATATTTTTTAAAAATTTACCCTAGCATTTTCTCAAAAATTTTATAATTTTAGTTATTAATTTAGGTAATGTTTCATGCTAATTTTGAATATGAGACAGTATATAAGCTGGATTGTCTATGTGTTTATTCTGCTTGTGGGTATTCAATAACAGTTGATGAAAGACCCTTTTCCACGTTTTAAGTGTTGTGTCTATACTGAATTTGTTCAACTGATACATCTCCATCATGAGACTTTCTTATACACTGGCTTCATTACTGTAGGTTTGTAGTAAAGTTTTGAAGTTGAGTGTATAGATGGAACAACTATTATTTTTGGCCTCAACCCTTTCATTTTTGCATAAATTGTAAAATCAAATTGTCACTTTTTAAAAATGTTTGTTCAATTTTTTTAATTAAAAAAAATAATTTCACAAGCAGGAAGTCAGGTGCCCATGCTGCCAACAAGGATTTGCCTTCACTCAGAGTGATTTGTTTCATCTAACTCATAGTGGGGGTGGAAAGGCTGTGGAAAGTTGGTTCTGCTTCAGATTGAAATGAGTTAGAATCAGTCAGTCACTACTTTTCTGTCGTTAATGGGAGAGGAAAATAGGTCTGTACATTGTGAGCCAAGCAGAGCAGTTTAGTGTATTGTCCAGCTTCCCAGGCCCTGCTCGGCCTCACCCCAGAATGTGCCTCTGCCGACCCTAGAGGGAGTGCTTTCTCAGTGACTGTGTCTGCGAAAGTCTCGGGACACACTTTTCTAACTGGTCTTTTTCAGGTAACATAATGTTCTCAGGATTTACCCACACGGTGGCATGTCAGAGTTCCAATCGGTGTCAACACACTCTGGGGGTGTGTTGCTTAGGACCCCCCCCCCCATTACCTTATCCCACAGTCTGTCTATGGGCGTTTGGTGCTCTTAACATTGCTGAAGCGCACTGCTCAGAGCATTTGTGTGGACACTGATTTGCTCTTTGTTCCTGGCTTTTTATCTATTTGTTTATTTTGATTTTCCCATTTCCTGCCCCTTTGTGCTTATTTTTAATTAACAAATCATTATGTATATTATGTCTGTGGATGGACATAGATTGATGGATTTAGATCCTTAATTCTGGGGATATGTCCACAGGTAGAATTGCTCTAAGCCTCCGAAGAACTGGCCAGATGTCTCCCGGCAAAACATCTGTCTGTGGTCTGCAGGCTCTGCCCACTGATGCTTGATGCATTCTGCCCGTCAGAGCTCTCTCAGTGTGTGCCTGGCGGTGCCTTCCACACGGGTCCCTGATAGCCAGAGAATGCATTCGACCCATCATAGCTCTCCTCTCTCCGTGTGTGCCTGGTGATGTCTTTACACACGGGTCCCCGATGCCAACAAGGTTCATTGACTGACAGTCATTTGTAAATACTAAGAGGAGTGTCTGTAGCTTCTGCCAGAGCACTGTGAATTTGCATTTCACTATTTAGAATTCACCTTTTTATTTGAGGCATCTGGGTAATTTGCACAATGTCAGCTTCAAAGTAAATTCTTTCCCCGAAAGAACAGCACAGCTACCCAGCAGTGCATGCTGCAGGTGTCTGGCCTCGAGACTCACCCTGGAGTCTTCAGACAGGTGTGGACATCTCCACATTGCTCGGTCTGTTTTTTTTATACAAGTTAGGACCATGTACCCAGGTGTGGCACCACCCAAGTGAGCTGGACCCTTCTACATCAATTGTTGGTCAAGAAAATGCCCAACAATTGCCTATAGGTCAATCTTATGGAAGAATTTTTTCAATAACTCTAGCATATATTAAGTTGAAAGGAAGAAAGGGGGGAAACAAAACTTAAAACCAGGACAGAGATCTTATCTAAAACAATAATTTTTAAAAAAGAAGTACAGTTACTTGCTATTGGTTTATCTCTTACTGCTCACTTGGTAGCCGTCTGGAAATGCAGGTTTGAGAACAGTTTGCCTCTGTTTCAGACCCATTAGGTCACATTTGAAAGTCCGCAGTGCAGGTGGGGTGAGCGTGGTTGGCAGACCCCGTCAGTACCTGGGGACTTTGTCATTGCAGAACTGTGTAGCCTGACTCATCTTTTGACTGAGACTTTTCCTGTGGAGGAATTTTTCCCGAGGATAGGTCCTGGATTTCTATGGAAGTCTACATACAAAGATTTTATCCGTTTTAACTGCAGAAACATAGTTGGTGTGAGAATGACCAGCCATAAGGACCAGGGAGGTGTGAGGAAACCCCAGGCTAGACCATACTTTGCCATAATTACTTCAAACACATCTTTTCTCCCTGTTTGTCTGGCTTTAGGGTTATGAAGACTGGCTTCGCCACAAGGCAGACAATGCCATGAACCAGTGTCCTGTGCACTTCATTCAGCATGGCAAGCTGGTCCGGAAGCAGAGTCGGAAGCTGAGAGTAAGTGGCGAGTCCACATCTTCCTGGTTTACCAGTGTTTTTCAGAATCATTTTTAAAGTAACTTTTCAAAGCAGGTTGGCCATTATGTACCCGTTGTTGGGTAGCGACACTGCCCTGTCTCATTTTGCTGTATGTTTGGGTGGTTTAAATCGTTGTAGCAGCTTGCTTTCTGCCTGTGCTGGCCACTTGAAAGCCCTTGTGTATGTGCAGACAGAGGATGGCTTTTCACCCTTGTCTCTGGGTCACAGCCCAGCTCTGACTTCAGCCATCATCTGAGTGTAAATCTAGACTCATTCTCTTCCTGTCTCTCTTCCTCCTGGTACTCCTCCCATGCCCAAGTCTTCCCCCACTCCACCCGCTCCCTCTTAGGCAGCTCTGCTATCTGTCCTGACCATATCTCGGATAGCAGTCTGGTCCAGCCAGGGCATTCAGCCACCCTGGTATAGGATGAACTTCTCCCCAGCCTGACACCAGCCAACTGTAGAGTTTGAGGTCAGAAGGTGTCTCAGGATGTGGTCACAGTGCCCAACCATCTACGGTAGAGCAGCACCCCACCCACAAGGATCAAAGACACATATGTGTGTTTGCTAGCCCCATTCCACTTACTGATCTATTGATATGTGGCTGTGTACACGTTTATTTTAAACATGTTTGTATAAATGCCCTTTCATGTACTACTGCTTCCAGGAGAGCCTTCCCTTCTGTTGGATTTTTCTCTGCTTTCATTGTGACAGTTTTTCCTGGTGTTCCCTACAGCTGCTCTGGTCTTTAGTGGCCCACGGGATCCAGAAAGGCTTTGGCTCGACAGAAAGCCTGGGCATGAGTCTTTCCTAGAATCATGTTGTTATCCCATAAGGCACCATGATGGTGTCTTAGCACTCTCTGGATACAATAGGAGAGTGAGTTCCAGCCCAGAGTGAGCTGTCACACAAAGGTGGCCTCTCAGTGACCACTCTCTCTGTATCCTGCAGGTTGGGGACATTGTCATGGTGAAGGAAGATGAGACCTTTCCCTGTGACCTGATCTTTCTCTCCAGCAACCGGGCAGATGGGACCTGCCATGTCACCACCGCCAGCTTAGATGGAGAGTCGAGCCATAAAGTAACGTTCCCGGATTTGGGGTGCAACCCAAGGTCTTAGCGGACTGGGCTTTGGCAGCAGATGTGACATCCTGGGTGCAGACTAAGCTTATCTATGGTTATGGAGTTCTCTGTGGGGTGGGGTGGGGATCCCCAAATTCTCAACACATCGCAAGTGCTTAAATGACTTAAATGGTGATGTATGGTCACCTGTCCACTTGCTCTCAGTCATACCACCACTCCAGCACTTATTACTAGAAACATAAACAGAAGAGCAGGGGTGCCCTCTCCTGAAAGCCACTGGCACATCTCTTTCCTCTCTTCTCCCCCTCCCTTCCCTCTTCTTTCTTCCCCTCCCCTCTTCTTCCCTCTTTTATTCCCCCAGGATAAAGGAGGAAGAATGTTTATCTGTCCAGAGTCCCCATAGGTGCTAGCTAGACCATGTGGCCCTGAACAGCAGCACAGTGTTCGCTGGTATCGGCTTAGCAATGCAGCTCTTAGGCCTCCTGCTCAGACCCACTACACTGGGTTCTGAAGGGCGGCCTAACACCACTGGCCTAGCAACCTCCTGTCCAGATAGCTGAACGGCTGCGTAGAAACAATGATAGGAGGACAATTGGTAGCAGAATTTGGAAAATGAAACCAGTGGCTGCTTTTGGTACCTCCTAGGAACAAGAGTACTGGGCCTAGACGAGGAGGGGCATGTCAGCGATTGACAGCTCTTAACAGGGCGGGCACATCAAGTGTCAGGTTTAAAGGTGTCCCAGGCTTGCCCTTTGTCCTGCTGCTTTTAAGATGAGGATTCTGGGTGAGCGTGAAGAGTCAGAGCTCGTGTTCCTCACCAAGTCAAACCGTAGCAGAGGCTCATCTTTCTGTAGCCCTCACCTAGGCTCACAGTACAGCTTACGATGCACATGAAGACCAGATTCTGGGGTGGGCGCCAGAGACCAGGTGGGATGAGGTTTGGGGGTAGCTCATGGTTCCTCTCCACCCGCAGACTCACTACGCTGTGCAGGACACCAAGGGCTTCCACACAGAGGAGGATGTGGACGGATTGCATGCCACTATCGAGTGTGAACAGCCACAGCCCGACCTCTACAAGTAAGCGGAGCACACCGGCCCCGGCAGGAGTGGGTGCACAGCTGAAGACGTCTGCCCAGAGGGAAGCCCACGCTCTTTGTGGAGTTAGGAAATGTCCTCTAAGCCGTGGGTGGAGCAGCAGAGAAGGGAGATAAGAAAGGAGGAAGAAAGAGTGGCTGGGCCGCCCTGGCCGGCTGCAGAGCAGGACGAGCTAGCTGTGGCTCATTCTGGGGGCCCCACTGGTCCTGTGAGTAACGACGTGAGCTTTTCTGTTGCCAGGTTTGTGGGGCGCATCAATGTTTACAACGACCTGAACGACCCTGTGGTGAGGTGAGTTTTCTTGGGAGTCCAGGCCTTTATCCTCTTTGTTGTTATGTTAGTTAGGTGTCCGTTCTTTGATGAGTTCTTCCACGTCACCTGTTTAGAAGGCGGGGTCCTGTCTCATCAACAGATCCCCTCTCCCATGTTGACTCTGGGGTTCTGTCTGCGCCTGTCGATGCCGTGAAGCCCATGGATGGTTTTTTTATTTATTCATTTTACACACCAGTCACAGTTCCCCACACAGTAAGCCATCACCGGAGTCTCCGTACCTATCTCTCGTGGGACACTCCGTGAACAGCTGCTCTAAGGGACAGCCTGTGCACTTCTTGGCATGTGTTTTAGTAGGGGTTTTTTTTGTTTGTGTTACTTATATTTGAGACCGTCTCTTGCTACGAGCTAGAAAGGCCTTGAACACTGGATCCTCCTGCCTCAGCCCCCTGGATAGCTGGATCACAGTCTGGTGCCACCATTCAGGCCCTTGTCCTGGCGTTGTGGTCACCATCTGTGAGGAGGTTAGTAGGGCATTTCCTCAGAGGAGGGTGGAAGCAGAACTTTAGTTCTCAAAGAGGAGTTTTTTATTGCTTTGGAAACTAGACAGTGTGGAGAGCTGATTTTGTTTAGGATGAAAGAGCAAATGAGGTTCTCATGACCATCAATGAAACTGAGGGGGCAAGTGCTATGGACCCTGAGCTTCACACTGAGGTGAAGCTGTGGCCCCAAGCTGGAGACCGTGGTCCTAATCCACTTTGTGTTTTAATACTAGCTTTAGCTCAGTCTTTCGACATCAGGGCTGTTTGTTTGTTAAATATTGGAAATAATATAAACAGGGAGAAAATGTTTGCTTTTGTTGGTTCCCCATTCAGTTATATTTCTTCTTCAGTCTATCCACTCTAGAAGCAAAGTATTTTGTCAAGTACATTATATTTAGAGCTGTCTGAGACCATTTAAGGTGAGGCCATTTGTTTTAATTAACGTTTATAACATGAATTGTAAGCAAGTTACTAATAGAAGCCGACAGCCCCCCGCAGCCGGGGAGCTGTTGTCAATGACTGTCAGACCAAAGGACCTGCCTGTTGCCTGCCGACCACCTCAGGGAGGTGCCTGAGTAGCTTACAGCCCCTCCCTCCCTGGCGTCTTCCAGGCACAGTCTGAACCACGTTGGCCAAACACAATGGCCCCACTAAGGGTGTAATATTCTGTGTGTTCATTTCTGTCCTAAAGGACAGATAAGTAAGTGAGTAAATTAAAGGCAAACGGGCTCTTCTCTGACACACTGGGATGCCCTTTTCTCTGATCCACTGGAATTACTAGGAAGCAGCAGTAGGATTCACACATTTAGTTCAGCTGCTTTGAATTCCCCTCACTGCTTAGAAGACAGGCTCACAGCTACTATCTGTGGATAATTTTTGCGTCTGAACTTCCATCACAGAGAGGCCCCAGAGGCCCAGCCTCCGTTCACACTCGAAAATGTGCTTACACTAAGGAGGCGTCTCCTAGTCCTAAGAATGGGAGAAGCAGCTGAAGGAGGCGTGAAACTCAAGGTTTTAGCCTTTTCAGAACATCTTGAGGCCCCGCAGCCCAGCAGCCCTCACACTAGAGCTGTGTTGGGAGAGGGCTGCTGGCCCTGCCCTCAGATCTCTTGTAGTTGGTCTGGGTACCATTCTCACATCTAGGTGTTGCTGGTGGAGCAGATAGGGGCACTATCTGAAGACTCTGCCTGTGGCTTCTGTGGAAATGTCACTGAAGCATTCGGGCTCCTGGTTATTTGAGGGTGAGGTGTCCTGCTTCCTTGAGGCCTCTCAAATGCCACTGTGAAGCACCAGGCCAGGAAAACGGGACTAAAAACAATCCAACAGGCAATGTCTTGCCCTCAGAGGAGTCCTATGCAGGTAGACTCTGGTAATCTCAGTGTGAGCAAATACACACTTACACCGCTTCCTCTTAGGATTATTGAACTGATTTTCAGTCTTGCATCCCACCACTTCTGGTCTCCTTATCTTCCAGGCCGTTAGGATCAGAAAACCTGCTTCTCAGAGGCGCCACACTCAAAAACACAGAGAAGATCTTTGGTAAATATTTTAATTTGCCAACCACTGGTAATCATTTCTAAAATCTAGGACACGCTTAGCAAACTAAACTCTACATCACCCTGAGAGACCACTAGATGCCTTAACGTACTACAGACGTGGTGCGGGGTGACCTGCTAAGAGATGAGTGTTGTGGTATAATCTGAACCCATGAGCCATGACAGTGAAGATCATGACTTGCTTGTTAAGGACCTCCTCAGTTCATGACTCAGGAACATGAAGCTCTATCCAGGAAGATATTCAGCAAGCATTGTAATGAAGGAAAGTTTCTCTAAATCTGCTTGTCACTGTTAATACCTCCCATTGATAATACACTGTTTTCTGTTTTAATTGACTGAAATAACTTTTGAAATATACACTGTACCCTGCTGCCCAATCACCCAATATATTAGTATTTGGACTGAAGAATATAATGTGAAGATTGGATCCTATACAGGAACTCCTGAGTGTGAAGAATCCAGCTTCCTTGGGAAGCTCACTTCCTGGTTAAGTTGGAGATGTGACCTGTTGTGTGAGCATCCTTTTCTCCAGAGCATGGGCATCTCACAGACTCTTCTGCTTCCAGGTGTGGCTATCTACACAGGCATGGAGACCAAGATGGCTCTGAACTATCAGTCCAAGTCCCAAAAGAGATCTGCTGTGGAAAAGTAAGGTCACTCCCCTGCTGCTACCTTCTAGCCATCACTGGTCCCCGTAGATGCAGTAGTGCCCTTGCGGGACTCACAGCATCCTTGGGGGACCCACAGCATCCTCCAGGGACCCAGAGCGCCCTTGTGGGACCCACAGTGTCCTAGGGGCCCACTTCTGCAGGGACTGGAGCTGCTAACCACAGAGTCCATTACCCAGGAGATTTTCTTGCTTTCCTCCCAGTGAGATAAATGGCCTCACCCCTTTCTCTGCTAACACGCTATCTGTAAGTCTTTCCCCCAGGTTCTAATTTTAGATCAATCACAGATGCCTCATATCTCCAGTCATTGATTCAGGCAGACTTCAAAATGAGGGTCATACTCAGCCCCTTCCATCCCAGGGACTTGATAGGAACCAAGTGTGTCCTGATGTGGTTTACTGACGTCACTGTGAGCAGAGTGAATATTTTCCATTAGACAGTAAAGCCCTGACAACTGCTACGATGAGATTAAACTTAGGAGAGAGTCTGAGGTTTTGTCATCTCTGCCCCTTGCTTGGTGTGGATGGCCTCCATGTCACAGAGTGAAGCAGCAGGAGCTAGTTAATTACCAGGAGTAGGATACTGGCAGGGACTCTAGGGATGCCATCCCTGGGCCTGTCTGTGGCTGTGTTAAGTGTAAGAATGGAGATGGGCTTTTTATCAGTTAGGATGCTCTGCTTGCAGACATCTGGGTGTGATACATGGGCTTCAAGAGAAGACCGTGAAAACAAAGCCTCACCCCAAATCTGCCTCTCCTTGATTCAGTACAGCCATGTTCCAGCATCATGCACTTCTCTGGTACTCACTTCTTGCTCACCCTAGAGTGAGAATCACCAAGCTCTAAGCTGACTCTGGTTGTCCCTTTTTTGTGAGCAGGAGTTCCCATGGTTCAGAGAGGTTCATCAGCCATGTGGCAGTATGTATCTTTCCCTCTCTTCCCATGGTTCTGGTCCTACATCCTGAGCATTGGCAAAGGTGGCTGTGAACAAGTTGGAATTTTATCTTACTGGGTCAGGCTGGACAGTGCCCTCCAGGGCGCATTGCTGAGTGCCCTGTGCTGTCCCTTCATGGTGAGGAAGGACATCTGAAGGCTGGGCTGTTTCGCTATAGGTCAATGAATACATTCCTGATCGTGTACCTCTGCATCCTGGTGAGCAAGGCCCTGATCAACACAGTGTTGAAGTATGTGTGGCAGAGTGAGCCCTTCCGAGATGAGCCATGGTACAACCAGAAGACTGAGTCCGAGCGTCAGAGGAATCTGGTATGAAAGCACTTCCCTTGTGTGGGGGAGGTAGCCCTTAGACCATTGCCACAAAAAAAGATGGCACCAGGAAACTACAAAGGCAGATTTGCTTCAGGCAGAATGGAACCTTGCCCCAGCTTAGGACAGAGAGCATCACTGGCACCTGGTGTAGGCAGGTGGGAGCTGCCTGCTGTCCTTGGGTACCAGAATGAACAAGCCTGGAAAGAAATGTGTAAAGGACCAAAATCATTTTGGTATTTTCAAAACTCAGCACATTGTTGAGATGAATGCTGCTTTTTGTGGTAACTTTGGAACAAAAGGCTCTGACCTCAGAGCAGAGCCATGTGCCTTGACATCACGTCAAGGCTGGTGCAAATGTAGCCCTGCATGCAAGCACAGACCCTGCATGATGTTGTGTTCCAGCTGACACATTGCCTCTCCCTAATAGCGTCAAAGAGGAATAAACTATACAGAGAAGTCCCCCAGAGCTGAGTGTGGCGGGGCATGCCTGTAATCCCTGAGAAAGGAGGAGTCACTATATAGCAAGGTCCCATCTCGTCCTAAGTTTGAGGATTGTTAGTTACAGAGGGGCATCATGAGTACTCAAAAGTGGCATTCCCGTTGGGCCCTACTTAGTATGACCTCTCCACATCCCTGCTGGTGTGGTTAGCGTGAGCTTCTGTCCCTGTCCCTCCCTATCTCTCCACCAGACATCTAATTCTACTCTTGGCCTCAGCAAGACATGACAGACAGAAGTTCCCAGTGGGTCTTTGTCTGCGGGTGAAAGTACTTGTGCTTATCTGACTGGGGTAGGAGCTGACAATCTGAGGTTTCCTGTCCTCTCCGTGTGACCTACCGCTTTCTTACGCAGTCAATGCTCTCAGTTTCTCAGGGCCTTCACTGATTTCCTGGCCTTCATGGTCCTCTTCAACTACATCATCCCGGTGTCCATGTATGTCACAGTGGAGATGCAGAAGTTCCTTGGCTCCTACTTCATCACCTGGGATGAAGACATGTTTGATGAGGAGATGGGGGAAGGGCCTCTGGTTAACACGTCTGATCTAAACGAGGAGTTGGGACAGGTAGGTATCCTCTAGAGACTCTGCCTGCTTTCTTAGCCCTACTAAGGCTAATTGACTATGCCCTAGTGGCCTGGGCTCTCCTTGATTACTGGCAGTTCATGCAGGTCTTGCACTCAGCCTGCAGATATGCTGCAATGGTGAAAATCAGTTAAGGGCAACAGTGGAAATACACTGACAGTGGTTTTGTTTTTCCTGAGTGTATCTTTTTAAACTTAGTTTACATAATAACAGTCAATAAGATTCTTTTAACTTTATAATGTGAAAAAGTGATGACTGCCCTAGCCGAGAGGAGTAAGCACAGTCCTTGCTTACTTATCCTGGGCTTTGTAGCTGAAAGAATGCAGAGCCTGGTGAAAGGCCACTCTCACAGCACTTCCGTGAGGCATCCCTTCATTTTATATATGACATTTCACCTCACAGCAAGCAAGAGGAGCAAACAGAAGCTTAGGGCAGTTTCCTGGGGCGGTGTGCTGTAGAGTTAATGAATGCGTGGTCTGCAGAACCGTGGTCTTTAGCTGAAAATCAGGGTGTCCTGTGTGGTCTGTGCTATGACGAGCAGCAGAGATCTGCCTTTCCAGAGCAGTGCAGATGAGACAGCAGATGTGAGCCAGCAGTCTCAGCATCTGGGACAGCCGTCCAGGGGCCTCCCCTTGTGAGGACAGCGCTGGTGCACACCACAGCTGTTGCCTGTGCTCTCTATGAGGTCACCAGGGTCCTGCAGAGGAAGAGAAGGCTGGCACCACTCAATCTGCTGACTGCAGGCCTCAGGCCTCAGTGTTGCTGCATAGGAAAGACTGGTTCCTTCCATCTCATCCAGCCTCACGGGGGGTCTCTGACCTTTCCTGTTGCCCACCGCACTTTTCTGTGAATACCCAGACCTTGGAACAGGCGCGCGCTTTCCCGAACCAAGCCCACAAGAATGGATGAATATCCTAAGGGTTGAAGCACACAGACAGCAAGAGACCTGCTCATTCACCAAAGAGTAAATGGCAACTTTATTAAACTCAAGTCGGGTATATATACTAGGGGGCAAGGGGGCAAAAGGGCAAAGCCCCCTTCCATCAGGAGCAGTGGAAGAGGATGACAGGCTCCTAAGGCCAGGAGCAGCTGTGGGAGGCAGGCATGGCAGGCGTATAGGGCAGGCATATAGGGCTGGAACCTTGTTTACAGGTGGAATTGCCATAACAAAAGAGAGCCAAGTTCTTTCTAAGCTAAACCCTCAGGCCGGTGCAATAACAGAAAAGCCAGGGAGCCAGAGGTCAAACAGCCCCTGCAAATCGCCAAGAACAAAAGGGGAAGAAACCTGGGTACCTATACTTTCCCATCCTTATGTCACTGGAAGGGCCATTTGGCAAGTGGCAATTCATTAAATAAATAATCCATTTGAATTGGATCTACCTTGCAGTTACCTAGCAATACCATGTAAACAGTCTAGACTGACAGGCACATGTCCCCACCTACCTTGGGGAAAGCCTTTGTTACTGCAGAGGACACTGCGTGTCAGAGTTCCAGCTTTCTGATGTGTTCCTCCAGGGTGTTTCATGCCCACCTCCTGCATAACGCATTGGTCTGTTCTTTAGAAGTCAGTTAGGGCCGTGTCCAGGGATGCCCTGGGACAGGACGTCTCCCAACCTGGAGTCCACCACAGAATTCAACTTTCCTGTCCTGAGCAAGGCAGGCTGCAGCCTGTGTTCAGTGGGCTGGGCCACTGGGGTCAGGACCAGTCAGCCTCCCCAAATCAGTGCCTCCCTGTACACAGCAGCGCAAGATGGCAGTTCTGTCTGTGAAACAGACCTGCCTACCAGCCAATGTCTGTGTCTGAAGCAGAAATGACTGCCTTCCAAGTAGACCTCATTCAGGGGCTTTGCACATTTTCTGTGTGACCCTCCCGTCCCTGTCATATGGAGGAGGAACTGAGGCTGGAAAGGCTTTCCCAGCATCCTTAGGAGTCAGGTGTGGAGTCACTGCTCTCTGCGGTCTCTGCCTGTGTCATGTGCTACAGGTGGTTGAGTGAACAGTCTGTGCCTAGCAGGGCAGCTCATGCCTTTGATCACCAGTGTCCTCAATGGACACAGATGCAAACAGCAACAGCACCAGAATGACCACTTGACACGATCCAGTGGGGGGATGGGCCGTCGCGAGCAGATCATCAGTCAGTGTCCACACCACGTCACAGAAGCGTACAGACCAGGCAACCATCCACAGACACAGAGGGTGTGGAGTTTCCTGGCAGGTTAGGAGGAGAAGGCGTATCCTAGCACAACACAGGTCATGAATAGCAGCCCTATAGCCAGCGTTACACTCCATCAAGAAATATCAAACTTCCTCTTGGTTTGGCGGCAAGATCAGGAGCAGCAGAGGACTCCAGCTCTTCCTCAGCTCCTCAGAATGGTGCCGCAGGAGAGTAGGAGGTGAGAGCAGACGCACAAACAGGGAAAAAGAAAGTTAAATCACTCCTGTTTGCAGAGCTGTAGAAAACCCTGAAGACCAACAAGAAACTATTAGAATTCTTCCAGTGGTACCAGGATTTATCCCTACTGCTTGTACTGGCTTTTTTGGAATCTATTCTCTTTGGATGGACACCTTGCTCAGCTTAGATATAGTAGGGAGGGCCTTGAACCTTCTCCAAAGCCATGTGCCTTACCCTCTCTGAGGAGTGGGTGGGGGAGGGAGGGACAACTTGGATTAGTATGTATTATGAAAAAAGATAGTTTGTTTTCTTTTTTAAAAAAATTAATTAATTAAAAAAAGAACTAATAAATTCAGTAAAGTTGAAGGGTATGAGCTCAAACACATAACACCGGAGTCTAACATTAATGTCAGACCCCTGGATTAAAGACTCTCTCAGACCTATCTAAAATAGTAATAGCCATGCTTCCTTGGTGTCTCCAGCCAACAGAAATAGTGAGATTTGTGTCTGTGTTTTGACTGGAGAGATGGCTCAACAGTTAGAACACTTACTGCATTTTCAGGAGTCCCAAGTTTGGTTACCAGTCCCCTTGTAGGGCAGCACCCAGCCACTTATAATTCCAGCTCCCAGGGATCCAACACGCTCTTCTGGCTTCGACAGGCATCTGAACTCATGTGTGTGTACCCATACACAAACACTCATACATACATATAATTGTTTTGTTTTGTTTGTTGTCTTTGTTTTTCAAGAGAGGATTTCTCTGTATAACAGCTCTTACTTTCCTAAAAGTAGCTCTGTAAACCAGGCTGACCTCAAATTCACAGATACCTGCCCTTTTCCTCGCATGTATTCTGTCTTCTAAACCTTTTCCCATCCTGGGAGCCTCAACCTCTCAGCCCCATAGAGAAAGTTCTTCCTTCTCTCATCTGTGCCGTCCTGCTAAAGGAGAGACAGGGCTCCCCTCATCCTGCGCTGCACAGACACATGGAGCCCTGGCTCCCTGGAGGCCAAGTTCTGCAAGGCCACATTGTGTTCTGTCTTGTCTTTGTCACCAGTGTGAGGAGGGGAGCGCCTCTTCTCCCGAAATTGCACCTGTGTGGGTGAAAGGGGGTGCTGTGGGTACTCACACGTGATAGTGAATCTATCTGGACAGACTCTCAGAAGTTCCTGTCCCACTAGGATTGTAATAGACTTGGGCTAAGAATTGTCACCTGCCTACATGTGTCTTACCTTGAGTGTGTGGTACCCTCAGGTGGAGTACATCTTCACAGACAAGACGGGCACCCTTACGGAGAACAACATGGCCTTCAAGGAGTGCTGCATCGAGGGCCACGTCTACGTACCTCATGTCATCTGCAATGGGCAGGTCCTTCCCGACTCTTCTGGCATCGATATGATTGATTCTTCCCCAGGTGTCAGTGGAAGGGTAGGTTGCAGGCCCTGGGGGTGTAGGGATGTGAGTAGGTGGGGTTCTCTCACACACAAGCTGCCCCATCATGTGGGCAGTATGACAAAGTCAGTAATCACTGTAGGACTTCAGTGAGGTCATGGTTGGAATCTACCACGGTGTGTTCCCTTCCAAAAGGCAGGAGGTCTTGACAGTGGTTCCTCCGATAGAATTGACCTGGGAGGAAGGAAGAAAACACAGCACAAGTGGGACAGGCAGTATTTTGAGACTAGTGTGAATATACAGTTTAGATGTGTGCAGCTTGCGTGTGCATAACAAATGTGTGCACCCACACCTAGACACACATGTGTATTTACATGCACATAGATGCATATGTGTATATGATGCACTTGTGCTCACACACATGCATACACACACCAGAGTGCCATGGCCTCGGGTCTTAGTGTCCCCAGTCAAGGTTCAAATTCCAGCACCAGTTGTTTGGTAACTAAAGGGTAAATCATGACTGCAGAACACAGAGAGCCAGAAGTGGCCTGTTAATGACAGATGAGCAGTTCACAGTCAGAACTCCTTCAATGCGAGCTCCAGTTGATACCATTTTCTCACAAAGAGGAAGGAGTAGATGCCCTGTGGCCATCTTGAGATCTGCCATAGCTCCACACCCTCCCAAACCGACCCCAAATCCCACCCACCACATTGGTTGTCAGGGAAGCATATCATTGGCTACTGTGCTGCCCAGCTACCGAGGACCTCAGGAATCTTTGACTACGGGGTGTAGTCATCACTGAGGAGGCTGAACTCAGATCTGGGTCAGCTCAGCATGGGGCTCCTAGCATCTGCTTCCAGGACTGTGTTAGAACTGAACTTCCGGCCGCAGGCACACAGCTGGAGATTACGTCATGCGAAGTGCAGCGCTCTTTGCCAGTAGCGGACTGCCACTGACACACAGGCGCTGTGGCCGGGAACTGGAGAGTAGGGTGTCCAGGAATGAGCGTGCCAACTACATAGGTGACATTTTCTCCACAGGACATGGCCGTTCCTGAGTGTGTTTATAGCCATGCAGTCCTGCTTCCTGGGAGTGTCATTATGAGCAAAACCCCTTCTTTCAGTCTTCATTGCCTGTTAATACTTATATGAGTTGCCATGGAAACTCTGGAGCATGAAGGAGTCACACGTGCTTCTCTTTTGTAACCACTGAGACAAGCTAATGACAATCCCCACACCCCCCCAGGAGGTCTTAACCTCTGCTTTGTGGGTCTGTCCAATCTGCTGTCTCTTTCACATTTTCCCCATCACAGGCAGAGGTGTTACAGTTTCCCTGACTGTCTCCACAGGAGCGGGAGGAGCTGTTTTTCAGGGCTCTCTGCCTGTGCCACACCGTCCAGGTGAAGGATGACGATCCTGGGGACGATGTCGATGGTCCCCAGAAATCTCCAGACTCAAAGTCCTGTGTGTATATATCGTCCTCGCCTGATGAGGTTGCCCTGGTTGAAGGTGTGCAGAGGTGAGTCGAACGGCCGGTCTCAGAGTGTTGGTAATGGGTCTGCAACCCAACTCGTGAGTCATTCTAGAAAATTCTGTATTGTGACCTCAGGGCCCTTGCATTATTTGTGGAGATAGCTTTCCTGTCAGCAACATAAGCCCTTGTTTTCTGTGCGTATAGCTGTCTAGACAGAGCCCGTCCCCAGGCCTTCTCTTTGATCCTAAGATGCCAAGGCACCAAGGCCGACTATCTGCAGCTGCCCCTGTGGCCTGACCTGAAGAGCTAGCAGCTAGATACAATCTCTACCTGCCACTCTTCTTTCTTGTGTTGGGTCTTTCCACCTGGGACTTTTACACTGACTAGGGGGTCTTCCTGTAGTTTTTTTCTACTGTGTGAGATGTGGCATGAAACACAGACATCCAGAAAAACACTCCAGATGTGTGACACATTTTCAGGTCAGGGATATCACTAACCTTCTCAGCTCACAGTTCTTAGGGAACAGTAAACTCCCAGTGCTGCCACTAACAAATGTGTGCAGCCTTCAGAGACTGAGAACACAGAACATTTTCATGCCTCTCGCCTTTCAGAGTAGTGAGCTGGCTTGTGACTAAGCAAATCCGCTTTTCCTGTAAAGTTTAGGTAGTGGCAAAGATGTGTGAATGATAGTGCCCTTAGTTGGCGTGCAGGCCACCCCAGTACACACACACGCATGCACACACACACCACTACCTAAGGCCCTTGAGGCTGGTTTTAGAAGCATTCATAGCAATAGTTCTCAACCACTGGATCACAACCCCTTTGGGGGTCACAAAGCAGACGTTTACATTATGATCCATAGCAGTAGCAAAATTACAGTTTTGAAGTAACAATGAGATAATTTTATGGTTGGGGTCACCACAACATGAAGAACTGTATTGGGAAAGTCGAGGACCATTGATTTATAAGGGGAAGCCGTGATTGCTGCAGGTAGGAACATCAGGTCAGGCTGCCCCGCCGTCCATGAGCTCCTCTCCTCCCAGGGGTCTTTCTCTAAGCCGAGGGCAGCGCCCGCTGAGGAGGTGGCCATCATCGTGGCCGCCATCGCCCACTGAGCAGGTGGCCGCCGTCGCCCGATGAGCAGGTGGCCGCCATCGCCCGCATGCCCAGCCCCTCACTGCTATGGCAGTTGGTGCCGGATGGGCTAGTGTGTTCTGTCCCTGCTATGGTGTTGGTGCCGGATGGTCTAGCACCTATCTTTTGTTAAAGCTACTCAAGGTCAGACCTTTATTCTCATGGCCTCATAGCTAGAGGTGTTCATTTTTTACAGTAGAGGGAGCATGGGCCAACATCACTGCAAATAACCACTATGTGTAGTATGAGGGCTGGCTTGTTGGGGTTTCTGTCCCACCCAGTACCCCAACAAGCCAGCAAGTCCCAAGGAAAAATCACGCACAAGACTCCATAAGGTTATAAATTGATTGGCTCATTAGGTCAGGCTACTTATTAGCTCTTATAACTTATGTTACCCCATTATTCTTATCTACGTTAGCCACATGGGCTCATTACCTTTCTCAGTGTGACAGCTTACATGTTGCTTCTTCCGTGGTCTGCACAGGAATGGCAGAGGAACCTCTCTGCTTCCCAGAATTCTCCCAGTCTCTTTGCTCCACCCCTACTTCCTGTCTGGCTTTCCCGCCTATACTGCCTGCCTGGCCAATCAGCGTTTTATTAAAATATGATTGACAGAATACAGATAATTCTCCCGCACCATTTCCCTCTCTTTTTTTTTTAAACAAAGGAAAAATACCCATAATCCATTTGTTGGGAATGTGGGCGTAGTATTTCAGGCTACTTCCTGCTGGTTGGGGGCGCTGATAGTCTTAAGGGGACCTAAAGAAAATTTAGAGTTATAGTCAAGTCCTGACTGAAGTATCCTGGGAGTCTTGATCATCTCAGGCAGCAGTCTTGAATCAGTTCTGGATGTAGAACTCTGTCATCTGGGCCATCTGTTCCTGTCGATTTCTCAGGTGGCCTCCCTTGGTCAAAGATGATTTTTCTTAACTCTGAATAAATCCATAGCCTCTCATTTTCTGTGGAAACAAAAGCAGAATCTCTTCTCCAAAGTAACATACCTTTTGACTTCAGTTTTGAAGCCAAGGTATTTTCAAAATGTCTATCTTGGGTTAGTTCAGCAGCATTTATAAACAAATGTCTTTTGGTGACTGTTGCTCCTTCCTCAGCATTCAAACAATTAAAAGAGAGCATAACACACAGTATCAAGATTCTCTGTGTATTTTCCATCTTTATGCAGCTTTATTTTACTTCTATTTCTTTTATTTTTACTTTTACTTTTTGAGACAGGCTCTCTGTATATCTTTGTCCTGGAATAACTCTGTAGACCAGGCTGTCCTTGAACTCAGAGATCCTCCTGTCTCTGCCTCCCCAGTGCTGGGATTAAAGGTGTATGCTACCACACCTTGAACTCACAGAGATCTGTCTGTCCCTGCCTCCCAGGCATTGGGATTAAAGGTGTGCACTACCACACCTTGAAGTCACAGAGGTCAATCTCTACCTCTGTCCCTTGAAGTCACAGAGGTCAATATGCCTCTGCCTCCCAGGCATTGGGATTTAAGGTGTGTACCACCACACCCAACTATTCTCTTTCTTCCTTTTTTTTACATTAAGAACTTTAACTTTTAGCCTGCATATATTTTTAACACACTGTAAAATATTTAGAGGTTTTCTTCCTCTTTGAATCTCTCTTTACTGTATATCTCTCTTTTTCTGACCACATGAGCCTTTAATTTACTAAGCAATATGGAGAGCAGTGGCTTTGACGGCTAAATCCTCGTGGCTGAGGTACCAGCCAGAGCTATGTTTACTGCCACAACTCTATGGCGTTTCAAGGTCCTTGCTAGCAAGCAAGCTGCAGCATTCTGCTCACAGACCACACTCAGTCGGACTGCCTGCCTGAAAGAGTCAGAGATTGCCCTGGCAGGACAGCCCAGAAAGCCGGCATTTTAAAACAGCGCAGCGTTTTTCCTGCTACGACTGAAAACCGAAAAGCATGCGTTCAGCTTTTCATCAATACCATTTAAGTGTTTCGCGGCAGGACCTCTTAAAGGAGCTACAAAGTTTTGCAGCTAAAGCTGAGTTAGGAAGCCTCTCTTAGATGAGAGCATTTGCTTGCCTCTAGCAAGCAGAACAGACCCGAGAAATTGCTGCCACCAAGAAACCATGCAATGCTGTTATTTTGTTCTAGAATTACTTCCCAAGCTGTCTCAAGCTTTATGTGGATACAGTTGTCCACACGTTGGCGCCATATGTAGTATGAGGGCTGGCTTGTTGGGGTTTCTGTCCCACCCAGTACCCCAACAAGCCAGCAAGTCCCAAGGAAAAATCACGCACAAGACTCCATAAGGTTATAAATTGATTGGCTCATTAGGTCAGGCTACTTATTAGCTCTTATAACTTATGTTACCCCATTATTCTTATCTACGTTAGCCACATGGGCTCATTACCTTTCTCAGTGTGACAGCTTACATGTTGCTTCTTCCGTGGTCTGCACAGGAATGGCAGAGGAACCTCTCTGCTTCCCAGAATTCTCCCAGTCTCTTTGCTCCACCCCTACTTCCTGTCTGGCTTTCCCGCCTATACTGCCTGCCTGGCCAATCAGCGTTTTATTAAAATATGACTGACAGAATACAGATAATTCTCCCGCACCAACTATGGGCCTACATCCTGTCAGATAACTAGGTTGACCAAGGGCTACATAACTTATAATTTTTTAAATTATTTTAAAAAAAAGCCCAGAATGTATTTCTCAGTTTGGGGGCTGAGAGGTCCAGGGTCAAAACACAAGCATCTCAGAGGGTTTCTTGCTGTGCCCAGAATGGTGGCAGCTTGGAGAAAGGACAGGAGGATAGAATTACTCTGTGTGTGAGGAGCCCTCTCCTATGGTGGCCATACTAATCATGTCGTGAGGGGCAAAGTCTCCCCGACCAACAGTCCTTGACATTTGCACTAGGGTTGTTTCCACCCGGGACTCTGGCGGCTGTTCACACTGTGGCAGATAGCCTCTGAAGTTTCTATTTCTACCGAAGCCTGCTCACCAGTAGTGAAATGTGGTTAGAGGCAGGAAGTGCAGCCCCAGACACCTGGTGCTGGCTTTCCGCAAGCCACCAGCATCCCCAGAGTGCACCTCCTCAGTGTAGGGCGCAAACTCTTGGGTCATTTTCTGAGGTGGTAAATAAATCTGTATCCCGTGTCCTGGCTCTGTAAAGCACCCAGCAACCTGTCCTGATGAAAATGCTTCCTTAAGAAGGATGGCCCAGTACAAAGTGAAGACTCCCTGGAAGAGGCCTGTCTGGATTTCAGATTCAGCCCCGGGTTTGCCTTCTCTTCCTGCTGCAGGCTTGGTTTCACGTACCTGAGACTGAAGGACAACTACATGGAAATACTGAACAGGGAGAATGACATCGAGAGGTGAGGAGCTGTCTGCACGAATGTGTGTCACTGGGAAGGAACTAAGTCTTAATCTCTGAAGTAAGCTGCCCAGGACCGTGTGAGAGGCAAGTCTGCCACTGCGGTGCTTCAGAGGCCCTGTCTGAGCTGGGCCCTGAACTCAGTGGCGGCTCCAGCTCCGGAGCCCCAGCCATCTCCTGGAGAGATTGTCAGACTTGCCATGAGAGTTGTAGGCTCTAGCGATACTCTAAATGAGACACAGATATTATGACCCTTCTGGGCGGAGTCATAGCCTGGACTGACCCGTCAGCACTCTTAAGCGTTGATCCCAACACAGGGCTGGAGCTGGGCATCCTCTGAGGCCCAGAATATCCAAGGGGGCATCCACACAGTGTGGACAGGGCACAGGGAGAGGTGAAAACGCCCCCTTCCTGCTGGTACAATCATTTGGAAATCATTCAAACTCAGCACCTACTTGGCAGCAGAGAATAAATGCCCCACTTTTCTGTTTCAGATTTGAATTGCTGGAAGTCCTCAGTTTCGACTCTGTGCGGAGAAGAATGAGTGTGATCGTAAAATCTGCCACAGGTGAGATTTCTTCTAGTGTTACACGGTGGCGGCTTTATTCTGGTGGGTAATTCTCTAGGACCTTCAAGGGTTTAGGACGTAAAAACTATTCCACATTTGTACATGTACGTGCAGGTGCATGTGTATGTGTGTGTACATTGATTGGAGTGTTTCTGTGTACCATAGACAACATGGGCTGTCATTCCTCAGGCATTGCCCGCCTCGATTTTTGATCCTAGACAGGGTCTCTCGCTGACTAGGACAGACTGACTGGCCAGCGAGCCCTAGAAATCCTTCTGTCCTTGCCTCTCCAGCGCTGACATTGCAGGTGTATGCTGCCCTTTTAAGCACGGGTTCTGGGAATTGAACCCAGGTCATCATGCTTGCAAGGCAGATTCCTTACCACCTGAGCTATCTCCCCCTCTCCAGTTCTAAAGGTATAGGTAATCTCTTCTATACTAACAACTTTGGAAAGAAATGGATCCTAACTAAGCCTCCTACAGACACTGTCTCATCTATGAATGTCTTACTACTGTGCTCCACACACATCTAAAAAGCAGCTCATGTTTTTGACTGCATTTAAGGACACGTAGTATGAGTTTGCAGATATTTCTGTACTAGAATTCAGAGTACTAACTACAGTGGATTTCTTGGATGACTGGTCGCTATGACAATGGCTCTTTTTTGCTAGCAGCACATTCTGGTTTGTGGCTAAAGTGTGGGATGGTGAAGGAGTAGGTGCAGTGGGACCCTTTGACCTGGTGATTCTGTATGATCTTGGCATTTAATCTCCATGTGGACTGGCACTTGCCTCCTCCCTGCCTGTCCTTCCCTGTCAGCATCTTTTCTAGAAGGCATTGTGAGTTAATCCCTTGTCACCCTCTTCGGAGGAATCCCAGCAGAAGTAGATATTCCCCACTGCTCTCCCTGCCCGCACATTGCACTGGATGTGAGCCCCCCAGCATTCGCAAGGCCCTCCTTACAGCCTCATAGCTCGGGTGTCAGAGGTTCAGCAACCACTGATCTCCTGGCCTTTGACCAGCACATGCTGTGGGTATATCCCCGTGTTGTGTTTGCATCCCCTCGCCACGTAGGCTGCTTGTCCAGCTGTGTTTCCCTTCCTGGATCCTGGCGTGAAGTGGCATCTCCTTCGCAGGTCCCTCACAGAATGCCTTCCTGGATGCCCAGGTATCCACAGCATCCACAGCATCCACACCAGGAGCTGCCTAGTATTCCTCCTGCCTGGTGTGGATTGTGTCTCCGGAGAGGCCTCACCACTCTCCTGCACCTTTCAGGGGACACTGACTGAACAACAGTCTTGTCTCTGTTGCCCATGTTTTCCCCATTTGCACCCCACATTGATACTTGCTACAGTTTGGAAATAGGTCAAGTGGGTACCTGTCAAATAGCTGTGCCTTGCAATTTGATTGCAGTCCTCAGCCCAGAAGTCCCATCCTGGACAGTTGATGAAACCAGTCACCACCAGCCTCTTGGGCCCTCTGGGTTTTCTCTCTACATACTTCCAATCACCCTCAGTGTTAGGGCCATAAGAGCCTGTCCTACAAGGAATCTGGGCATCCCACCTTCCTGGGAACATAAACCCTGCCATGTCCCTTCTGTAGCCTGATGCCACTGGGATGCACAGTGGTATTTCTTTTTCTTTCTTTCTTTTTTTAAATTGTTGTTGTTGGTAGTGGTGATGGTTGTGGTGGAGGTGGTTTTTAAGACAGGGTTTCTCTGTATAGCCCAGGCTGTCCTAGAACTCTGTAGATAAGACTGGCCTCAAACTTAGGGACCTGCCTGTCTCTGCCTGGTGGGATTTAAAGGTTTGCACCACCATAACTGACTTCCTGTGATGTTTCTATAGTTAACACCCAAATGCTCTATTCAGCATAGCACTGCATGCCTGAGATGCATTATTGCTGAGCAGGGTGACTGAATAGGACCTGAGACAGAGTTTCACAGAGTAGGCAGCCGAGGGTCGGGGCTGAGACAGTGTTTCACAGAGTAGGCAGATGAGGGTCGGGTCGGGTCAGAGACAGTGTTTCACAGAGTAGGCAGATGAGGGTCGGGCTGAGACAGTGTTTCACAGAGTAGGCAGCTGAGGGTCGGGTCAGAGACAGTGTTTCACAGAGTAGGCAGCTGAGGGTAGGGCTGAGACAGTGTTTCACAGAGTAGGTAGATGAGGGTCGGGTCAGAGACAGTGTTTCACAGAGTAGGTAGATGAGGGTCGGGTCAGAGACAGTGTTTCACAGAGTAGGTAGATGAGGGTCGGGTCAGAGACAGTGTTTCACAGAGTAGGCAGATGAGGGTCGGGCTGAGACAGTGTTTCACAGAGTAGGCAGCTGAGGGTCGGGCTGAGACAGTGTTTCACAGAGTAGGCAGATGAGGGTCGGGCTGAGACAGTGTTTCACAGAGTAGGCAGATGAGGGTCGGGCTGAGACAGTGTTTCACAGAGTAGGCAGATGAGGGTCGGGCTGAGACAGTGTTTCACAGAGTAGGCAGATGAGGGTCGGGCTGAGACAGTGTTTCACAGAGTAGGTAGATGAGGGTAGGGCTGAGACAGTGTTTCACAGAGTAGGCAGATGAGGGTCGGGCTGAGACAGTGTTTCACAGAGTAGGCAGATGAGGGTCGGGCTGAGACAGTGTTTCACAGAGTAGGCAGATGAGGGTAGGGCTGAGACTTTATTGCAGAGCAATTGAACTGAGCAGGTGTCATCAGAGCTGGTTTCTCTGCATCATGGCTGCTTCTTTGATGTCTGTTAGTGTCTGATACCTGGAAGGAGAAATTTCTTTCCTATTGAGAAAAGGAACATGCAAGCCAACGAAGGTGCTCAGAGCTCTGAGGACAAGGCTAGGGATGTGGAAGATAGAGTTTCCCATGAAGCTTCGTGATACAAAGGATGGCCTGTCCATGAAAGACTCGCTTTGGGAAGAGTTATGCACTCACTTCTGGCATTTCATGGAGTTTTGAACACTCCTTTTGGGCCAGGAGCATACCCTTTGCTCTGTTATGCTCACCCTGCCTACCCAACCCCTGACCCAGGAAGTATTTGCTCCTCATACGGGAAGTATGAGCACCGAGAGCCCTCATTGTTCATGGCTCCTGGCTGTCTTAAGACCGGTGGGCCATAGGAATAAAATGGGGCCCTGACGTATTTTATGGATTGCACCTCCTTCAGATCTTAATGTGTTAACTGGTCTTTAAGATGTACTTTGAAATGGTCTCTGCTCTGGTGTCGTTTGTTCTCAGTAATAACAAGCTGAAAAGTAAATGTGTCTTCCTGTGTAGTAATTAAATTCAACATTGTTTTCTCCCTCATCTTCCAGGAGAAATTTACTTGTTTTGCAAAGGAGCAGATTCTTCAATTTTTCCCCGGATCATAGAAGGCAAAGTGGACCAGGTCCGGTCCAGAGTCGAGCGCAATGCAGTGGTAAGATGCTGCCCCGTTCCAGCCCCGCTCGCTCCTGCACTCATCACTCAGCCCTGTTGCTTTCTATGCTAGAGGTCGCTTCGCTTTGCTGTCTGCAGCCAACCGATAACGAGAAGTCATCCTCCTGCAGAGACAGCTCACATCCTCTCAGCTGCTCCTCCCAGGACTGAGGAGCCAGAGAGACCCCATGCCTGCGATTAGATGGCTCTCTGCTGCAGTCTGCAGAGGCTGCACTAGACAGACATTCAGATACAGCTCGGTCACATCCCCCCAGAGAAAGTCCCCATGTGGTGCTGCAGAAGGCATGTGCTGGCTTCATTGAACTTATTAGGATAAAGTTCTTGAAGCCCTGGTGTTCATTTTAATTTCAAGTGGGCACATTGGGGATTCTGATGCCTTCTGCCAACGGTCACCTCCAGGAACATCACTAAAGACTCACTTTGTGTTAATGAGCACACTGACATAGTGCATACTACATTGTTCTGGATGGTTCTCCCCACCTGAGAATCATTTTCCTTAAGGGAAGTAGTTAATTGTGTTTAAAGTACATCTTTTTAAAAGACTTTATTGAGCTATAGTTGATATATTAGTGTGTTCATATTAAAGATAAAAGTGGGTAGCTTTTGATTTACACTTGCAAAAGCCTTGCCACACAGTGTCCTCCAGACCTTTGTATTCCCCTCCCTGTCAGCTCCCATCAGCCCCCACTGTTTGCCATCACTGTATGTGAGCCCTTACCTTCTGGAGTGGTCTTACCAGTGGCATCACAGTTCACCCACGTGTGTGTGTGTGTGTGTGTGTGTGTGTGTGTGTGTGTGTGTGTCTGAGTGTGTGTGTGACTGTGTCTGTGTGTGTCTGTGTCTGTCTGTATCTGTGTGTGTGTGTGTCTGTGTGTGTGTGTGTCTGTGTCTGTGTGTCTGTGTCTGTGTGTCTGTGTCTGTGTGTGTCTGTGTGTGTGTGTGTCTGTGTGTGTGTGAGTGTGTGTGTGTGTGTGTGCAGCACAGCGTCCTTTTCTTGCTGAGCAACCCATCCTGCTGGTACAGTCATTTGGAAATCATTCAAACTCAGCACCTACTTATGCTCGCTGAATACCCTGGAATTCCCTATGAGTTCCTGCAGAGATCGCCATCGGGAGTTCCATAGAATCATAAGACTCCAAATGGCTTTGAGTAGCATTGTCATCTAAACAACATGAAATCTTCCACTCCATGGAAAAAGACATGTTTCTGTTATTTGCTCTTCTGTGATTTTCAGTGTTGTGCAGTTTTCAGAGTAGCACACTCATGAATGTTTTCTTTCTGATATAATTGTGGGTAGAATGCGTTCTTAATCTCCTTCCCAAGGTGAGTGTTGGGAGCGTGTGAGGTGCAGCCTGCACGTCTGTGCTGATGTCACAGTTGAGCTGTTGGGAGCGTGTGAGGTGCAGCCTGCACGTCTGTGCTGATGTCACAGTTGAGCTGTTGGGAGCGTGTGAGGTGCAGCTGACATACCTGTGCTGATCACAGCATTCATGCAGTAGCTCTGGGATTTCATGAGAGGAGGTGTACGTTCTTTATGGTTTTCTGACTACAGGAGCTGCATGTGCGGTCTTTAGAAAGGCATTCTTTCGGATTTGGGTGCCCTCTCCCTTACCGAATTGCTCTGATGGAATTTGTGGTCCTGAGTTGTGTTCGGCAGAAGTGAGAAGGCGGGAGACTCCCTGCCCTCTCCTCGCCTTGGAGCCGTTCTCGGGCACCACGTGAGGACAGCTCTGTGTGGCTCCTACAGTTTTCACGTATTTCCTCTGCATCAGTTCAGTCATCATGTGGGGCTTCATCCTGGCCACACCATGTGTTACGTTAGCCCATTTCCTAGGCTGGATCAGTCTGGCGTCTAGGATGAGTCATGTTCAGCCGTGGCTCGCAGTCCTTTCGTGTTGTTGGATGCAGTTTGCTGGTTGCTGTTGAGGATCACTTCATGTGTGTTTATAAGGGGCGCTACAGAGGTCTCCGGGCGTGACTGTGTTTCCATAGCTTGGTAGTGTTTCACGCAGGACTTTTGTCATGCTTAGCCAGAGGCTTTGGGAAAGGCCCTTTCTGCCTTCACAAGCAGAGGCCCATTCTTTCACCGCTCACAACACCCTCCCTCCCGGACAGTTCTACATTTTGTCTTTAGAGACCTCCTTGTCTGGTGACTCTTCAGACTTGTGGATGAAGCACAGTGTTTGCCCATGTCCTTCCTTCCCTCGTGAGGGTTAGGAGAACTGTTGACAGTGGGGCCTGTCCTTCACACAGGTTAGGAGGGCTAAAGAGCTGTGAGAAGTGGACAACACATAGCAGGAAATGTTCTTAAAAGTCTAAAATGCAGTATTTGCAGTGCTGCGTGTTGAGGAAGCCTGTGAGTGTCACACTGTTGTACCTGGAGTTAAGGTGAAAGAGCAAGAGACACCCAAGGGAGCCACACCAGGAGCCATCATCCAGGACGGTTTGGTGTGCGTAGTGGCAGGTCACATGGCCTTGATAGCACCTTCTTCACGCGTGTCAGAACCCCTCATCCTTGAGGCCTGTTTTAGTTTCCCATGTACCCAGCATGTGGCTGAATAAACTTGCAGTCTTCCTTGGTATTCACTATGGTTGAATTCTGACAAGCTCCCAGCTTTGGATAAACCATTGCCACAACATTACAAGTTATCTCCCCAAAACACAAATGAACTCTGTTTGTTTACATGAAGGGAAAAAGTCTGTGTTCTGGTGTAATGGCCTAGTAGAGGTATCGTAGGTTACAGTTCTAAAATGCACATGATTGTCCATATTTAATGTAATTCAGTAATTCCTTAAGGCTGGCTGGGTTATGACTCACTCTCTTCAGAGATGGGTATGAGGAAGGCCTGAGAATACATTCAGCAGGCAGTGGTGGATTCACGTTAAACACTGACTGTTCCGGCAGGAGGGTCTGCGGACCCTGTGTGTTGCCTACAAGCGGCTTGAGCCAGAAGTATATGAGGATGTTTGCAGACTGCTGCAGACCGCCAAGGTGGCGCTTCAAGATCGGGAGAAGAAGTTAGCAGAAGCCTACGAGCAGATCGAGAAGGACCTGATTCTGCTTGGTGCTACAGCTGTCGAGGACCGGTAAGGCTGCCACATGTGTCTGTTCAGCAACCGATGGGAGAGACCGTGAGAGTGGGGTGGGCAGATGGCACACACGTCCAGTGCCAGTGTGTTTTTCCTGAGGACAGCTTCACCTGTTTCCCTTCATGTAGAGTGACAACCCAGAAAACCAGAGCTGGGCGATATGATACTGGCCACACATAAGGTCCCTGAAAAGGCACTTTCTTCCAGATAGTGAAAGTGACATCTTCACATCCTGTTACACATGGAGGATCCAGTTTCTCTTCTTGCCTTAGAAAGGAATTAGTAGTAATTTTTCTAATTGTAGGAAGTTGCTGCTGGCTCTTCTGAACACAGCTTGACTTTTTAGATTAATATCTTGGACATATTTGTCTTTGTTGAAGAAAGTTAACGGAATGACGTAGTTATAGCTGGTGAAATGTGAGAGTGCTTCTGAGTTCTCAGTTACAGGGTGAGAGCCGAGGAGCCCTTGCCATGGCCTGAGGGTGGTGATGCAGAAAGGGAGGCTGCTCTAGGGAGGGGATTCTGAGTGGATGTGCATGAAGCCCTTGTGGGCAGCTGACATGGCTGGAGTTAGGCCACGGAACATGGAGGATTGACACTCAGGAGCACAGGGATCGGTGACAGTAAAACAATTTTCTCTTCTAGACGGGGCTTCGCTGTGTAGCCCAGGTGACAGAACATGTGTCCACCTGGGATTACAGATATGATGTCCCGTTGAAGTGATGGTGGTTCTTCTTTAAAACCCAAAGTCAGCACCCTTACCACTCTAGACCTCGGGTTCCCTATTGTTGTTCAGAAAAGTTACAAGATTGGAGGCAGCTGTCCTCATTTGTGCGTCTGTAATGATGGCGTCTTCACACTTCGGGCCAGGCACTTCCTCCCTGGGACTCGATGACTTTGCAGGGTTATGTAGAGGTGAAAGGTCATACCAGATTTCACACAGTGCTGGCGCATGCTGAGCCAGCAATGAACGTTAGCGAGCTGTGGGGCCACTAGTATTATCACCAGCCTCTGAACTGGACTCCAATAGAGTCTGGACTCCAGTTTGATAAGAAACAATATTAGAACACATGGTGCCAAAAGGAAAGATAATACCATATTTCCGAGTTCCATTTTCCATTTTGTTTCTGGTTTTAATGATTCTACTAAGTGGAATGATGCTGATTGTGGACAAATGTTAGGCTCAGGGAGAGGACACGGCACAGGACAGCCCCCTTAGCTTATCCATGTATGTTTGGTAGAGCCTCGTGCACATCACTGCAAGGTGTGCTCTCGGGGAGCAGGTTCGGGGCCTTTGCAGAGACCCTCAGCCCCGCGCGCGCGCTGTTCCATAGAGCTGAATGTTTTGATGGCTTCGTGTTTCTTGAAGTTCTTTCTTTGGCGGCCTTGGCTCCTGAGCCCACAGTCTGGGTTCTACTTTTCCCAGGCTCCAGGAGAAAGCCGCGGACACAATCGAAGCCCTGCAGAAGGCGGGCATCAAGGTCTGGGTGCTCACTGGAGACAAGATGGAGACGGCCTCAGCCACCTGCTATGCCTGCAAGCTGTTCCGCAGGAGCACACAGCTGCTGGAGCTGACCACCAAGAGGCTGGAGGAGCAGAGCCTGCACGATGTCCTCTTCGAGCTGAGCAAGACAGTCCTGCGCTGCAGCGGAAGCATGACCAGAGACTCCTTCTCGGGGTAGGCGGCTCCCCGCACCGCCTCTGCAAACCAGTCCCACCTCATGGGGTCCTGCACCTCTGTGTGCCCACAGTCTTCTGGGTCACCTAGAGGCTTTGAGTGGCACGGAAGCCTTTCCACAGCTGGATGTGCCTGGGCAGACAATTTCAAGCCGATAGGTGGAGAATGTAGAAAGATGTTTTCAGTGGTAAAATTTTCATCTGCTGTTGCGCCTCATGGGTCCCTCGTGGGTGCCTTGGGATGCTGCCAGAGAAGCCAGAAGGTGGTTGGGTCTTCCCAAGAGTGTCTACCAGTTTATTCACACGTTTCACAGGGCCTCCCTTGCCAGGGTTGGGTGAGTCATCTGAAGGTAGTCTCATTTGATTCTGATGAGTCATTATTTTATGTTTTTATCTGTGTGGGTGTCCACATGCGTGTGCCACAGCCAACATTGGAGATTAGAGGAGAAGTTCTCTTCTTCCACCATTAGGTTCTGGGGGTTAAACTTAGGCAGTCAGGCTTAGAACACACACCCTTACTGAACTATCAAGAGACATATGTATTTGGCAGGACAAGCCAGCTCTCTTGGTGTGTGTAGATTTTAGATTGTTTTCAGAAAAGCACAAAGTTATTTCCCTATCTTGTTCTGCAGAACTTCAGGATTGTGGATGTTTTTGTCTCTCGAAGGCCTAGCAAAGGGGCCTGGAGAGATAGCTCAGTAGTTAAGAGCGTGCACCGCTCTTCCAGAGGGCCCAAGTTTAGTTCCCAGCACCAATACCAGGTGGCTTCCCACTGCCTGCAACTTCAGCTCCTGGGAGGTCAGACTCCGCTGCTCTCAGCAGACGTGTGCCCACACCTACATACAGATTATACATACTTTAAAATGATAAAATAAATAAATAAATAAATCTTTATAACCTAGCAAAGGGAAGCTTTGACCGTGTCCTAACAGCGAAGTCACCAGGGCAGGAAGCCTAGGAGGTCTTAGCCATACAGGTAGAGGGAAGCTGGCATGGAAACCAGACTTGAAGATCTGCCCTTCCAAGCCCACCTTGTGGTGTCTCAGTGTGAGACTTACACACACTCTCTCAGGAAGCTGTGGCTGCTGCCACAAGGATTTTCATTTGACTGTGATTTCACAGTGGAGTCACAGAGGTAGCCCCAGTTCCGCAAAGATCGGCATGATTGAGGGAGAACTAGGAACCATGCAGATGCCCCGGGTATGGTGTCCTAAACTGTCGGGCGGTGACTGAGTGACCTTCCCTCCTCTGTGCTCTAACAGACTTTCGACAGATATGCATGACTATGGTTTAATCATCGACGGAGCTGCGCTGTCCTTGATAATGAAGCCCCGGGAGGATGGGAGCTCCTCGGGCAACTACAGAGAACTCTTCCTGGAGATCTGCAGGAACTGCAGTGCCGTGCTGTGCTGCCGGATGGCCCCCTTGCAGAAGGCGCAGGTCATGAACTGGCCTGCATGCTTTCTCCGTCTTTCCTTGGTCTCACTGTCCCTGATAGCCAAACACTTAGTGGGAGCATAGAAATGTCAGACCTGAGTCTCAGATTCTCCTTGAGGGTCAGGCATGGATGCCCCTCCCCAGAGAGATGCTGTAGTGCCTTGGGAGTCTACCCCAAGGGCATGGGGAAGGGTACTTGCGTTCACGGAGCACCTTCTGCATGCCCGTGGGAGCCAGGATTTGATTTTCCTCCTTCCAACTCCAGACAAGTCCTCTGCACTCTTCTGTTCTTGTGGGAACATGCCCAAATTATCTTTTGAAATACATCAAATGTGTTGTGGGATGCATCCACAAACATGGCCAGTGTCCAAACGCCTGAATGAGACCTGGCTTCACTGTAGTATGCTTGAGGTACCTCCTTAAACTGGGCAATAGGAGATTGGGTCCTCTCAGGTGACACAGCTATAAAGGTCGAGAACATACAGAGAGCCAGGTTCAGGGAGGTGCTCTTTTGAATGCAAGCTCAGTTCTCCAATTAACCTCTGTCCTGGGCACTTCTCAGAGAAGACAGGCAGTGGCTCTTTTTTTGGTACCCTCTTCTGTGCTTGACTCCATGTAATTGTTTCTCTGATCGCAGCCTGGGATTCCCAGTGCTATTTTGGGTTCCCAATTGATGTATACAAATGCACGTATACTTACTTACATTTCTTGTCTTGAAATGAGAATTCTCTGTCTCATCCTAATGCATTGTACTTAAGCATGGTGCGTGGGGGAAGTGCATTGTACTGAAGCACAGTGCATGGGGGGAGGTCTATAAAGAAATAGACTTGGAAATTAAGAAAGAGAAATCACAAAAGGTGCTTATTACATTAAGTTGACATATTTGATTTTTATGCATTATGGGTTTAAAAATTAAAATAGCATTAGAAACAGCTTCTTAAACATGGTTTGATACCAAGTGATGTGGAATTGCAGCCCCTTCGTGCAGGCTGCATTGGCCCCAGGCTTTTCCGATACCTGCGCATCACTCTAATTTTGTCTTCCTGCTTTTGTGAAGCCATTGTCATCGATCACATCTTAGGGTCTATGAGATGATTTGACCCTCTGTAGAGGAAATAGTCTGAGAGCTCTAGAAAGGAGCTGTGAGTTCAGTTTCCCTCTGACCTACACCAGCTCTGTGTCTCAGTTGGTTCTGCCCAGTTAATAAAACCCTAACGAAATCCAAACAGAGAAGATAAACTCTATGTTTCTTTCTTTTCCAGATTGTTAAGTTAATCAAATTTTCAAAGGAGCACCCTATCACCTTAGCAATTGGTGATGGTGCCAATGATGTCAGCATGATCCTGGAGGCCCACGTGGGCATAGGTAAGCCGTTGCTGCTGTAGTTGGGATCTGCGCTTTTGGTAGACACAGGCTGTACCCTGTCGTGCAGAGGGACTAGGGAATCCACCTGTGACTTGTGATTTTGCAAGGGGATACCAGGCAGTGGTCACCTGGGTTTAGCTGGCTCTGGTCACCAGTATATGCACCCTCCATTCTAGGCGTCATTGGGAAGGAGGGTCGCCAAGCTGCAAGGAACAGTGACTACGCAATACCCAGGTTTAAGCACTTGAAGAAGATGCTTCTTGTCCATGGGCACTTGTATTACATCAGGATATCAGAACTTGTGCAGTACTTCTTTTACAAGGTAGGGAGTCCTCTCAGTTTCAGCGCATGAGACCTGCGTTGGTGACTTAATGCTTCCGGTCATATATCTGCGCGAATAAGTGATCATCGGAAAGTAGGTTACTCCTGTAACAGGATTCCTGACACTTCTTGAGCCTCCTCAAACTTTAACAGAGCCAGAAGGATGAGTTGTGTGACGTTTGAGGCCACAAGTCTTGTTCCTTTGAACAGTTCTCTCAGTGCAGGCAGGTCCTTGCTGCTGACCTCTCTGTCACCACTGCCTTCCTTCCCTCTTGTGTGTCTCCCTTCTGCTGCCTGTGATCACCAGGGCCACACTACAAATGTGTACATTTCATTTGCCACACAGGGAAGAGAAGCATTTCCAAAATCCACTCAGCTGTCTTGTAAGATACTGGACCCACTTGTCATGCTCCCCCATGTGAAACAGTGTGTCACTGATGGCTAGTGAGCCCTAGGCAAGCCCGGGAGTCTCTGCAGAACGCCCTTGAACTAATAATGCTCACTTCTTGCCTTTCAGAATGTCTGCTTCATTTTCCCTCAGTTTTTGTACCAGTTCTTCTGCGGATTTTCACAGCAGGTCAGTCTGAGATCGTAAGTCGGAAGTTCATCAAAACCTTGTCTTCCTTTCCAGTGGGTGGCCGTAGTGGGGAGACCCTCTTCAGGATGCAGACAGATCCCTGTGGAGATCTCTAGGGCCCAGATGCACCCATCCTGTCTCCGCCAGGGCCTGTGAACAGACAAAGGGGAAAGGGCAGGCCATGGAGCTGAGGAGTTGCCATCCCCAGACCGGATGTCATGAGGCTGACATGTTCCTAAACACAGGCCTCTAATAACATAGCTGATGGGCTCTGGGTTGGACTGTATGATGACATTGGAAGGTACAACCCACACCTGAACCTTCATGGACGTGGGGGTCATCTTGGAGTCTGAGACATTTAAGTATATAGGATGAAACAGGTGCGGCCTGGGCAGACACTTTTCTGTCCCCACACACTGCACCATGTGCTCAGGAGGACCGTGGCCAATAGCTAATATCTGGAGCCACCAGGGTCAGGATAATTGAAGCTAGAAAATGTAAAAGTAAACAGAAGTGTGAATTTTGGGGGTCCAAGCTCTGCCTGGACCTGACGATTTTAAACCTGATGAATTTACTTCATGAAATTTGAAATCCGTCCCTGTTGTCTGTCTCTATAGAATAATGGCTACTACGCATTTTAGGTGCACTTTCTATATTTTAAGCTTTTTACTCAGGTCCTAGGGGCATGGTTCAATTGGTAAAGTTCTTGCTGTACAAACATGAGGACCTGAGTTCAAATCCCCAGCACCTATATCAAGCTGCGTATAGCAGCATAAGCCAGTGGTGAGGAGATAGAGGCAGGACAGGTGCTAACCGCTCTAGTTGAGTCAGTGAGTGCCAGGTTACCTGACGCTGACCCCTGTCTTCTCCACACACATGCATTTGCGTGTACCTGCACACAGTACTATACTAAATCATGACATCACTCTGTCGAAGTCGTCTTGCAGCCCCACTCAGCTCGCTTCTCCTTCTCGCAGACTTTGTACGATACTGCGTATCTGACTCTCTACAACATCAGCTTCACCTCCCTCCCGATTCTCCTGTACAGCCTCATGGAGCAGCACGTGGGCATTGACGTGCTCAAGAGAGACCCATCCCTCTACAGGTATGTGCCTCTGCCCTGGACAGGTGTGAGCCCAGGGGATGGGAAACAGTGCAGAAGCTGCCAACCGGCTCCTGCTGCCATTTTTTTCAAAGCTAGGGTGCACTTGCTTCCTCTGGATGGTGTCTAAACAAATGGGGTCTGCACTAGGCTTGAATGCACGTGAACCTTTCTGCATCCCACTGCTTGGTAGAGGCAGGAAAGCTAGGAATGGAACCTTCATCTGTCAGCCCCCTGTGAATTCATTTCTTAGTATTAATGCAATAACTTTTATACCATTCCAGAACTGCCCAGATTTTCTGACAGTTACAGTGTTTCTTTGTAGTCTTTTTCCTTCCTAACACGTAACAGGGAGATTCTTGTCCAGTTTCTCCTGGTAATAAAGAATTGGATACTGCAGTGCAGCAGCCAGCCAGTGGCTACATTGTCACCTTCACCTACCTCATTCAGGTTTCCCAGGACCTTTTGTCTTACTCATGTTTATACACATACATGTGTGCTTACTTCTGTGAGGTCTCTTCACATATGTAGTTTCAGAAACCACATTAACATCAGACAACCTTCCCCTGTCCAGTTCACAGGACCCCATGTCACAGGCTTTGGAGACCTTTATTACATTGTTTAGTCATTTATGAGACCTTGAAACTTGAGGAATTGTGCACACGTGAGTGTGTGTGTGTGTGCACATGCACACGCATGGATGCATACATGCACGCTGTTTCAGACATGTACACAGAGGGAATGCTATGGACAAACCCCAATGCAGTGAACAGGCCTAGAAACGCATATGGGTTGGTAGCAGGTCCACGTCCAGTCTGCTGACCAGTGTGTAAGATAGTGTGCGCTGTTGTGTGTTATTTCCATCCAGAAGACAAGAGCGCCCCAGGTTTCCTTTAACAGCATTACAGCTGAATACGGGAGAAGTGTTCAGAAGCTAGTAGGGACATTGATGTGAGACTGAAGAGCGTGTGCATGCTGCCATGTTCGTCATCATGGCTGATGCTGTTGAGTAACAGGTGGACAGAGATGCTGCTGCAGAGTGGTCACAGTTTTCCCACCCTTTTCCTCAAACAGAGATATCGCCAAGAACGCGCTGCTCCGCTGGCGGGTGTTCATTTACTGGACATTTCTCGGCGTATTTGACGCTTTGGTATTTTTCTTTGGTGCTTATTTCATGTTTGAAAACACAACCGTGACCAGCAATGGACAGGTCAGTACTGAACGCCTTGTGGTTTCACTGATTAGTAATAAGCCCCACCCTGTGCGGTCATTGTGTAGAGCAGCCTTGTGAGAACAGCTCAGCCTGTGGTTAGGTGAGCACAAGAGAGGTGTGGCTCTGTGGAGCAACCTAGAGGAAGGGCCAAGTCACATTCGCCAGCTGTAGGGGAAGGTCGGTCCTGAGGTTTTCCTGACAGGTTCACAACATGCATCCCACCGTGATCTAATCCCGGTGGCTCCGTGGTTTCATCCAGCCACCGTACTTTGGTATGGGAGTTAAGTTGTGTGAGTGTCGCTCCACAGTGTATGAGCATGGCCCCTTACAGTGAGTAGCTCGTAGTTCTCTAATGGACAGCACTGTTGTTTGCCTACTTTCTGGGGTCTGTTTTATTCGTATCTTGCTTTTTTTTCTTTTTGCCACTTGCTTCCCTTCCCACCTCAGATAATGACCACCAACACAAGCATGGTAAGACACCGTGGGTTTGTTCTCTCTGTGTTTTTGGAGTGCATTACAAATAAAATATTTCTTGAAAATATTTTCAAATGTGACTTTTTCTGTGTGCTTTGTTGGTAGAAAAGCTATTAGCCACCCCTGCCCTCTCCTGGCATCAGAGCCCCCTGACCCTGCAAGGTGTCTTCTCCCTGGGTCTCTGTCAAGGCTTCGGTGAAAAGGGGTTGTTAAACTGACCCCGTAGGTCTGCATGTCACTGTAAATAAAGGACAGGAGGCCTGCTGGGGACCTTGCTTTGGTGGCATACCTGTGCTACCTGGGAGAACAAGAGGCATCCGGTAAACCTTAGATCCAGATGCAAGTGCCGAGCCCGGCCTTGAGCCCGGTTAAGATCACAGGTTCTGATGTGACTGTTCGAACAGACGCTGCAGCTGACGCCAGAGAAACCCTCCCAGCCGTCCCCTCGGGGAGCTTGCAGACAGAAAAGCTCCCTCTTCTCCCCCTGTTGTCTTCCCGTGTTGATCCCTCAGAGTGTGAGGTTGAAGTGCCCACGTCTGGCCACTGTCGGCCGTTTAACCAGCTCCCCTTTCCCCCTGTTGTCTTCCTGTGTTGATCCCTCAGAGTGTGAGGTTGAAGTGCCCACGTCTGGCCAGTGTGGGCCGTTTGTTTACCTGTGTATGTGTTTCTGTCGCCTGCTAACTAAAGATTCTCTCACACGAGATCACAAATCAGCTTTTACTGTATTTGACCCTGAAGACTTGCTAAAATTCATTCCACTGGTTTAAGAATTTTAAGATTTTCTGTAGCTTACTGTTGTCTTTTATTTTAATCAAACAATGCCTGCAGCCACCAGCCCATAAGCATGGTGACAGTGGTTGTCTGAGTCTTAGTTGACTCAGATACCATTTCCTTATAAGTCAGCCTTTCAGAAGCTTCCCGCCGTGTCTTGTGTCTCTTAAATGCTCAGGTCCCAGCACACAGCTCTCTTTTCACTCTCAAACCACGTCTTGCCACTCAAGCACCATTCATCTGGTGGTCGCTGGCATGGGAGGTTGAGGAAGGAGGATATACAGGCTGGAAGCTGGTGTGAGCTCAGGTGATGAGAAGCAAGCCAGAGCCCAGACCCTGACCTGTGCCAGCACGTGGCAGCCAGCACGTGGCATCCTCCTCAGCCCACGCTGCCTTGGAGTCTCAGAGTAATGATAGACGTTCTCCAGAGTGCAAGGGAAGGACTCAAGTGACTCTTGGTTTTAGGAATGCAGCAGGGTGCTCACTTCCCAGGCTCCCAGAGACTCTGTGCAGTGTCTCCTTCAGGCCATGCTAGCTGACGTGTAGTGGCATCTCTGCTGCCTGTCATGGGAGCTCAGGAGTCCGTGTTGCCTTGCTTGCATTCCTCAGACAATCCTTTTGGTCTCATTAGGTCTTGTGTGGGCTGGAAAGATGCAATGTCCCCACAGTTCTGCCATTAGCCATTGTTAAAGTGTTCATTAGAACCAGAAATGGGACTAGACAACAAGTGTTGCAGGTAGAGAGGGACTCACCTGAGCCTCCTACTGACTCTGCCACTGAGAAGGGCATTGATGGCCGCCTTCACTGCACACAGACTTGTAGGTAGAAATTCAGCATGTATGATATATGTCTTGACGCAGAATTCCCAAAGGAGGCTGGCAGGGTGGACCCAAGCCAGTGCTAGTCAGGACAGGTGACACTAATTCTTAGGATGTGTATTCAGAGTCAGGCATGGTGGGGGTGTGTCAGACTGAGGAGATAAGAGACCAGACAGACACCCCATGACACACATTCAGGGTAGACGCTGACACCTGTCTGTGAGGTGGGAATGGCAGGATTGGAATACCCGAGGCCACTGCACAGGTGGGAGGTCAAGGAAGGGATGTGGTTTCCTGTCAGGCCCACCACCCTCTCCCTCCACCCTGGTCCCAGGACTCTAGATAGCCCTTCTTGGCCTGGGTTCCCTCCACCCTGGTGTTTGGGGACGTGAGAACATTAGGTTTGCAGAACTCAAGTGCAGGAGTACAGTCTGGTTTAATGATCATGGTGCTCCTCATGGATCCAGGATGCATCTACCATGTTCTTCTGTTTAGAAGTTTATTCTGTTGATTGCTGTTAAAGACCTTTCTGGAAAGGTCTTCAGCGCTCCATGGGAACATTTATAGGTCCAACATGGTATAAGAACTACAGAATTATGAGTAATTTCTTAAAATTTGTTTGTGGATCTTTTTTTTTCACTGACATCAAAAGTCATAAGTATTTCATTCTTTGATGCTAGGGAGGCAATAATTACCAAACTCTCGCTGACCCCTGGGGTGTTCCTAGCCTGGTATTCAGGTTGGAATGTGACAGTAGTCAGGACACCCCTAGAGGACAGCTGAGATGGTAGTGACTGTGGTGAGTGAGCCCAGCATACAGCTGACAGAATGGCTGTGGAGTTGACCCAGAGGGGTGCAGAGCTGTCACGGCCATGACCTTATGGAATACTGCTGCATATAAATTGGCTTGGGTGTAAAGCTTTAGTGACCGGAACACTCTTTATGAGAGTGCCCATCCTCAGGACAGAGGAAGAATCGAGGAGACAAGGCTGAAGAGACACCAGGTAGATAGGAAGTACTAGCTGAGGGTGTTCCTTCAGGGCCGAGACTGTCAACCAGACCACAGATGGAGGCATATTGTTGAGATCCATGTCAGACACACAGTAAAGGTGTTACCATCCACTCAGGCGTATTGTTGAAATATGAGCCATCGGCGGGGGTATAATTATTAAGGTGTGAGCCAGTTAGACCATCAGTGTTGGTTTATTTTGGAACTGTCAATCAATCTGACATCAACAGAGGTGTACTTTTCAGGTTCTGAGGAAGTTAGAAGCAGGAACCTTAGGATCATGTGTAAAGGTGACATCTGGCCGAGGGGCTGCTGGTGTCCCCACCCCATAGATCCTTAGAGGATCTAGTCCAGAAGGTACTCAGTAACTTGGCAGGTGATCAGAAGTCTCCCACTGGAACCATCAAGGAAATAAAGGTTATACAGAAACGGCTCTGTGGCCGTCTGTCCATCCCAGTGAGCTGGCACTCACTGACCAGGAGCCATGGGCACAAGGAATAGGCTCCTGTCCAGTTTCCAGTTTCTCACTTGAGATTATTATGTTTCATCTGCCTGGGAAAGTGATGGTGATGATTGTGTGTCCTATAGGACTTGGCCTGGTGTCCCACCATGGCCCCCCAGGTCTGCAATAATCCACCAAATCCGGGGATATCTGGCAGTGGGGAGCATCCATTCCTCCTGTAACAGGTGTGGGAAGAGCAAGCTGTGAGTTCCTTTGGCTTGGTGTGTGGTGCTGCTGGCATCTGCATGTCCCATACCCATGTCATGCTGTCATATACAGTGGTTAAATTCATTCTGTGCCAGCTGATGGCACAGAAGAGCTGAGATGGAGGCAGTGGGGCTCCTTTCTGCCAAATATAGCCTCTGTGGGGGCAAAGCCTCCCCTCCTCTCACTGCAGGTTGCCATTTGGCCAGCACCTATAGCTTTCCATTAAACAAACCAACAACTGTTCACTCTCCACCATCTTGTGGGCTGCTGCCAGCCTCCTGCCCTAGAGTTAAAGCCCATGGCAGAGTGCTGTAACCCTCTTGTGTCAGTCACACGATGCATTGGCATTGAAAGCCAACCCCATGGGTCTCGCCCTGCATATCTTACAGCGTCTCTGGTTCCTCCCTGCCAGTTGCAGCAGTGCCCACTCTGGCGTCACCAAGTGGCCCCCGGCTAGAAGCCCCACATATGGCCCCACATGCAGGTCTGATGGCTTTTATGGGTACTGTTTCCAAGCCCAGGGAGGAAGGCATTTCTCTAGTAAGTTGAAGAATAGGGCACAGGTCTCTAAGCCCAAGGAGGAAGGCGTTTCTCTAGAACTCTCCACTGACTCCCAAAACTCCTGCAGGCCATGAATTTTCACAAAACTCTAGCTTAGAGTATGATTGTTTCTTTTATTGAAAACACAGCATAGACAAAAGTGCTGTCTTCCCAGCCTTTTGATTCTTTGTGAAATAAACTTGAGGGACATTCTAGGGGCATTGTCTGAGAGGCCCAGTTCATAGACCCCACCATGTCCACCTCGTGTGTTATGCAGGGAACCGTTCTCGCGGATGGCTTCTGCCGACCAGCTTTCCTGGGAGACAGGGCTCGCAGCCACTGACCTCACACGTGTCTGTCTGTGGTTGAGAAATGTGACTCATGTCTGTCCCTCCCGCCGTCCTGCTTGCCTTCCAGCAGAAGGAGGGCAGCCCACACCCGCCTGGTCCTCCCTCCTCATTGATGAGTTGTTAGCAGCCATAGCTGTGACCAGGGCTCTGACTGTTGGAGGAGCAGCCTCTGTCCAGTGTGTGCCGCCTGCCCACCTCCTCATTGCCCTGAGGTCTTCTCTTCACGGAGAAGCCTTCCCTGATGCTGTCACTTCTGTGTTCTGTCTCCTCTGGCTGTCTCCTGCAGTGTTCTAGCGGCTGTGCCCCTCAGCTGTGGGCATCTCCGTCACCAGCAGCAGGTTCCCTCAGTTTGCTCTTGAGACACAAGACCAGACCTAGGCAGTAAAGTGGACAACGCTTCTATCTAGAAAACCCCATGTGTATTGACTGCAGCCATGAGGTCTCTCCCTGCTGAATCTGAGACCTTAGGACTCCACGCAGTGATGTGCTAGTGCCCTGTAGGGCCAGTACTGGGGCCAGAAGGGCACTGACTTGAGTCATTCCCGAGTTAGGCTTGGCCACTGTGCTGGCCTAGGCCCACCTGAGCTCTTGCCTTTTCTCGCTCAGGAACCTGTAGTGCCCATCTCTTGGGGCTAAGAGGTGCAGAGGCCATGGGTCATGCTCTCTAGCGTCCGTGTTCGGGATGAGGGAGGAGAGGTGAATGGCACCAGGCACTCACTTGGACTCTTGTCTCCACAGATGTTTGGGAACTGGACCTTCGGGACACTGGTGTTCACCGTGATGGTGATCACTGTCACACTGAAGGTAAGTCAGTGATTGGTCACACTCCGGCCGTGCCAGCCTGCCCGCAGCTCTCCCTGAGCTCATGGAGTCCTAGGTCCATACTGATGCTAGGTGTCCGTGCCATCTTCTTCAGCTCATACCCAGGACCCAGCAATGGACACCGCCTCGTCCATGAACTTCCAGAATTGCCCGAAAGGAAATGAAGAGCTGAGTGTTTACAGAAGGATAGAAATTTTTTATGTATATGGATGTATTATCTGCATGTCGGCGTGCCACATGGATGCCTAGTGCCCTTGACTAAAGTTACAGACGATTGTGAACTGCCATGTGGGTGCTGGGAATCGAACTCAGGTCATCGGGAAAGTCAAGTCAGGTTCTATGAAGAACTTCATTATGAAAGTCTCTGAACCCATCACATTGGGTCTTTAAAAGTATGCAAACAAACTCCTTAAACTATCTTCTCAGACAGCAGAATGTCATCATGGAAGATGCTTTTCTCTCTCTCTCTCTCTCTCTCTCTCTCTCTCTCTCTCTCTCTCTCTCTCTCACACACACACACACACACACACAAAAAAAAAAAAAAAAAAAAAAAAAACAGGTCCCAGGTGACTTGAGACAACCTGGCCATCCCAGCTGTTCCTCCTGTGGAAGCATGGGTTTGGGTTGCTGTGGTTTTTCTTGGAAGCTCTTGTAGGCATTCTGCCATTGTGTTTCAGTTTTGCCTTGTTTTTTGTGATTTTCTGGACCTCCTTTCTACATGCCTGGGCGATGGCGCTGTTGACACCTCCTCTCTTGCAGCTCGCGCTGGACACGCATTACTGGACTTGGATAAACCACTTTGTCATCTGGGGGTCACTGCTCTTCTACATCGTCTTCTCCCTGCTCTGGGGAGGGATTATCTGGTAAGACCCCTTAAGCCCCACGTGGCCCCAGCCACCCCCAGCCCTGTTGGGGAGGGCCCAAGAGGTTCTGTACAACCTAAGGCCTCCTACACTTCGTGAAAGTTCCTGTTGGGACCTCTGTGTCCCCAGTGTCACAGTGTGTTCTGGAGCTCTAGCAGACAAGTGACCTGGGTAAACGGTTGATTCCGGAGTCTGGAAGACACAGATCATAGCAACAGCATAGTCTGCTCAGCACCCAGTGAGGGTCGCATGCTGTGTCGTGATGCAGTTGTGGCGGTGGGCACCAGTTTCATGCAGCCTCATCTCAAAATGCCATTCATAGAGACTTACCTGTGTTCTTTGAGGACACAGACACAGTGTGGGGCAGGGTATGTGGCCCGTTTTGCTATGATACTCCCAAAGGACCTTAGCAGCCCACCCTCACGTGAGACTCTGACTGAAGAATACAGTATCCCCTTCAGCTGATTTAGCACTGTGACCAAAATCCCTGGAGAGGGCAAGCTCTGTGACCTGAGTGCCCAGGCTAGAGAGTAGTGGGAGGGGCAGCCACACAGAGTACGGTTTGTCTACGTCAGTCCTCACCTGGGTAAGCTGACCTTGCCCTAACCCTGGCCAGAGCAAGGTTTCTTCATTCTGCATCATAGCTCCTGAGGAGGAACAACTTTAGGAAGAGCATCCTAGCCTTCTGCCTGACAGTCAACCAGGGGACCTTTATAAGGGCTCCCAGAGCCCTGCAGAGGCAGGAACAACTTTGGGTGTTCCCTAGCTCCCTTGCCCTAAAAGCAGAAAGCCAGAACTGAAGTCCTAGAAGGCTCTAAGTCTGGTGGGGAGGGGAGATTACAGTGGGGTCCGGGACCTAGGGCCTGTGCATCTCGTGACTGCTGCACCCTCTTTTCTGAGATGTTGGTATAAGCAGTGGGGACCTTCCCAACAGCCCCGGCACCCTGTCCCTGAGCGTCTTCCCCCTCCCCATACTCCATTCTGATCATCACCTTGTGTCTAATGCAGTCTGTGTCGCCTTGAAGGTGGGGCTTTACTCTTTCCCTGGGCTGTACATGGTGCCAGGAGATGGAAGGTAATTCCCAGGTCTTGGGAGAAAGCAGGGAGCATGGAGTCAAATAAGCCATCACTGGCATACCAGCAGCCACCCCTGTTCCTCTGTCTCCTTGGAAGGGAGACATGTATTCAAAGCATTTGGTGGCCCCTGGGCCTGCTGGTCAGCAGTCCGACTGCCTGTGGGGATGCTGCTGCTGGTGTGAAGAACACCCAGATGCTGACCTGCGGCATCCCTGTTTCCTGTGGGAGGCCAGTCTACAGCTCCTTCTTCCCGATGCACAGAGTCCCGAGAGTGGCGAGTTTGGGCAAGTGTCCTTCCTGGCTGGGCAGCGTCTCACCAGCATCCTCTCCCCCCTCCCAGGCCATTCCTCAGTTATCAGCGGATGTACTACGTGTTCCTACACATGCTGTCCAGCGGGCCTGCCTGGCTGGGCATCACACTGCTTGTCACTGTCAGCCTCCTCCCTGATGTCCTCAAGAAGGTCCTGTGCAGGCAGCTGTGGCCCACGGCGACGGAGAGGACTCAGGTATGGAGACTGCCTAGCCTGGCCAGCCACTTTCCTCTCTCTGTCTTATGATTGGGAAGTTACTAAGAGATGGCACAAAGAAGGTCTGGGCATCATAAAACTGAGCAGCCCACACCTTTCTAGTTAATTCCGCAATGGCATATGTTTTAAGTGTTCTATTACATAAATTTTGAGATGAAAAATGTTTAATTTTTTTAGACCTGAACAACCAACTGAAAAGTAAAAGAAATGAGAATAAAAAATAATAGAAAAAAATTATTTTCTCTAAATCCACAAAAAATGTAATTAATTGTTACTTCAATCATTGAATTACACTGGACTCTTGTGCAGTGATATGGCACCTACTTAGCATGTTACAAAGCCTAATTGTTCATCCCTAACTCCGAAGGGGGGAAAACAGATGGTTATGTCAGTTTTAAGGGTGTTGGATTTAATTTTGGCTCAAAGTCACCTTTACAAGAGGAAGGAGTTACGGGGACACTGCTTCCCCTCCCAAACTGGCCAGCAGGCTAATGCTCAGCAGGACCCTGCCACCAGGGTGCCTGGCGGTCACCAAGACACAGAGTTTCAGTTTCACCCACGAAAGTCTTAATCTCTGGATGAGGCTGGGCTGTGGGGTCTGCATGTTCAGCAACCTCTCGGTAACTGCAGCCTGACAGCACAGGGCCTGTGTGTGCAGAGGGATGGAGCTGCACAGTTCCTGCAGGAGAGAGGCAGTAAGGAGCCGGTGGGGGTGGGGGTCCCTCATTACCTGGCTACCTGCCACCCACGTGTGGAACCTGAGTCTAGTGTGGAGCCAGCTGGCCTTGTTTGGGGTGGGAAGCAGATAACCCAAGCCAGGGGACTGGTAAGGCTCCACCCACCAACCCCACCTTCTTGGTCATCCTTCTCAGGACTTGGTGCCGCTGGTTCTTCCCTGCTTTATGCCTCCTGCCACAGTTATATAATCTGCTATTAGAGCTCTTACCCATGCCTCTGTTCATGGGCATGGACGTGTTCACCCGGTAAACAGTCCCAAGGTAGTGCCTATCAACAAAATGATACCAGGCATTTTAGGACTGGGGACCCCTCAGCTCACAAAGTGAGAGACAACAGGAAGGGTTACTCACCTGCCACTGAGGCCCACCACCACCACCTTCTTCCTGACCCTCCCCATCCACACACACACACACACACAGAGCAGTTGGCCCTGGAGCTGTCAGTGCTCCGCTGCTCTGGCCTCCGTGGGAATGGCATTCATTGTTCATAGCCAGCAGTCAGCCTGTAGGAACGGGAAAGCAGTCCAGTGACTGGCTTCCACACAAGCCTGGAGTCTTTGCTCTTCAGAAGTACAGCTCCAAGGCTGACATGTATTTTCCTGATATCAGCAGTGTCACAGTAGACAGTTTCCCGGCACAGAGACACAGTGGTCACATGGTCATAAAGATGCATGGACATTGTCTTCACAATATCAGGGACACTGGATGAGTGTGGTTTTTAGGATGCCTGACATACAGAGGTGCTCTATTCATGACAGCGCCCCATGTATAAGGACAGAATGAACACTCATGCGCTCCTCATGACCACTCCCTGTGCATGGGGATGTGGGAGCACACATTCAAGGCAATGTCTTGACACTTGGGACACAGGGACACATGGTCATGGCAGCATGTGTGCATAGAGTTCTGACCCCAGAGAGAGGTGCAGCTCAGGATGTCTCCTGGGTCCCCTGGCTATAGCATAGCTGTGGTCACAAAAGCACATTCTGCCCGAGGCCCACATGTTGATGGACTGTCAGGTGTTTGACTTGATGCGTTTGAGCAAAGAGTTCGGCTCTACAGGGTAGCAAGGGCACCTCCCTACAGGACTCCTGAGATTTGCTGTGCTATTGGTTGTGACTTCTACTGTGGGACTCTGCTTTGCAAGAATCTTCTGGAAGCCTGGCGGTGGTGGCACACGCCTTTAATCCCAGCACTTGGGAGGCAGAGGCAGGCAGATCTCTGTGAGTTCGAGGCCAGCCTGGTCTACAGGAGCTTGTTCCAGGACAGGCTACAAAGCCACAGAGAAAAAACAGAAAAACAAAAAAAGAATCTTCTGGAATGGCCTTAGAAGGAGGAGTGGAGAAGCCCATTGCTGTGTGGAGATATGAAGCCTAGCAGAAGTGTCTTACTATAAGCTGTCCCCAGTTGCAGCACAGGAGGCATAGAGCTAGGAGGAGGCAGGTGTGGACCAGGGTAAGGAGGAGTGGACCAGTGGGGTCCTGGCCTGGCAGCGCCCAGACGCTAGGGCAGTGGTGTTACTGTGTGCTAGGATGTTTGCCTGTAACCAACTTACCTCTTGTCTCTCTCTCCTGCCTCCCTGGCCCTCCCCTGCTTTGCCTAAATAACCACTACTTGTTCAAACACTCTGCGCGCATGGGCTCCGGACTGCGGCCTGCAGGCCAGGAACAAGTGCCTTTCTGTCGAGCAGCCCACCGTCTTTATGCTTTCCCAGACCGCCAGTGGTCTGAGTTTCTGACCAACAGGTGACCCTCTCCGCCTTCTCGCATGCTGGGGTGATGGCCACAGGACCAGAGGGGAAGAGCTTAGTGTTGAGGCCACCCAGTGTGCTCCGACCCTGTCATTCATCAGTTACCTCGTCGGGTGACACGGTGACAGCGCCCCACCTGCGAGGCTTTGCCTTCCTTCAGCGGAGGCTCACAGCCGCTCTCTCTGTCCCTTAGGGGGTCCGGAGCCTTCACCATTGCTTGACGCTGGTGGCTCAGCCCCTAAGCACCTGGCAGTCAGGCAGGTCACACACACAGTCCAGCTTGAGCAAGGTGACCTTAGCATGGCCCTGTTCTCCCAACATACCTACCTCTGGGGTCCCACTCTTTAGTGTGGAAACTGAGGCCGACCAGGAAAGAGTGTTCTACTCAAGACCCTTGAGTACATTGTGAGGTAGAGTCACACTCCCCTGGCCTCTACTTACCAGATTCCTGTTCTACTTTTCAAAATAAAAACCTGTTACCATCTATATACCTTAAACACCATTTTTAACAAGATGAGACATTTTGAAACAATGGCAACCAAAAATTTTTCTAACTTCATGTCATAAGATCCCTTAGAATACATTACATCATTCCAGCTACTGTTTACACTCTTGAAAACATTTTGGAGGGGATTTTTAGGAAGACTAAAATGTCACAAGGACTTTGTAAAACATTACATATGCCAACTCAGGCCGCAAACACTGTTCCCTGTTGACGAAGCTTCCTACGCATTGAGTTTCTTGGACCTGTACAGAAGTAGACTCCAGCCGCTGGGGAGGTGGCACTGTGGTCCTGTCTCCTGTGGCTCCAACTGAGCCCCCAGGCATCATAGCAGACCACATAGGCCCTGCCACCGCACGTCAGGCACAGCAGACAGACACGCTGCTGTTGCACAGCAGCATGGTCCTTCCACAGGTCTCAGTGGGCCTGATTTGACTTCAGACATCTGGGGTTCACTTTCATCCTGTTCCTGGTACAAGGCAAGCGTGACGGACACTGGGCATGTTATATATCAAGCTTGTATATATAACATTGTGTGTGTCTTCGCACCAGTCTCTGAGTCCACACACTTGCAGCCTGCCTGCCCATCCATCCTTGTGCCTGTGTGGGCAACAGCGCCATCCTCTGGCTACTTCTCCTACTGGACACTTGCCAGTTCCACCTGCTCTTCCGCCATCCGGCCTTGTATTACTTCAACTCTGAAAGCTCCCTCATTCCTCGGCACTGCAAAGCTGGTGAATGAGAACTGGGAAGTGCTTAAAAGCTGCACCACGCCAGGCCAGGAGCCAGCATTCTTCAGGACATGGCCTGTGAATGTCCTGTCTGCCAGGCAGGTTGTGTGGAAACCACTGCTCACATACCAGTGGCTGCAGAGGAGGCGGCACACAGGTGCTCATGGCAGGATGGAGAGCTTTGCAATTCTGGACGCAACCTCTGCTGGGAGCAGGAACTTGTTAGGACCTTGCAACTGGTGGCTCTCTCCCATGGTGCTGCAACTTGCCCTTTGACCTTGCCACTTCTTCCTTGGGTGCAGACTTCTTCGAATGAACCTGTTCAGAGCCATCTGTTCCCCTAGAGGAAGCTTTGTACACCTTTGTGGACAGGCAGCCCCTGGAGCCAGCTCTGGCCACCTTGATGGCGTCATGACTGATAATGTGCAGACCCTGCAAGCAGAGCTCGTGGTCTGCCATGGTTGAGAGCGTGGGGAAGGCCTAAGTCAGTGTATCTGCAGTAGCCAGGGCACAGGTCCTGGCCTCCTATGCTGGCCTCCTTGCAGGCAGCAGCTCAGTGTTTTTCCTCGCCCTTGCAGAAGAGCACCCGACTCAAAGCATCAGCCGATGCCACTTCGAGCAGCGACAGGCCCCTGCTGAAGGAGTTCTTACCGCAGCCAAGACGTGTCTAGCCCAACGCTAGGTAACGGTATGGCTGCCATGCTGGCCGGTGTGCTGTGGTTCTCAGACTGTCTGCTCCTCCTCCAGAGTTTTGCTGTGTTGTTCCCTCCACCCTTCTTTTTTTAAAAAATAAGAGTGATTCATTCTGAAAACAAAGTACCATTTTTGCACACACACACAGACACACACAGGTAAGTGGCACACTTGACAGTGAGCTAAGCACATAAGGAAAAAGTTATACACGTGTGTGTATACTCATGCAAGTGACATGTGACCAATATGCCATGTCCACTGTTGCCTGAGAAGCCGGCTCCTGTCCTTGTGATAGACACAGCTTCACATAACGGCTACTTGGGATAATCCTGTCTTGAATTGGAAGTAAGGTCTCACACGGCTGCACTGGGCACAGCCCAGCCAGTGTCCAGCTGAGACACAGCTGTAGTCGTCGTGCTCACCTGGAGGTAGTGTGATCCGGGGATTGTCACCAGGAGCGAGATCTGCACTGTGCAGCCTCTCGCCCCGCCCTCCTGGCTGCCCGCTGCTCTTTGTGCATGCTGTGGCTTTCCGTAAGAGGCAGCACCAGCCACTGCTGTCTGGTACCTGTAGGTCAGGGGCATGATAGCTTGTTGTTGTCAGCATGACACTGACCCCAGTCCCTGTCAGGCTAGGACATACTAACCTGCACAGGTGAGTCCTGTCTTCCTGGGGTGATGGCTAGCACCCTAGGTCAGGGATCTCTGGGGACCGATAACCACACATGCCTGTGGTCACAGGGAAGAGGCTCAATGAGTTTAGCACTTTGTCCCGCTGCCCTCCTAGGTTGTCCCTGGCACGTGGGATGGCCCTTCTGTTGGCACTCAGACAGAGGGTGTTTGTTCCCAGACCTGAAGGCGAATTGCCTGCAGGCACAGTTTGCATGGGATGGCCCCTTACCTGCCCCTTGGGGTGACCTAGTAGTCCGAGGTAGGCTGGTGAGGCTGAAGCCGCATTGGCAGCTAGGGCTTCCTCAGAGGTTCTGGGACTGATGATGGGTCTTCTGTTCTTTTGGCAGAACATCCAACTGCGGGACAGCGTTTCAGAATTCACCCCTCTGACCTCTTTGAAGAGCTGGGGTACTCAGGGCGCCAGACCCGTGGCTCCCCAGTGCAGCTCCCCGTCTGGGAGAGTAGTGTGCTCGAAGTGGGAGGGCGAAGAGTACGCTGTGCTCCCTCCCCACCCAGGCCTTTCCCACAACACGAGGTATGGGTGCTGCGGGTCCAGCCTGGAAATGCCCACTTGATGGACAGACAGCCTTCTGTCCCAGCCTCTGAGCGCTGTGTCTTTGGGTGCCTGTGTGTGCCTGTACCTGCCCCACCCCTCATTCTCAAGAAGGTGGGGGTGGGGTCACAGGTCACCCCCTCAGGCACAGCACACTGCAATCTGGACCGTGTGAGACAAGCATTGTCCTAGGCCTGGTGACCGTACAGACAGTTGGGCTGTGGAGAAGGACATGATGCTTGCCTTCACCTTAAGCATTGCAGCTATGAACCAGGCCTGAGTATCCACCCTCTGCTGTCATCCTCTGCTGCACTGGAGGAGAAGACCCCGTCCTTTGTCTGCAGATTGTACATTCTGCACACGGGCTTGGCTCGTGCTGCATCCTGGTGTTCTGACCACGTGTTTCCTGAAGTGGCCGTACCAGACACTACGTGGTCTGCGTCTCCCGGACCCGTGGCCTTGCTGTGCTCACAGTCACTGTCCCTCACGAGCCATTTCCCTGGATCATGTCTGAGTCTGTTTGATAAGGAGATGCTGACCCTGCACATTGGAGCTTTGAAAGGTGTCAGTGTCTCCTTCCCGCCACCGGCTGCCTGTGGAAGATGACATTTATGTATATGGATAAGTCACACTGTTAAAACCAGGTCTCTCAGGAGTGTCATGATATCCACTACATCCCAGAATGATGTTAGTTTATCTTACTGGAAAACATTTGTTTCAGGGGTGCTGGGAAAGGTGGGGGTTTGGGGCACCCGGGCAGATATTTATCTCACCCAGAGGTGAGTCCCATACCCAGAGCTGTCTGGGCCGGTGTGGACTCGCCCATCCTAGTCTGCTCAGCCTGCCTCCCACTGGTGCCACACAGATCCCATCCAGGGCTTTCCCTGGCGTGGACAGGCCACTGTGCTGTGAATCCTGCTGCTTCCTGCGCTGGAGGTTCTGTTTCTAGTGGAGCATCCGACAGGGCTGCAACAGGCCTCACAGAGGGAAGATGCTGCAGAAAGTGCCAGCCTGAACCTGGGAGAAAGCCATCCCCATCCCCGTGGAGTGCTGTGGTGGACCTGGGGCCATCATGAGGGTCACGGGCACTCGAGAGCCTGCAACCTGGGAAGCACAAATTTTGTAACACAGTTATACAAAGTTTCCCTCCAAACAGTGTGCTTGAGCTGGGGGAGCAACCAACAGAGCAATTACTGGACCTGGCAGCTGGAGGGTCGGATGAACGCAAACACCACACACCAAAGATGGGGGGATGACCTTGTGCTGTGAACAGACAGAAGAATGCACAGCCCCACTCGGCTGTCCCTGGCTTCATACATCCTCATGCCCGTTCACCCAGCTGCGTCGCCATGTGTCAGCCCAGGATTGGAGCCCCAGTCCACACTAGCCCTTAAGTAGTGGTGTGTGCATTTTTACAGCCCTTTTTAAGAACCCCAAACAGGTACAAGTATAAATACCTGTGGGGAGGGGCAGATTCTCTGTATGTTTAGTTAACAAATTATTTGTAATGTATTTTTTTAGGGATCTTAAAATTGCCTTTGCACTGAAGTATTTTCATAGCTGTTTCTAGGTCTCTTCATTTGTTGGTGTATCTTCTGATTTTTAAGTATGTTTTTAAAGCTTTCACTTTTTAAGTTTTGTTTTTGGCCACTTTAAATGCTGGTGAGCGTTCCGACTGAATGTTTCCATGTCTGATGGGTGAGCCTCCTGGTTCCCCTCTGTGCCTCTCTGTTCCATGGTGTTTCTGGAGAGCGACCTGCTGAAGGCATGCTGAGGGTGTAACCATTCTCTCTTCTTGGTTTGTCACCATTCTTTGAATTTTCATGTTTTCTGTTTTGTTTTTTATTTCCATCCTTCAGCCTTAAACACAGAATATTCTTCCTGCAGGCTCTATGTTCTGCAACCCAGTCTCGGTGTGAGGACACTCTCTCGCACCGCCCCCCCTCCATAGCCTAAGTTTACATAGGAACACCCCAGACTTTATGCACACTCCAGTGTCTTTTAAAATTGTGCTTAGGAAATTACCACGTGAAGGTGCCTAAGAATTTGAAATAGATGAGGGCACCGGTGAAATGCAGAAACGAGACCGAATGTGAGTGCAGAAGATGTTCCACCCCACCTCACAGCGGCTGCTTCTTACTTTCCTTACAGCCAGTAACTTTAACTCAAATGAAGCATTTTCTTAATTGCATTGCACATGTAACATATGTTGGCCAGAATTCATGGTTCTGTCGCCTGCAAGCAGTTCATCTCATGTATGTACCGGGAGCCCTGGCTTCATATGTGTTCTCTTACTTTCTGCCCCACACACTTCATGACCATTTACAAGCTATATAAACATGTATGCATATGTGCACATACACACAAGCACACGTGCATTTTCTTTCCAGCCACCATTCTGATAGCCCTGTGCAGAGATTTTGCCCTCTGCAGCCATCAGGCTACACACACGCACACACACACACACACACGCACACACCATCACACACACACCATCAGGCTCCTTTCACTCACACAACATCAGGCTCCTTTCGGTTGGGCTCCTTACATTCACACACACACACACACACACACACACACACACCTCGGAAGGGTGCTTGGGCTGTGGGTGACATAGCAGTGCTGGACTGAGCTGAGCTCTCCCTTTTCAGGGAAGTATGCCTCTCAGGCAGGACCTCCCTCTGCTCCCTCAGCCCAGCAAGCAGGATCCAGGCTAACCAATGCAAAGCCGCATGCCACCCTGAGTGCAGGTGTCTACCCCCTTGCCATTATACTAGCTAGGAAAATGTCCCTAAATCCCAGCTATCCATTCCTGAGTACAAGCAGACCAAAGGCCCCGCCCAGGGAGCTCCTGGATGGGAGGAGGCTCTGAAGGCTGAGGTAGCAAAGTCCTGGGGGTGACACAGCCAGGACTGGAACCATGGGGTGACTTTAAGTGTCTTTCCTGAGGGCATTTCCTAAGATCGGCTGCTGGCACCCAGGTCCCTGGGCATCAGCCAAGTGTCTGGTGGTCTGGAGAAAGCTCCAGCCTGGGCCTCTGAACCCTCAAGCTCAAGGTCTATCTGCACTGACTGGTACTGGACTCAGCCAACCACATTTATTTCATCTTAATGTAATTCATCGGCAATGCCACAGAACAGCAGGCCCTTGTGTTCTACATTTCTTTTTGGAAATTTCCCACATATGACTGTAAAAACAGGGAAAAAGTCACTTGGCGAATGCAATCCTTTGTGTGAAGAGCCAGAAGACGGGTGAGTAGACAGAGCGGCTCTGATGCTGCTGTCTGAACAAAGCTTTAGTGAGGAGGTGTGTGTCGGAAGTGTTACAAAAGTGAGCTTCTAATTTTGCAGAAAAACGTCTATCAATTTATATAGCTTTATTTTTTACCTTATCAAGAGATACAGAATTTTAATATGCATATATTGTCTTAAATCATGTGTGTCTGCATTACCACTTAAAATGTCCATCTACAATGTAATGTATGAATAAGAGAGAATCAAAGAGTATTTAACATGAATGGTTATCTGTAGCTGTCATCGTCATAAGTACCGGGATTTATTTTAAATTATCAAATATAGTAAATACATTAATCATGTCATTCTCCAACACTAATGTTTAACTGGTAGCCCAATAACCTGCTTTGAAAAATTAAATTGTGAAATAAACCAGATCAGATGTCTCATGAGGTTTATTTTGTGTGCTGCTGTGGATTGTTCCTGGGATTTCTGTGGGCAGTCCTGATACACCGGGTCTTTCCCTAGGAGACTTCATTCCAATGACTGAAAAGATGCACCTCTCTGTGTTCTTACAAATCTGTGTAGTATCATGTAGTTGCTCACACACTTTCTACTAACAGAAACCATGGTTCAAAGCACACATGTCTGTTGGGCAGGGGGTCACACTGTACAGGTATTGTGAGAAACAGAATATACTATACTGAAGTGGGGGCAGGGGGCAGGTATGATCACTACTCCACCTCCATTTTTGAGCATATGGGGGCTCTCTGGAAGATCTGAATGTAAAGCCACACTGACGACCCTGGTCCATGGCCTGAGGGAACATGTTGAATATACCTAGAACGAGAAACTTGCATCAGAACCTGCAGTGTCAGAAGTCTTCCTCACCAGCCCTCCTGTGCACCCCAAAGCTAGTCTTGTGCCCCACCTCTAGAACACCTCCCCTTTCTTTTTTCTTCTGTAAAAACTGGGGCTCAGCAACCCCAGTCTCACTATCAGGCAGTTATTTCCAGCTGAGCAAGCAGACTCTGGGTACCATGTGAGGAACCTCAAGAACGCTGAGTCTACTCTAGGCTCCTCACTGCCTGGCACCCTCTGCAGCTGGATGTCCTGGATGCTAGTACTTAAAACATCAGGATATTGAGCTCCTTTGTTGGACATTTGGGCCACGGGATCCAAAGCCACTTTCCTCACATGAGTGGTTTCTAGTGAAGAGTGGTCTTCAGGCTTTGCTGCGATAGGCCGATGATCAATGGAATTCTTGGCTCCAGGCCATCTGAGGGGTTCACGTGGCCCATGCAGTTGGCAATCCTGCACCTGTGAGACAGGGTTGTACCCAGCAAGTTCCTCTGTTTCTCCACCTGCGAAGTCCTTTGTAACTAAGAAGGTCTTGGTTCTATCCTCAACCTTCTCTGCACACATGGTACCTGAGCTGCATCTCTAGCTTTGAGCCACACCCGTTTCGGGACAACTGACACACAGGCTGCCTGATGGTAACACTGGGCCATGCCTCACTTGTCACCTGGAGAGTGAGGGATGAGGGACATGGGGTTTGCAGGTGCCCGAGTCAGTGTCCTGCCTCTGCTCTGCCCAGCTCTACTGACCTCTGCTGCTTGGCTTCTTTACCCCACATCAGAGCATTCAGCATCCAGCTTGGCTCTCTCACCTAGAGTTGAATAGCAAATAAGTAAATGCAAAGTGGTGTGGAATAGAATACTTAATTATGTAAAGGTGTGTTGCCTTTGTTGATGCTGCATTTGTTTAACTATGTAAAGATGTGTTTCTGTATTGATACTTTGTTTGTAATTGACAAGTCTTCCCTGAAGATCAGAGAAGCAGGGCGACCAGCCACTAGAGTTCTTACCTCTACCAACGCTCAGACCAGAGGGGTGATCCTGTCTCTACGAATCCTCAGAATGTATCTCCAGACTGCAGCTGAGCTCTTGTATCCTCCTGCCTTATATTCCTCTCTCTAGGCATATCACTTCCTGTCTCCCTGGTGCTGGGATTAAAGGTGTGAGCCACGGCCTCCTAGCTCTGTTTCACTTTGAGACTGGATCAATCTAGTGTAGCCCAGGGTGACCTTGAACTCACAGAGACCTAACCACCTCTGTCTCCCGAGTGCTGGGATTAAAGGTGTGTGCCACCACTACCTGGCCTCTGTGGCTAACTAGTGGCTTAGCTCTGCTCAGATCTTCAGGCAAGCTTTATTTGTTAAAAGACAAAGTATCACCATGTGTTTCTGTTTCACCTTGCCTGCCTAAGGCACATGATTGATATAATAAAAAGCTGAATGACCAATGGTTAGGCAGAGGAGGGAATAGGTGGAGCTGGTGGGCAGAGAGAAAAGGGGAGCCAGCCAGCGGCCAGGGACCAGCCAGGGGTCAGGCAGGCATAGAGGAAACAGGAAAGTAAGACATACAGAATTAAAGAAAGATAAAACACCCTGAGACAAAGCATAGATGAAGAGAAACAGGTTAAATTAAGTTGTAAGAGCTAGTGGAACAAACATAAGGCCTAGCATTCATAATTAATAAATCTTCGTGTCATGATTTGGGAGTTGGCGATCCAAGAAAGCCTGCTACAAAGTGGAGACTAATGGATGGGAATTCCAAGGGACCAAGGCAGAGACCAAGACCAAATGTCCCTTCTGCGTGTCCAGTGGGGCTTCTCCAACCCGTGATACAGCCTGGGTATAGGTAGCTCTGGGACCCCTTTTGGGTACTGAAGGGTACCGCGCTCTTCCTCTCACAACTGACTTCCTGTATGTGGCCCAGAACACTGTTCGGCAGGAAGAGACCACGGGGGGGGGGGGGGTGCATGTGTGGAATACATCATGCCCTGTGCTTCCCTGTTCACGGCGTTTGATTCCAGGACTGCTGAACCAGCTCAAACTCCGAGACACTGTGGACGAATCTATCCTCACGGTTCCGGAGGATAGAGATCCAAGGCCATAATGTCTGGGTCCCTGCTCCTGCTTGGGAAATCTATCCTGATTCCTGCCTCTCTCATCGCCTGGCATCATCCCTGGCCTGTGCCCGTAGGCCCCAGTCCTGTTGCATTGGATCTAAACCAGTGATGGCTTCACACTGTAAAGGTGTACCTAATGAACTGGAGGCGGCGGTGGTACACTCTTTGAGGCAAGGGCAGGAAGATCTCTGAATTCAAAGGTAGCCTGGTCTACATAGGAAACACCAGTCAGCCCTGCTGGGAACCACCATACCTTCTGTGGGGAGCTTGCTCCTTTGAGAAGGAGCAATCTTGAAGTGAGAGTTCACAAAACAAAACCAAACAAACAAAAAGGGTGTGCATGACGGTGTCTGCAAGCCCAGATCCACTGACTCGTGTTCCTATGGGCATGCTGTGGCGTCTCCAAGCCCATGGGTCCCCTTTGCACAGAACGGTCCACTGAGATGTCCTGAGGACACAAACCACCGTAGTCACTAGACAGTTGCAGCCTGCCCAGGAGTCGATGTACCTGCTTTGTGCCCCAGTGGAAAAGCCAGGAGCTTGGTCGGTGAATGCCATAGCAAATCTGGGGCTTCCTTTGCTCCGAGAGGCATCAGATTACTAGCTGACCCTTCCTGCGGACTATTTAATCGGCAGTGGTAACCAAACTTGATGGTTCTTCTCTCCCTCCCTCCCTTTCTCCCCCGCCCCTCTCTTCTGCAAAGACCCCTGAACCAACTTGATCTCCTGAGCTTCCTGCCCTCCCCACCACACTCCTTTGTGATGGTAATTTCCTGTGTCTTTTGCTGGGGCCAGGGGCTCTTGAAGCTGCCAGGCACAAAAGGCTTGCCCGGCTAACAAGCCTGACACCAGCAGGGGCTGCTGGGATGTGTGTGTAATGGCATGGATGGGCTTCGTCATTGTCTGCACAAGTCCCTTGCACTGCTTCACTTGAGACCCAGCCTAACGTTTTCTGAAAGGCAGAAAGCTTCCTCTGGGCTTCCCAAAGCGGGATGGTACCCTGGGTCGGCCTCGTTACCAGCGGGCCTACTTAGGGCTGTGCTGGTCGTGTTTGAATCGGTTGACAGTTTTCTGGTTGCCAAGGGATGCTTGCATAGTCTCATAGTAAAGTCTTTAGTCCTAGGATAGGAAGGCTCCTATCCCCCTGTGCAGTGCCACCTGTGCGGAGTCGTGTGCGGCACTGGCCACTTCTGGTTCTGCACCAGTGTTGACAGCCGTTTGCGAACCCACGGAAACTCTGTGCATGGGGGCTGCTGCTTTTGCTCTTCTGTGAACTTTCATTGCCCCATTAAATGACATTCAATACAGCTGTGTAGAGAGGGTCCTTTGATACCATCATGGGAAACAGGAACTTGGCTTTTTTTTTTTTTTTTAAAGAAACTTATGTGGAGGTTGTCAGACGGCTCAGTGGGTAAGAACACTTGCTATCAAGCCTGATGACCCGAGTTTGATCCCTGGAACTGGAGAGAACAGACTCCCTCAAGTTGTCCTCTGACCCCGACATGTGTGCCTTGGGACTTGCATGTGCCCAATTTTTGTATTGTTTTTTGTTTTATTTTGTTTTAAACTGAAAAAAAAAAGAAAAGAAAAGAAAAGAAAAGAAAAAGCTTCATGCAGATCCAGTCTGACCCTTTGGGTACGTATGAGAGATTTCAGGACAGAAACCCCAGCCAGCCCTGCCTCTCAGCAGCTCCTAGCAGCCAGTACAAGGCAATGCCTCCTCTTCTTCCTCCCTGGCTAACCGAAGAAAACTGCCATTAAAGGTCCGGAGAGGTAGCTCCGTGGTTAAGGCCACTGCTTGCTCTTCCAAAGGACCCAGGTTCAATTCCCAGCACCGATATGGCAGTTCACAAGCATCTATAACTCCAGCTCCACAGGATTTACACCCTCCTCTGGCTTCTGGACACCAGGCACTCAAGCGGTGCCGACATACATGCAGGCAAAACATCCATAAACATAAGGAAAATCTTTAAAATAACCTAAATATAAGAAAGAAAAAAAGCAAAGAAATGCCAAGGCTTCACTCTACAGTCCTTCCTGAGCTCTTCCCCCACAGCCCTTGCTCAGCTGGTGGGTTCTCTCTGCTCCCCCATTCCTTCTCCCCACTACCAGCACCTGATCCAGACAGAAAAGCTTCTATATTGAAGACTGGGCTGGGGATGTGCCCAGTTCTGGACGGGGCAGGGTGCTGAGGCTTGCCTAAGAACATCCACTCCAGAAATGACATACCCACCCACAGGGAGGGTCCTTTAGTGGTCACCCCAATCCCAGAGGAGTGACCATCCTGTCTACCCTGCTCGGCTCAGAGTCATTGCCACCCCTCAAGTGGGTTCAGCCATGGCTATAATTTCCCATACCTGTTTGATTTGCTTCCCTCTCCAGGGTCTGTTCTATTAGAAGAGGCTTCCACTTCCACCCGGCCACTGGAGACACTTTTATGCCCACCCTCTAATCTAAAGGTTTACATCTAGTTGCCCGTTTGTGATGATGAATGAATGCCTGCCTGCCCTGGAGACTTGGCAGATGCCCGGTCAAACAGTGGCCTCTTTGGGTGTCTTTTGACAGACCTGAGTTTGTCTCGGAACACAGTGCCTTTCCTGTCTATGACTCTCAGAAAGCAGGGATGTTGTTCATGAATACTAGGGGGCAGGAAGACTGACTTCTTGCCTTGGGACCAAAGAATGAAGTGCTTGACTATATGGTCTTTCTTGGGGATCGTGAGTGCACCTCTTGGCAAGCTGGGGTCTGCAGTGGCGTTTAGGGTTCCCTACAGATGATAACCCACGGAACCTCAACAATCAACCGGCTCTTCCGCCTGCAGGTTAGATAAGAACGTGGAGGCCAGAAAGGCTCGTGGAACCTGTCTGAAACCAGGGGGTTCCCACCTGAGTCAGTTCTTCCACCTGGAGCAGCAGAGAAGGGGTCTTGGGAGAGCTCGCAAACCCAGCCCCCGTCAGCTGGCGCATCAGAGTAGACATAAGTCCCTTTAGGCTAATTGTGAGTTCCCCAGGGCAGATCCCGAGGTAAAGAGAGCTGGGACACAGGTGCACCTGAACCCGGGCTCAGCTGGCCTCAGAAGACCACCCGACAGAAAGAGACTGGGGGCGCACGCACTTCCCTTCTCCCAGACCCGCCCCTACCCCTCCCTTTTCCACTCGTGCAAACCCGCCCTTGTCCCACCTCCTCCCCAGGACCCCGCTCTTGCCCCCTCCCCTTGAATCCCGCCCATGCCCCGCCTCCTCCCTTGAGATCCCTTTCCCACTGTCCGGCTGCAACGGTCGCTTCACGGTCCCCGGCGCCTCCGCCCCTCCCCCATCCACGCTCGGGCTCCCGCCTTCCCTTCTCCTCCCTCCCCCTCTCAGTGGCCCCGGACCGACTGGCGGGCGGAGTCTGGGAGCGTGGCACCTGCGAGCAAGTGAGCTCGCTGGACGCGGAGAAGACAGTCCCCAGCACAGACAGGTGTGCACGGGGTTGGGGCGACGGGGGGGACAAAGGAGAGAGGTGGGGTGAGATACAGAAGGGGGGCAGTTACGGGAATGAGGGTGTGGTTGGCAGAAGAAGGGAGTGGGACCAAGCTCGCCGCCCAGAACCATTCTTGTCTGGATCGCTTTGCTGTGGAACCGAGTCTCCCCTACATTACACCTCCTCCCGGAAGGAACTCTGGCTCCGAGCGGGGTCTCTCTGTGTCCCCATTGTTGAGAGTGTCACAAGGAGGGGGAATCCCCCCACACACCAGGAAAGGTGTCACTGGCAGGAGGCGGGGCTCTTGCCTCCACTGGTCAAGTCTCAGAACTGCGCTCTGAGCTCTCTCTCCCTCCAACCTAGTAGTTGGGCCAGTGTTCTGGACAGGTATCATAGACAAGGAGACTTGGTTGGGCCAGCACCTGGTTCTCTGGCTGATCTCTGGGGCTGGCTGCTTTGCCTTTTTACCAAAAGAAGTTTATTAGGCTGCAGGTTAAAAATAATTCTGTCACTTTCTCTGCTAACTCCAAAGTCTCCTGCTAGAAGTTACTCTTTAATCTGGCTCTTGGCATGGCTACTCTTGACCCTCTCAGGCCTAAAGGCAGGAGACCAAGTCAAGTACCACCCGGGTTTTTTAGAAGCCTCCTGGCCATGGCAAGTCCTACCCCAAGCAGCTGCAAAGTTAGGGGATCAGTGGGGATTAAGATGCCCAGCTGCCCAAAGGATGTGCTTCAGGGCCGTGGGAGGTCCCAGGATGTGTGTCCCTGGCAGCGGGTCACCACCAAAATAAAGTACCACCCTTTCTCCTTGGCTGCTGGGCCTTGGACATGCATGGTCCTCTCCTCCAGTAAACAGGAGACCACCTGGCCTGGTAAGGGTGGGGTACTGCCCTGGAGGCGGAGTGTCTGGGCCCTAGGGTGGTCTTCTAATGTAGACCTGTGTACCCTGTCTATCCCAAAGCCAGCTCAGGCCTCAAGACCTGAGCTCACAGAGGAGGACTTCAAAGCTCTGCCAGTATCGGTCAGGGTCAGCTGCAGCAAGAGGGACCTCCACTTTGTTCTTAACCTTGCTGACCTCCGGAGCCCTGCAGGCTAAGGCAAGGTTCTGTTTTAGCTTGTCACCTTGCCCTGTGTGCAGTGCCTCGATAGAGGCTTGAGAAATGGTCACTCACGCTGGCAGACCCAATGCGGTCAAGAGCCACTGCAGAAGCCTGCCCTAGCTGACTTGCCAAATTCTACAAAAAACAGAGACCTGTAGAAAAGACTTGCAGAGCGTGAAGGGTGTGAGGGCCAAGGATGGCCGTGGAAGCCACCTCCAGGCCTGTGGGGAAAGTCTCAGTGCCGAGGATCCCCTCATTCCTGGGTGACTGTTCAGAGAACTCCGACCTTCTCTGCAGAGTTACCTTAACTACCTTTAGTGGGGAGGCCTGGGAACCTGAAGAGGGACAGAAGGCCCCTTCTCCATGCTGCCAAGACTTTCTGGGGATGTTCCCTACTTGTCGGTCCTAAGTCAGCTCTGCTTGAGGGTCTCCAAGTACAGACAAAACCTTGCAAAACCTGATGTCTTAGTCACTTCGGTACAGAGGCCCCTTACTTGACGGTTACTGCATTTCATTTCTGCAAAATATGACGAAATATGAAACCAAGAGAGGATCCTCAGGTAAGGAGCAGAACAAGTGACCTGGCTGTGCCCGCAGAGGCTCTGGAGATGCAGCTGTCACCCGTGTAAGGGTGACAGTGATGGGAACACCATGTCCTGTGTGTACCCAGCTGTTTCTGTGCCACTCCCTGGCTTTACCTTCCTGGTCCAGGTGAGAGGGTGGTCAGGACACCACACTTGATCTCTCATGGTCCTCTCAGTGTGAGACTAGCGATACCTGAGTCCTGGGTCCTGATGCACAGGTCCCTGTCTCTCCCATATCTTAGAGAAGTAGCGGGAGCCTTTCTCTGCAGGACCTGGCATTCGGGCAGAGAGGTTACTCTATTTTTCCCTTTGAAAGTGCCCCAGAAGGTGGGCTCAGGAAGTTGGAGCTCTTTGGGAGGCACTACACCTGTGAGAAAGTCACTTAGGGCAGTGCCACCTGAATGGAGTGGTGACTCCAGAGTACCTTGCTCCACTCTGGGCCATGGCTGAGGACCAGGGGCCCTTTGTAGTCTCACAGCGTCAAGCTGCCACAGGCCCAGGAAGATGCAGTGCTAATCCCTCCAGGCCCTGTCAAGTAGAGCTTGCAGAACATTGGGACTTTGGCAGGACAGTGAACGCAACATGGCTAGCTACCAAGAGACCCTTGGACACACAAGAGGGCCAGTCACTTTGAACCAAGTAAGAGCCCAGAATGTGAAGTAGCTCAGTCATGAGTTGTGGCCAGCATAGACAGCTCTGTGGAGTCATGGGAAACAGGCTCCTCCCCAGAATATCCAGGGTTACTTTTAGAGCAAATGCTCAGAGATCGAAGGAAGTGCCAGCCACCGAAAGCCCGCATTTCTACTGGGAAAGCTCTAGGACCGTGACTGACCATGGGCATCACCTAAATTTCCAAGATGGAATAAAGAGCAAAACCAAAACATCTACCAGGGAAGCAGCAGCAGACCCAGAGACAGTGACAACACACACCTCTTCTCACAGTTTCTAGGTCTGTCACAAGACAAATGAGCCTGGGAGAGGCTCTGCATGCAGAAGAAAGAGATGAAGGTGGGGCGGGAGTTGTGGGAAAGGTTTAATGACCCTTAGTGGTGGGCGGGAACCCGAGGCACTTGGGTGAGGGGGCCTCTGCACTTCCACTGCCCCATCTTTCCACTGTGTGGGCAGCAGCAGGCTGAGAGTCCCAGGCTGCTGCTGCGGCCCATCCTCAAGGGTGTTGCCTCCTTTGCATGCATTGGCACTGAGTCTTGTCTCATGCTGTAGTCTGTGCCAGCCAGTAGAAGCAGGAGTTACCCTGACAGAGACAACAGCAGGTGGATGATAAACACTGGCTGCCAGACCAGTGAGGCAGGGGTGGGGCTTTGCCAGGTAGCAGGAGTTCCAGCTACCTGGTGACTTTTCATGGCCGTAGATGGGTTTAACCCTGCCCTGGTGTGCGCGACACCTACTGAGGCTCCAGGGTGCAGAGACCTGGGACCTGGGCCACCCAGGCTGGCCTCTCATTGGACGTAGGACATCGGCCAGCTGTCAGACACCTGTCCAGTGCCTGAGGTTCTGCTACCGGTGAGAGTTAGCTAACGAGTCCATAGGGATGCGGTCCTCAGAACAGAACTTCTGCTCCCAAGGGCAGCGTCAGCTGTGGAAGTCCGATTCCTGCCTCTCAGGAAACACATTGCTGCCTATCGTCCCTCTGCCGTGCCCAGCCTCCCTCTCTGCCTGCTCATGATCAAATTATCAAAAGACACAGGACTGTTCTTATGTAGAGCACACCAGGGGTGGTGTGCAAAGCAGCCGGAGATAGCACTCTGCTGGAGAAAGAAAGGCTTGGGCAGGAAGCACGCAGAACTCAGCCATCAAGCTAAGGATGACCTAGAGGGCCAGGGTACCTCCAGGCGCTGCACTGTTCCTCACCATTGCTGAAGAAATAACCTGGACTCTTCTCCACTGTCCTTTGAGATAGAAAGACAACAGAAGCACAGGCACGGGGGAGGGGCAACGTTGAGGCAGAGACACCCCCTGGCACTCTTTGAACACTCTTTTTAAGTATGAGCGCACATAGCGTCAGCCTGACTTCTCCCCAGAAAAGTGTGGGACACCAACATGCCCAAACATATTAAATTCTCTTCGCTAGAATTTAGAAGACTAGAGGATAAAATAGGATTGGTTGGTTGGTTGGTTGGTTGGTTGGTTGGTTTTTGAACTAAGAAAATTTCCCTTCCAACATTTTATAGTCATAATTTGGTTCCCAGAGCCCAGAAGTAGGTCTCTAGCCAAGGGTCAGTTGTCCTTGGAATTCTGTCCTTCACAAGTCTCGACATGCAGGTGAATGGGTGAGACAAAGCTATGCCAGGCATGTGCTGGTCTCGTCATGTGCGGCACCGATAAAGAACACTCACCCCATGTCCCCGGGGTCTGTCCCCAGACCATTGCAGGGACAGCTTGAGAAATGTCATAATAAACAGACACAGTGACGGAGGATACAGTGGGCAGCAGTAAACCACAAAGGGACTTGTTTCGTGTCAGACAGGCAGACCAGCCGTCCATACCCAGGGTGACTGGGAGCTGGGGAGGAAGTGGGAGAGCAGGGCCTTAGCTGGACACTTCCCAGAGCTAGAATGTCTGCCCTGTTCGAGAACATTGTACTTACTGGATCATGGCATTCCCTGGCCAGGCAGCCTGCTTCCCACCTGAAGGAGTCACACTGTCAACAGAGGTTGGGAGAGGCTCTAGGCACCTCTATCACATGGCTAGAGCTAGACATCTCAGTACAAATCTCCACCCATGGGTGGTCAGACTCCAGGAGGGACAGGAAGCAATGCCAGAGCAAAGCAAGGCCGTTGACCATGGTGTGGGTTTCCTCTGAAGAGAGGCAAGGCCTGTGTTAACAAGGAGCTTGACAGGAATTTTGAAGTTGGGATCTTAACCATCCAACCTGTCCATGAGAAAGTCTCCTGCAGACAGTGGCCTCTTCCAAGATGGAACTGGGGAAGGAAGGGGTCTGTAGCCTGAGGCAGGGGCATCCGAGCCAGAGGGCAAAACCAAAGGGGCACTGTGAAAGATAAGATAGACTATACGTTCCACTTCTGCTCTCGGAAGGGCCTGCGGGCACTAAGCCAACAGAGAGGAGTCCCGTGGCGCCTTCCCTGTGCTGAGTGCCCCAGAGACCCCAGCGGGCAGTCACCTGGGGCAGGCGAAAGTAGTCCTGGTGCCTCGGAAAGGGTGTTGCTTTCTCTTTAAATTCAAGATCGCTTCCCAAGGGAGCTTTACCACGGTGTTTGCCAGAGTTTCCCCCAATAATGTTTGTTCTGGACCTAGGAGCCCTTTGCTTTGCTTAAAAAATATTTTGAGTAATCTGAAAAGCCACAAGCCCGGCTTTGACAGCCTGCCCGGCCAGTGAGGCAGACCTGGAAAGCCAGGGAGCTGGCACAAGCTTGTCCTTGAAACAAGAAACTAAATGTCAAGAAAGTCTAGGTTTTTCTCCTTTTCCCCTTTTACGTTGAAGAAGTAAGTACTGTTTTTCTTATACAACCCCTATTTCAGTATATATAAGTGACAGGTGGGTTTTGTTGTTTGGGGCCTTTTTTTTTTTTTTTTTTTTTTTGTCTGTGAAGACAGCTTGCTACAAGCTGTTGAAATTCGGGGAATAAGCTTAACTTCACACATGTTACAGCCCCTTTGGAATAAACGCTAACGTAGCTGGTGGGTTTGTTCTTATTCAGAGAAATAAGTCTTCCATCTTCCTGCACCTTGACCTCATTTCCTTTGCTGCCCCAGCCTCATGTCCGACTGCTGGTGCTTCGTCTTGTGCAAGGAATGTGGCCGCAGCAGTCCTCCCTTACAGCAGCACAATGGGGGCGCAAAGGAGGAGGCCGATCACCAAGTGGACGTGTCCGATGGCATCAGGCTTGTTCCAGACAAAGCGGAGGCGACGGCCGCAGCCCCAGGTAGGTGCTGGTGGTCCCGGCCTCTCTCTGATCCCGCTGATGATTAGATTCTAAAGTCCTGTGCTCAGCCGCAGGGCACCAGATGGAGTGGCTGGGCCCCTGGCTGCGCTGGGGGTTCTTATGAGTTAACCTGCTTCTGGGTAGCTTGCCTGCTTGTTGGTTACTTCAATAAGTATCATAGAAAGAGGGTGGCTTTGGTTAGAGATTATGAAAACTAAGTCTTTGGGTTTTAAATAAAGTATAGTACACCAGAAGGAGGAATTACTCATAGTCTTTGCTTGTTTTCTTTCTTTCTTTCTTTCTTCCTTTCTTCCTTTCTTTTTTTCTTTTTGTACTGTTGCTTTTTTTCTGGCATGTTTTCTCTTAACATGCCAACCAGTTCCCTGCTCACAGAAAGAATAGAATTAGAGCCATATATTGTGCACCCCCAGACTTCCAGGGTCATAGAGTGTGCACCCCCAGACTTCCAGGGCCATACAGTGTGCACCCCCAGACTTCCAGGGTCATACAGTGTGCACCCCCAGACTTCCAGGGCCATACAGTGTGCACCTTCAGACTTCTAGGGCCATAGAGTGTGCACCTCCAGACTTCCCAGGCCATAGAATGTGCACCCCCAGACTTCCCAGGCCGTAAAGTGTGCACCTCCAGACTTCCAGAGCCATAGAGTGTGCACCCCCAGACTTCCCGGGCCATAGAGTGTGCACCTCCAGACTTCCCAGGCCATAGAGTGTGTACCCCCAGACTTCCCGGGCCATAGAGTGCACATTCAGATTTTAAGGGCCATGGAGTGTGCACCTCCAGACTTCCCTGACCATAGAGTGTGTATCCCCAGACTTCCCAGGCCATAGAGTGTGCACCTCCAGACTTCCTGGGCCATAGTGTGCACTCCCAGGTTTCTGGAGCACAGGCTTTTCCCGTGGTCAGTCTTTGCAGTAGGATAGTCATGTTGGTCCATGGTCCTGGCCAGCCTACAAGCCCTGGAGTGAAAGAAGGGCAGAATGTGCCTTGAGTTTGCATACTCTTAACTGTGTTTCCCCTCCCTCACCCAAAAGTAAAGCATGCAGCAGGCTGAGCAGGTGTGTACATCCCACTGAGGGGGAAGTGTGAATCTGACTCCAGGGCTGTCTGATTCTGTGACTGACCCAGCGTCAGACTGCAGACCTAAGGAAGCTCTCTCAACACTATCTTCTTGCCATCTTGACTCTTAGGGCCATGACCCAGACTAGTATTTGCAGCAGTTGGTCTAACTCATGAGGCCAACTGGGCTGTTTACTCTGAGGTGTCCCCGTCTTCACGGAGGGCTATGTGTCTTGGTCAGGGTGTCTGTAGTGATAACCTCTCTAAGGTTCAGGGCTAGTACCCTTGTGACACCTTCTAAGGAATAGCACTTTACGGGCTGACCTCCTGAGTGCTGGGATTAAAAGCATGCACCACCACCGCCTGGCTAAATCATTATTTTCCATAGTGACAAAATATACACAACACTACTTCTTAACTGGGCATGGTGGCGCACACCTTTAATCCTAGCACTCAGAAGGCAGAGACAGGCAGATCTCTGTGAGTTCAAGGCCAACCTGGTCTACAGAGTGAGTTCCAGGACTGTCAGGATTATTACACAGAGAAACCCTGTCTTTGGGGGAAATATTATATATGTTTTCCATTTTAAAAGATATATATATATATGTTATATATTTCCCATTTTAAACATTTAGCACATAAAGTATGCTCCCATTACACACACACACACATACATGTATACGCTTATGCACATGACCACACACATGTGCTTCCACACACACACACGCCCACACACATGCGAGCGCACACACACAGGTGAGTGCATGCACACACACACACACACAGGTGCATGCACACATGCTCACACACACGCACGCGCGCGCACGCACATGCACACACAATCTCCAATACTCTCATCTTCCCAGACCGAATCCCTAGTCCCACCTCTGGCCACCACTCTACCTTTTGTCTGGGTAGCCTGGCGCTCCAGGGATCTCAGTGAGCTTCCTCATTAAGCTTCCATTCCAGGTGGGTCATTTCACTCAGCGCGTAGCAGAGATGCTTTGGATGTCAAGACTCAGTCAGAGTCCAGGGTGCACCGTCTTCATGACCTAGCATGTAGTCCCGCTTGCATGGACGTGGATGCCTGGGCCTCGTCCCCTCTGTGATTACTCTGAGCAGTTCTGGGTGTGGTCCGCGTGTTATCCCTGGGTGTCTTCAGAGGTTGGTGGCTGCTGCGTGATGATTGGTCAGCTTGGAAGTTGTTTTACTGGCTGAGTCCCCCAGTGCCATCTCTGCCACTGTGAAGGCAGGAAGCTAGTGTCCAGCCTGCCGTCCACGTTCTGTCAACACGCTGCTGTCCCTGAGGTCATGCGGAGGTTTGGGCCACGCTGGGTAAACACTGATAAGCCTGTTTTCCAGCTCGCTTGCTGCAGTCTGTGGCCTTCTGTGTGATCTGGCATTCCTTCCGCCTTCTTGATTTCAGCATACCCCACAACAGTGGGTTTGCCCAGGGGTTCCCCAAACTCCAGTTAACCACTTCACCATCAGCCGTGGGAGGCCTCAGGAGCATCCGCAGATAAGCCCTTTCAGGGATCCCATCTGGCTGGTCAGACAGCTGACATTCAACCTGTGCAACCTGTGCAAAAGGCTTGGTGAAAGGCCACAGCACACTCCAGGGCCTCTGGTTTGCTCCTCCCTTGGCCAGTCTTTGCTGTGGACCCATCTTCGCCATAGCTGTTCTCGCTGCAGGGCCACCCCTCCCAAGACGCTGTTCTGACTCTGCTGAGGCGGGAGAAAGTCCACCCTGTGGCCCCCAGACCCCGAGGCTCCTCCCATACTCCTTCTTCACCGAGTTGGCTTTTCCTGAGGAAAATTACTCTTTCCATGCAGGATGAAGTGGTGCCACTCCCCAGATGGACTGAGGAGGCTTACTGGTCTCTGTGTGTCACCCTCTAAGGTCCAGCCACGCCTGTCTTCTGGGTCCTCCAAGCTCCAACTCCCAGTGCTGGGTTCCTTACTAGAACCATCAGCATGGCTCGTAGACAGTGTCCTCCACCCTGTCAGTCAGACATCCGAGGGAAAGCCTCTCTTGCATCTTCATAGGTCTCTTTTCTAGCTGAGTGATGCTGAGCCTATTCCACGGCCCACTCCTCAGCACTTAGAAGCGCTGCTGCAGATACACACCTGTGACCTCTACCTGGGAGTGGAGGCAGGAGGATCATATATTCAGGGTCATTCCCAGATATATAGAAAAATCAAGGCCAGCCTTAGCTCAGGAGACTCTGTTGCAAAAGAAAACGAGACAAAGCAAAACACCATGAAGTCACCTCTGTCAGAATGCCCTTGGAATTGGAAGTGGGACTAGAATGTGTCCCCATGTGCTTGCTTTTCCTCCACCCCCCCACCTGCCTCCATTAGCTGACATACAACTCCATGCAGGCAATATGCAGATCAAGCCATGAGGCCTGGGCACAGAGATTGGCTGCTGTCCTGTATCCAGCCCCGCCAGAGGTCTGGGATGTACCCAGCATGGAAGCCAGGCACAGAGCCTCCCTGCCAGACACTTCATCTCTGGTCAAGTACACAGCTAAACAAAATGGAAACCTCTTCAGAGTAGAGACCCCCAGAGCTTGGGGAGGGCCTGAGGGGGTGCCAGTGAGTCCTGCTTCCAAGTGCCATGCACCCTTTAGGAGATCTTGACAGATCTATCCTATAATACAGATGAGAAGAACACATAGACACAATGCAAGCACAGGTAAGCACATGTACACACATGTGGGAATGGGCACACATGAATACACACATTGTATGGATATACAAGCATGAACAAGTACACAGATGGCACAAACATGCTGGTATACAGAAGCATGCATACACATAAACACACCTCATGGAATGTAAGCATGGTGTACACATATGTACACGTGCACATGTGAGCATAGACATGCAAGCATGGGCATGCATGTTATCTTAGTTTCATTTCAGTTGCTATCATAAAATGTTCTGACAAAAGCAACCTGGGGGAGAAAGGGTCTGTTCTTGCTTATTGATTCCTAGTTAGTCCTAATGGGGAAGTGACAGGTGGCAGGACCTAGAAGCGGCTGGTGACATCCGCAGTCAAGAACAGAGTGGCATGCATGCCTACCAGTGTTCAGCTTGCTCTCTCCAGTCACACAGTCCAGGATCCAAACCCAGGAAATGGGACCCCCAATAGATGAGTCCCCCATGTCAGTTCCCGCAGTCAAGGCCGCTCTCCACAGACATGCCGCAGCCCAACCCGATCTAGCGGCCCCTTACTGAGGTTCTCTTCTTAGGGGGCTCTTGATGGCCGCAAGTCACCAACTAAAACTAGCAGTAGCATGTGCATGTCAAGAACACACAGCCATGAGCGCACAGACAGAAATGCATATACCTGTGTGAACATGGACACAAGCAAGGACACATATGTAAGCGCACATGGCAGGGCCATACAAGCATGGTCACCTGCACATGGACTTGGGCAGGCAGACATGAGCACACACTTACATGGTGTGTTTCATCAGATGAGTTTAAGACTCCAGACTCCCTGTTCTCTGGGTGCCTAGCAGAACCTCCTTCTCCAGACTCCTCCCTTTTCAGACCCCTCCTTCTCCAGACTCCTCCCTCTCCATGCCCTCCCTCTCCAGACTCCTCCCTCTCCACACTCCTCCCTCTCCAGGCCCCTCCATCTCCAGACCCCTTACTCTGCCTGCCTTGTGGTGTTCTCACCACTATCACTCCACCCACTATGAATGCAGTTGCCTGCTCCCTTTGGTGGGTGGGAAGCATCACACTCCCGCCCTAGCATGCCAGAGGGCCAGCCTTGGCACGATGTCCCACTAGCTTTCTTAAATGCTCTGTCTGTGACTGCATGTGGCCAAACCTAATGGTTTAATGTGTTTTTATATGATCACTGGGCAGGGCTGGAGGCTGAGCAGGATGAGAAAAGCTTAGGAAGAACAGAATTGGTCCCTGCCTTGAAGAATGATGGAAATTATACTCAAATGCAGCCAGTCACTCCAAAGGCCTCAGGAACAGGCCAGTTGAAGGAAACCAGCTTTATCATTTTGTGCTGGTGTGTGTTGGGAAGGGGGGCGGTCCTAATGACAACTTGCTGGAGAATGGATGAACTGCCTGGGTTGTGGTATCTGTACCCAGTGACTGCAAATGTGTGGATCCCTCAGGCCTGGGGCCTGCAGCCTGGAAGGGTCCTGCAGCCTGGAAGGGCCCTGCCCTAAGTCTGCATGGGGAGATGGCCTCTGATCACTCAAGGACTGTGGGCTTTCAGTTTCCTGGCTCTTTGTATAAATTCCCTGGGAGAATTTGCCTCCTCCTTGTGTGCATTTAATGAGAAACTCGGGTGTGGAGGAGTCGATTCAACGGCTGTTCGGCTGCTCAGCGTATGAGAAGCAGACCCCGGCGAGCAAGCTGCTTAGCGCTCCACTCTCTAGTCTTTTCTGGGTTGCTTTAACAGCCTGCGCAGCTCCTGCAGATGATGCAGGCAGCTTGATTGCAAGTGATGAACTTCCCATTCCAGCCTTCTGAATCCCTCAACATCTTATCACTGCGAGTTTCTGTTATTCAGGAAGTTGGCAAGGGTTCTTGATATTTTTGGAAAGCATTTTTTAGTGAAAATGGGTTTGCAGTCCTTTGGGGACTGGTTTGTGTGTTATTGGTCAAAACTGAAAGTATGGTTAGCAATCCTCACCTCTGCTGCCAGGGGGAGGGGGAGGGGAGCCAGTGGGGCAGGCTGCAGGGATATACCACTCCAGGGCTTGCTGAGCTCACCCTGGCCCCTACCCTGTCCTGGAGAGTCCACAGGTTCTGCCCCTGCCCCCAGTCCCCTCTGGCTCTTGGATGGACTGAAGAGAATTAGCCAGTGTTTGTGACTGTTTAATTAAAATGAATATGTGTTATCTAAACAGGTGACTAAGAGACACCACAGGGACAGTCCTCTGGGAGGTGGGCAGTGTGTGTCTGAACCATCTCAAGGGCCTTGCTCACCTCTTACCAACCTGCAGTACAGCAATATCTGGGGGCAGAGATTTTGCCTGCATTTCATGAGGACCTATGTGAGTTTTCTGTCAACTGTGAGCTGTTTCTGTAGAATCTTCCATGAGATCCTTACATTTGGGATGCTCTCTGTGGTAAAGGTGATGTTTAGGAGAGTCTCCTCTGAAGTGTGTGTTTGACCTTGAAGCACCAAAGGGGACGTGCCAGGCACTAAATGTTACTACACACATTATTCCATATTTGTCATTGCTTCTTCCAGTTACTCAGTGTTGTCTGAGTTGCTGGCTTCGCCTTGAATTTCTCCCTGTGTGGACACCTTTCCTTATCCCACTTTCCCAGTGGGAGCTGCCCATGAGGACAGGCAGGAATGTAGCCAGTCTCAGGTAGAAGTTCCTGGGTCCTAAAGTCACTGTCTCCCTGGACATTCCTGACCTCTGTAGTCCCCACTGTTGGCCATAAAAACCACAGTTCTCATCTTATACAGGGTAAGTGTTTCTTCTGGAACCATTATGAGTGACCATGGCCCCAAAACGCAGATTTAGGTTCCCCCAAATTCCATGTTCCTTGTGGAAACAGTTTTATAAAGGTTTTATAATTTTACAGAACAAAGGAAGTCACAAATCAATTTTGAAATCCACTGGTGGTATTTACAGTACACTCGGAGAGACCAGTACAGCGAGATGGGGGAGCTGTTTTACAGACCCGAGATGTTAACTGATGTTGTTCTCAGCTTGGATTGGTGGACGCTGCTGTCCTGCTAAGTTAACAGCACCTAATGGTCTTGTATTTATTATCGTGAGGTGTTGGTTCAGATACAAAGTGGGGCAAGGAATTCCAGAAGGTAAAACTAGCCCAAGATACATTAGCCTCTGAACCTACAAAATTCCAGTCTCCCCACAGGACTGAAATCCCAGTTGGCCTGTCATCTACAGACTCCTTCCAGGAGATATTTGTTCCCAGCCAGACCCGGCTTCTTTTCAGGGATTTTCGTTCACACCACAGGACTTCCTGCTCTCCTTGGTCTCCACCCAGCACAGGCACACTGAAATCTTTCTCCCGAGTCCTTGGGAGCTGGCTTCCCAGCATCACGTCTAATGTGGGCTGGCACTGATAGGAATGTTATCCTCAGCTGAGGCAGGATCTGAGGCCGCCATGGACACTACCCGGGTGTCCTTCTGCCCGGGCATTTTCATCTTCTGGTCCATGACCAGGGAAATAGGAAATTCCATGCTGACAGAAAGTGGGCCTTCATCAGTGGGCTTGTTCACCAGTGACAAGCAGAGCTCATGGCTTTTGGAAGTTACTTAGAGGGCCTTATGTTCTAACAAAGGACCCGGGGCAGCAGAATGCTGAAACTACATCAGGAGACACAGTTACGAAGACTGTGTACATTTTTTAAAAATGCCACAAGGACAGGCTTTAGTAAGTCTCTCTCCTGGGTAGCATAGTGGCGGTCACCTCAGAGAGCTGACTGTGGGAACCGAGGGAGAGCACAGCACAGCAGGATGAGAACTCACCCTGGGCAGCATTATAGAATCATGAGTGTGGGCGCCGAGAGCTGGTGCAGTGGCCAAGAGCACTGGCTGCTCTCCCAGGGGACCCAGGTTTGATTCCCAGCACCCACAATCATCTGTAACTCCAGTCCCAGGGGATCTGATACCCTCTCCTGGCCTCTGAGGACACAGCATGTACACAGACATGCATGCATCAAGTCACCCATATACATAAAAATAAAGAGAAAAAAATGAAGCATAAATGTAACCACAGATGCCCCCCTCTGTGCCCGCTTGTGGACCTGATTTAAATAAGTGGAGTCTTTATGGCTACAGAGGGGGAAAAAGACAGTCATCATGAATAAAAAATCCCAGGACCACTTTTAGAAATTGAATTAGGAAATAAACCAAATATTATCATGAGGATTCATGAGCCAAGATGTTTATCATAGCTGTTATTTGTAGGTATAAAAACTATGGGGGAAAGCAAAATTACAGCCATAAGGATTTGGACAAATTAGTTATCTGGTTATCTGTTAAGATTATAACTGTCTACTATATCTTTTGCTGGTACAAACACTGTGACCAGGCTACCTCATGGCCTGGGTGTGTGTGGTTGGCAGATTCTCCCCATGAGGGACTTCTGTGTCCTGTCTGAGGAAGCCTTCTTACCTGTCCCAGTTGATCCACACAACTATGAACACCTGATTTTTGATAAAGAAACTAAAATTATACAATGTAAAAAAGAAAGCATCTTCAACAAATGGTGCTTGTATAACTGGATGTCAACCTGTAGAAGAATGAAAATACATCCATATCTATCGCCATGCACAAAACTCAAGTCCAAATGGATTCAAGACATCAACATAAATCTGGCCACACTAAACCTGATAGACGAGAAAGTGGAAAGAAGTCTTCAATGCCTGGGCACAGGAGACCACTTTCTAAATATAACCCTAGTAGCACAGACACTAAGAGCAACAATAAATAAATGGGACCTCCTGAAACTGAGAAGCTTCTGTAAAGCAAAGGACACAGTCAATAAGACAAAAAGGCAGCCTATTGAATGGGGAAAGATCTTCACCAACCCCACATCAGACAAAAGATTGATCTCCAAAATACATAAGAAACTGAAGAAATTAGACATTAAAATTCAGTGCTTCCTTTTTAAAAAACTTAGAAATGCTTGTGCTGGGAAGTGGCCTCTGTCCGTGGTGTTCACGCCTGCTTAGCTGAAGTCACTTTTGGTCCCTGCAGAAGCTGTCTTTTCAGTCCGGCTCCTGGCAACAGTGTTCACTCATCTTATCGGCACCATCTGGAACTCTGAGATGCAATTTTTATTTATAAATCAAGTAGACCATGAAATGTATTTGAGGTGCAACATCACATTCCCCCATGTCCTGAAGGGACCAATAGCCAGTCTGATTCTTTATGAGATTTCACTTTGCTCCAGCCTGAACACATGAGTCATGCATATTTTGTGGTTATTTTTCCTTCTTTACTATAGTAAGCAGACACTGAGTGGCTCCATATTTCTGATGAATGCAGTGTGTGCCAGCGTGTATGGTAGCCACTGTCTGGGCGGGCATCCCTGGTGAGTTCTTCCCTTGCGTTTGGTGGAGGGGTAGTCTTTGGATGTAAGCAGAGTGTGAGGAGCAGCCTTGCCCTCTGAATGGTAACTATATTCATAGTCAGCAAAGGGGGACCCCAGAATCTTCTTGCATCAGACCCGACTTAGGGCATCTCACACTTGTGCCTTTCTGTCCCTTATGCAAAGTGACTTTCTCTAAGTTGGAAGTGAGAAGGCAGGTGATGGTCAAGTCCCTTTCTTGGGCACTGAGCCTGGCAGAGAAGCCCATGTCATCTCCCTGACATGAGCAAAGTACTTGGGGATTGTACTTGGCCAGGATCAATGCTGGGAAGATGCTATCAGCATGCAGCTCTTCTGTTATCGGATACAAAGCTGTTTCTTCTCCTTTTTGACACAGAATATAAAGGTAAATTTAACAGCTTGGAAGAGCAGAATCTGTACATGTGGCATGCATGCATGCTCCTGTGTGAATGTGAGTGTGTGGGTGAAGGTGTGGTCAGTTGCGGGTACCCTGAGAATCATCTCCATGCTGGGATGTGTTAAGATGTCCTGAGTGCTCAGTCTAGATGGGCCACATGGCTAGGAGTCTTTAATGGGAATCCCTGGAGGCAGAGGAGAGTTTGGGGAGTGAGTAGACAGACCACGTCACTGCTGTCTACTAGCCTTCATACCTAGAGGGAATCTCTGCTTCTCTCCTCCGCAACCCTGTGATGGTGGGGAGCAGACAGAAGACAGAGTGGGAGCCTGCTCTGGGCTGTGATATGGAGGCACACACGACTGCCCTGCCAGGACAGACGACTCTCGTCTGTAACATTACATGGAAAGCTCAGTGCTGGAGAGGAACAGGAGAGAGAGGTGATATGGGATGTCCTTCTGTGTGTTGCTTTTATTGGCTAAAGAATAAAGTTTGGCCAGTGACTTAGCAGATTATAGCCAGGCTGGAAGAGACAGAGAGTAGGCGGAGTCAGGGAGATGCCATGTAGCTGCTGAAGGAGAAAGATGCCAGAACAGAACCTTACCCGGCAAGCCACAGCCTTGTGGCGATACACAGATTAATAGAAATGGGTTAAGATATAAGAGCTAGCTAGGAAAATGCCTGAACTATTGGTCAAACAGTAGTATTGCAATTAATATAATTTCTGTGTGATTATTCGGGTCTGAGCCGCTAGGAAATGAATAAAAGCGGTCTCTGCCTACAGTGAGGGCTGCTAGGCCCAGTGCTGCTGAGGGTGGGATCTGAGGCCTGATGATCCCCAAATGATAGGAGAGAACCACGCCAGACACTCAGCCAGACACGGGCAGCATTCAGGATAACAGACACAGCACAGATGGGCAGTCGGCACCATAGGAACATTTACATACATGGGCATGTCTAAAGACACATAACCCATGAATACAGCACATACACACGTGCATACAACATAGACACAAACATATACACACATAACATTCATATTGACACAACACATGCATATTCCTATACATAGATACATAGACGTTCTTTTTTTTGTGGGGAAGGGTTTCAAGACAGGAGTTTGTCTGTGTAGCCTTGGCTGTCTGGAACTTGTTCTCTAGACCAGACTGACCTCAAACTCACAGAGATCCACCTATCTCTGCCTCCTCACTGCTGGGATTAAAGGTGTGTGCCACTGTTGCCCAGCTGATACATATTCTTACACATGCACATAACATAAACAGCCACACACATTCATGCACCACTTGTACACACAGATACCCATGCACACAGCACTGGCACAGAGACACACTCATGCATACAACATACCCGCAGTATGCTACAGTAGTGCAGAGAAAATGCACTCATTTAACTCCCTTAAGCTCACAATGAAAAGCAGCTCCATGGATCCTGCTACAGTAGAGCCGTATCTGAGATGTGCTCAGAAACCCAGGAGCTTTGCTAGTGATGGCGCACGTGTGTGACACCCAGGGAAGCAGCATAGCTTCTGCAAATCCCTCCCCTAGGGAATTCACTTTAGCTCAGTATAGATGCAGACGGTCACCTTCAGAAATCTGGGCACACCCTAGTACACAGCCGTGTCTCCTGCCCTGACAGGTGGCTGTCATTACCGCAGTACCAAGGAGCCTACTGGTAACACCCTCTTGTTGTCTAATACCCCCTCCAGTAAAAGGATCCAGGATCCTCAGAGAAATGCTGAATCTAGGAGCAGGACAGGAAACACAATGACCCAGCATCTTGTGGTACCAGAGGGTCAGGAAGTACTAAAAAAAAACCACCCCAAACCCACAATGATGGGGCAGGTCAGAGGGTACAGGGGCCTAGCAAAGAGCCCAGCTGGCCAACCCTGGAATGGTATCAAAGTAGGCTGGGCGAATCTTGATACAAAGTACAGGTAGCCACCCACGAGCACACACTGACATCAGAGGCAGAATAAACCTGCTGAGCGGACAAGGCAAGTGCCCTTTGCAGAAATGTAACTGAGGTAACTACATGTTCACCGAACAGGACCTGGTCCCTGCTTCCTCAGTGTGGGTTACTGAGCCACAAGGGGCTGGAGGTCACAGTGTGCAGAGGAACGAGAGAGCTGGGAGATCTGCTGCGCCCGTGATAACCTGCCACACCCCTGAAGACCCGCCCCTGTAAGACTCTGGGTCCAGGAGGAGGTATCTCATTCATGCCCAGTGGTGTGACAGATGTGCAGGGTATCACAGGGGGAGGGAGCAGGCAGGGCAGCAAGGGAAGGCTCCTGCTGGGTGCGCGTGATTCTAATGATGCCCACCTCACTGCATCCAAACATGAAGGCAGACTTCTGCAGCAGCCATGCCTCCGCAACCCTGAGGGCTTGGCTCCTCCGGACACGAAGGCACTTCGTGATGTTTTCCATCATAAAACTTCTAAGTCTTTAGGCAAAGCGCGACACTTTTCATGTAAATCTTGATGCTATAGTGGTTTTCACGGAGAGCAATTTAAAACTGGTTGATCCTGAGACCCGTGAAAGCATTTTAACCAGTTCTTTCTTACCCATGTATCTGTTAGGGACGGGTGCTGCCCCCAGTTCCGGACATGTGAAGAAGCGCTGTATTTAAACTGAGCAGAATGGAATTCTGCTGAAATTCCACCAGGTGAACCAGATGGCCTTCAGGGTAGCCACTACCCACGGCCAGCTCGGACAGAGCTGCTGCCTGTTGGCTATGTAGGTCAGCTCTCTGTGGGTCTCAGGAATGCATTAAAATAGATGACTTTGACTTCAGACTTGAAATCTTATGTGCCAATCACGTGACACAAACTCTTAAGTATGCACACACTTCCGAAGAAGTACCTACAGCAAGGCTTATGTATAGCTCCCTGTGTGTTCTTATAAATGTCGAAGCAGCTACAGGATTGTGTTGTGTACCCAGCGGCAGGTCTGTGGGCATGGGAGTACTTGCCCTCCTGTGGACATGGCCCATCTGTTGTGCAACTCTTCTGTAATCCCAACTCAGACAGCGCTACCTCTGAGACAGACCCTCTTGCACTGAGGTGGTAATTCCTCAGTCCGCCCACCTCCTGGACAGTGATCTGTAACAGGACAGCCGGGAGCCTCCAGGGTGCACAGGGTATGGGAATGACATCCACCCACAGCCTGTGTGTGTAGTCCCACAGGCTAAATGTTTTGTTTTTCTGTCTTGCCAGCATTCAAGAGGCTGATGCAGAAGGGCTGCTATGAATTTGAGGCCAGTCTGGATTACATGGCGAGATTCTTTCTCAATAATAGTAAAATAATAGTAATAATAATAATAATGTAAATAATAGGCAGATAATGACCTTCGCAGCCATAGCTAGCTTCAGGGTAACTTGAGAATGTGGGATCTGGTCCCAGCCCTCTCCAGCTACCTAGGAAATGCTTCTGCACTGTGCTCTGTTTACAGTGCAGGTGAGCTGGAGTCTGACCAGCCTTGTTAGGAGTCCTGTGCCCTGGACAGAGCTGGCTCCTCTCTAGTGTGTCACCTCATAATCATTTGGTCACAGCTGAGTCCTTCTATTTGCTGGGCTCCATTTCCCATCTTGTGAACCCAGGGAGTGGGTTCCGTCCAGCATCTGTCCAGGTAGGGAAAAGCTGCTGGCCAGACCCAAGGAGGCCTCTGATGTAGTATGCCAAGAACTGCCGTGTGGAGCACATGTCATTGTCTGCGCAGCAAAAGGGCTGTGTGTCTGTGACACATGGTGCATCCACTGCTCCTGTCCATCCTTCTCCAGCATATCCACCGCCCCCCCCCCTTACCCAGGACTGCACACTTTCTTCTGCCCGCTTGCAGTTCACTTATCAGGCAGCCGGCTAGGGCAGCTCTGTGGGCAGAACTCCCTGAAATGAGTCTCTTTTTGGGAAGGAAGGCAAGGTTACATGGAGAGGCTTTGGGACAGGAGTGGTGGTGGGAGGAACAGCAGCAACCCTGCAGCTCTGAGGACCGGTGGAACATGCTGAGATGCCTGGGTAGGGAGCTGAGTGAGCCTGGCGTCTGGGTGCGTCACTAAGCTGCCCTGCCGGCTCCGGGCTAGCACCCTGAACTCTGATACAAGACAGAACATCTTCTATAGAAAGGTGTGCTCGGGGGTAAACTTCCTGCTGTCAGATGACGCTCCGTGGTGGGCAAGTTCTCCCCCGTGACAGGGCTTCCTTCCTGGGAGCTTCCCGAAGCACCACCCACGGGGACATCTGTCACCAGGCTGGCCAGTGAAGCACTGATGAGGGGACAGTCACCACAGCTCAGAGAAAAGCCTGGGGACCAGAGAGTAACAGAGAAACTTGACCTGTGTGTCCACAGAGCCAGGGGTACTGAGAAGTCCTCTGCCAGACCAGACGCATCCCTCCTGACAGCAGACAGGGGGCAGTGTCCCTTGCCTTTGTTGAGGCTGTGGGCACATTTAATAGTCAGCTTGCCACAATCTAGAATCCCTTGGGAAGAGCATCTCAGTGAGGGACTGTCTAGATCAGCTTTGCGGTTGGGGACTGTCTCGGTCATGGTCGATGATGAAGAAGACCAAGTCCCACAGTGGGCAGCACCATCCCCAGGGTCTGGGCCCTGCATGGTACACATGGGTAGGGACAGCAAGTGGTGGGAGCCCTGCACATGTCTGTGTTTGTTTCTCTCTGCTCTTGATCGTGGACACGACTAACCACCTCAGATACCCGCCTTGACTTCCTCACAGCAATGGACAGTGTGACCTGGGAATAAGCCAGATAAATCCCTTTTCCCTTGAAGTTGCTTTTGTTGGGGTATTTTACCATGACAACTTGAAATAAAACCAGGACACCTATAGACAGAGTACATACCAAATTACACATCTGAACAGATGCTATGCCCTTCTACAAAGAGGCAAGAAAGAGAACAATTTCCAATAGACCATCACTCTGCAAGTGCTGAGCATGCTCCCGGAAAGGGAACAGAAGCCTTCGGGTGTGTGCAGAACTCGTGATGATCACAGACATCTAGGTGCGAGTGTGGATGCTGGTGGTGTGCAGGGGGGTCACAGATAAGCCCAGGTGTGTGCCTCAGTCATCTGTGGAGGGTCACCATGACACCATGACACTGTGGATGAACCTGTGAATCCTTGAATTCCAGCTCAGCATACCATGATGTCATCTGGAACTGGCCATGCTCTTTAAGGCTCTGTAAATGACCTCTGCTCACCTGGGTGGGGGTGAGGTCATTGAGTAGTAAGTATCCTGGCTTCCATTGACCAAGTACCTTCCTCTGTAAGCCGCTTTAACTCAAAGTGCTCACTAGGGGGCAGAGTAGCCACAACAAGGCACTGCTCCTGCATCAGGCTGGTGTGTGTGCTTTGGGGAACCTAAGAATGTCTGTGTACATCTCTGAAGATGCAGCCATCCGTGTATGGGTGGCAAACCTAGGCTTCTCAGACAAGGTTGTTTTTGTTTTTTTTTTGGTTTGTATGTGTGTGTGTGTGTGTGTGTGTGTGTGTGTGTGTGTGTGTGTGTGAGAGAGAGAGAGAGAGAGAGAGAGAGAGAGAGAGAGAGAAAGAAGATGAATCATATCTCAGCATTAAGTCTGTGTATACTTGCAAGCCACCCCCAGAGCTGTCAATAGAGCTCTCAGCCCATAGAGCCAGGGTTAGAAGCACCCACCTTGCCAGGTGCGCAGACAGAGTGGGAAGGGGCACTGGAGGGGGGGCAGGCTGCAGTCTGCGGTGCTCACTGCTTAGTGCCCAGGTTCCTCCTACCCGCCCTCTAGTTTCTTCCCCTGGAAAGAAAAATGTCTCTGCTCCCAAAGAGTTGTGCAGAGAGCCAGCATGGACCTTCTGGAAGTTTCCTTCAGTTTGTAGGGGACAGTACTGTGATAGAGTTAAGGGGTCAAGTGTCTGCTAAGGACTACAGAGCTATGTGAGAGTTGCTTTGAACAGGGAGGAGGGGGCTTGGCGACAGGGTGGGGTGTGTAGCTACAATCCAAGGGTCAGAAGGCTAAAACAAATTAGAAAGCTTGTAAAATTATTTGATTAATCCAAATTATCTTTCCAACCCAGTCTTTATTTTTCCTGCATCTCCCAGGAGAGGAGGCTGAAGCAGGGCTAAATCAGGGTGGGCAGGTCTGATCAGTCCCTTCCAAGTGTGACTGGGGGGCTCTGTGTCATGTATGGGACAACTAGGAGGATGGAGGCGGCCAGGGTTTTTCTCAGCCCAGCTTTCAGAGGTGTTTGTTGGACCAGGAATAGTTTAAGCTGGCTTTCCCATCAGCAGGGAGCCTGTGTGTGCTGTCCTGTCCCCTTGAGAGAATAGACACAGTCTGCTCTAGACCTGATCTTTGTGCATTTGTGTTTGCTGAGGTTTTAGAGTTTTTGGTGGCTGAACTAGAAGCCCATTGCCCCTTTCCCTGTCCACACTTCGTTGTAAATGGCTGGGACCTATGTGGGTGCCATCTTGCTCTGACTAAATCCAAGGCCCTCCTATGTAATGTGTGTCTAAGATCCCGTTTCTTCCCTTTAGGTTCTAAGAGGACTCCAGCCTAGAGTGATGCAGCCTGCAAGGCCATGCCTGGCCCACAGGGGCATAATTACAGCGCAGCCTCAGTAGTCAGCCCCCTGCTTAGCTTGTTCCAAGCCCTGGGCTGATATATGTGCTTTATCTCAGGGAATAAACATCACAAACATGTCCTGGCAACAGATGCTGGTACATCAGGTCCTGTTGTGTGCTAGGTCCCAGAGGCAGGGAGAGGGAGAGATCTGTGCCCGTCGTCCAGGCCCTCACGACTCCTCCGAGAGGAAAATGGACCTGGGGTCACCTGGAGGTCACAGTTTCCTCTGAAGCAGAGGAACCAGCGACAATGAACTTTGTTGTCTGAGAATTTTTTTGAATGAACTCCCCAGGGACCTGGAAACTGGGGATATTGACAGTTCAGTAAGAAAAGGTCCAGGGGAGGCATAAATGTGACTTCCCAGATGGTGGGGAGACCTGCTTGTCCCTCTGTCATCTAGTGCAGTGCCCTGAAAGTCAGCAAAGGGGAACAAAGGGCATGCTGGACACGTGTCCCAAGAGTCATGACAGTGAGTTCTAGGCTTCTTTCCATGTCTTTTACCCTGGATTTGGAGCTAGCCTGGTCTGTTTGTGCCACTGTGGTAATACCACAAGCTGGACAGTTTAGAAAGACCAGGAAGTTCATTTCCTCACAGTTCTAGAGCCCAGGCAGTTTGAGGTCAAGGTCCCATCATTGGAGGGGGGGTCTTTTTGAGCCCCCCATACACACACAGCTTAAGGCAGAATGGCAAGTTGAAGGAACACCAGGAAAAGGACCTTCATCCCACAGCAGAAGAGGATAGGAGCGAGCCTGGCTCGGTGACCCTGTACTCAGGGACGCCTTGGAAAGGAAAAGTCAAGCAGAGGCTTGACCTGGATTCTTACTCTGCGGCTCGGCAAAGGCAGAGTGGGAACTTCTGCAGGGAACTTCGGCAGACATGAATGGAGGACTTGGGAACTCAGGCCAGATTCACAGGCCTGACCTTTGGCCTTTGACTTTTGACAGCAGAAGGAGGATAACTTTTGTAGGTGGCACCAGAGAAGCTGGGAAAGAACCTAAGTTTTGATTTAAAGGAATTCCATAGTTGAATACAACATGCAAAACCATCAAACCTTAAGCGAAGATAGTAAGCAGTCTCTGCAACCTGGAGCTGAACCAAGAATTCTATTTAATGCCAAAAACACCCATAAAGAAAAGCTTGATACATTTGACCTTATCGGATCTGAAAGCCAGTGCTCTGTGAACAGCCACGTAAAGAGGATCCAGGGACTGGGAGGAAAGATGCACAAACCCCACATCTAACCAAGGACTAGGCAGCCTCAGATTCAGCCACAAAAGCAAACAGCCCTGTGAGCAGCCTCGGGCAGTGGGGTTGGCGCTCCAGTGGTCAGGGTGCATGGATGCATAGGTGCACCAGTCTATCTAGTGGAACGGCTAGGATCAAAAATAATGACCACCCAAATGCCGGGAAGACTGAAGAGACAGACTTGCTCATGTGCTGATGCAAAGGTCCATATTAGAAAATAGTTTGGCGGGCTGGAGAGATGGCTCAGAAGTTAAGAACACTGGCTGCTCTTCAAGAGGTCCTGAGTTCAAGTCCCAGCAACCACATGGTAGCTCACAACCAGCTGTAATGAGATCTGGTGCCCTCTTCTGGCTTGTAGGCATACATGCAGATAGAGCATGCATAGACATAAAATTAAATAAATAACCAGATATCTATCTATTTGGGGGGTGGTTTCAAGACAAGGATTCTCTGTGTAGTTTTGGAGCCTGTCCTGGAACTCACTCTGTAGACCAGGATGGCCTTGAACTCACAGAGATCCACCTGCCTCTGCTTCCCAAGTGCTGGGATTAAAGGCGAGTGCCACTACCGCCTGGCAAATAAATAAATCTTTTAAAAAAGAAAGAAAGAAGGTAGGAAAGAAGGAAGGAAGGAAGGAAGAAAGGAAGAAAGGAAGGAAGGAAGAAAGGAAGGAAAGAAAACAAGAAAGCAGATGTTTATATCAGCTTCATGTGCAAAACTAAAACCTGTAAAGAGACTAGGCGTCCTTCTGTGGATGACTGGTTAGATCAGGGAGCATCTGCACCAGGGACTACGGAACATGGCTCGGCCACAAGAAGGAAGGCGCAGTGGGCACCCACCACCACTGAGGGACCTCCGTAGAATTCCTTTAGTAAGAAGCCAGCCCCCCAAGGGCCTGCACTGTAGGGCCCCAGCTCACAGAGAATCAGTCCAGCTGTACAGTGCAACAGTGGAGACAGAGGTAGGATCCTCGGAGCTGAAGGTGTGGGGAGAGGCAGGAGGGGCTACGAAGGGCAGCTCAAGGCGCCGTGGGTGTCCTGTATCCACACCAGGTATTTGTTGTGGCATTGAGCTGAGGTTAGGAAGGCTGTTGGGGTCTCTCTCTCTCTCTCTCTCTCTCTCTCTCTCTCTCTCTCTCCATACAATGGTGTATCACTCTGTCATTGTCTAAGAAAAACATGCAAGGCCCCACCCTCTGCCAGCAGTTCCACTCTGAAGTGCCACCCGGGAAGCATTTGTCCTATACAGACCAGGGCGACGTGGTCTTTCTGATGGCCGTGACCTCCACTCGCTGGCAGTAAGCAGTGGTTCCAGCTATGTAGGCTTTTGGCTTGAGTAGATGTCAAGAAGGTTAACTCAAGTCCAGTGACCCTGATATTTGCCTTTGAAAATATATCTTCCAAGTTAAGGCTTGACTAAATAAAAGATTAAGTTGAATGTTTAAACATTTAAGCAGAATATAAGAAGGCAAAGAAAGGGCAGAAAGCAAGGAGAGTTTGAGGTTTTGAAACAACCTAGAGTCCTGCATCCTGCTTCCAAGTAGAATCCAGTAGAAAGATGGCAATGTGGCCCAGTCTACTGATGGGCAGGTGACTGGGTGCAGTGCCCAGCTGCATGCCAGCTGGACAGATGGTGCTGGGTGACCAGGTTCAATGCTTAGCTGCACTTCTGCTGGCAGGTGCCCAGTGGCTGTGCTGTGTAACTGTTACTGTGTCTGTGCTGTGTGACTGTAACTGTGGCTGTGCTGTGTGACTGTTACTGTGGCTGTGCTGTGTGACTGTTACTGTGGCTGTGCTGTGTAACTGTTACTGTGGCTGTGCTGTGTGACTGTTACTGTTACTGTGGCTGTGCTGTGTAACTGTTACTGTGGCTGTGCTGTGTGACTGTTACTGTGGCTGTGCTGTGTAACTGTGGCTGTGCTGTGTGACTGTTACTGTGGCTGTGCTGTGTAACTGTTACTGTGGCTGTGCTGTGTAACTGTGGCTGTGCTGTGTGACTGTTACTGTGGCTGTGCTGTGTGACTGTTACTGTGGCTGTGCTGTGTAACTGTTACTGTGGCTGTGCTGTGTGACTGTTACTGTTACTGTGGCTGTGCTGTGTAACTGTTACTGTGGCTGTGCTGTGTGACTGTTACTGTTACTGTGGCTGTGCTGTGTAACTGTTATCTGTGGCTGGGCTGCTCTGTCCCACTGTTTCTGGAGACTCTATGTGATCCGGATCATATTTGGTCTCCTCTGCTGCTGACCCCTTCCCCTTAGGGGGAAAGAAAAGTTTCAGGCTAGATGAAATGCACAGGTCACACACACCAGGCCTCCACTGCCTTTTAGGCTCTGAGTAACTTCTCCTTGCCTTTTGTGGTAGGGTGTGTGTGTGTGTGTGTGTGTGTGTGTGTGTGTGTGTGTGTGTGTTATTTGAGGGAGACGTGTTTGGTGGAATCAAAAACAAGCTATGAGATAAAATGTGTTCTACTGTTGCACTTTTGAACAGAGCTTGCTGCCTAGCTGTGTGTTTTTCAGAACTTACTGAAGTGGTGAGGTGATGTGATGTGTCTCTCTGTGTCACTGTAAGCAGAATGGAGCTAAAGCCCTCGGGCTGGGCTGCTGGAATGCGACCTGTGTCTCTCCTCTGGTTGCCTGCGTCTGTCCTCGTCTCCCCTCCTCCAAACACCACCAGTGAGTCCTATCGATTTGCTTCTGTGAGGAGCACAGCCTTAGCAGGTCATAGGTGCGGGTTCACAGAACCCTCTAGAAGGGCTTTGCTCTGTCCTTTCCTAGGGGAGTGTATTTGCTTTAGGAGGTAAACCACCATCTTGCCTCTTTTAACCCCAGCCTTATTTTGGACTCAGCATTACTTTTGTGAATCTGAAAGGATGTTTCCTGGTGACTTTCTATCAGAATCTGGAGAGGATCAACAGTTTGACCACTGAAGTCCAGAATGGTCATGCCCTGGGCGTCCACAGCCTCCAGGCTCTATGACAGAGGTATGGGTCGCCACTCACTCAGGGAGCTCACCACAGAGGAGGACAGTTCTTTGTTGGCCTTGCCATCAAGTGTCCTGACTGGACACTGGTATAGGCTCTCCCCTCAGGAAAACTGAGGACCTGCCCCAAACCAGGAGCCCATGAAAGGTGGGGAAAGTCACAGAAAGAGGTGCCCAAGTGACTTCAGAAACAAAAGTCAGTGGCTGGAAAGAGAGGGAAGACTCACTCCTGTAGAATGGCCATCCAGCAGACTGGCCATCCAGTTTGATTGACTAACCAGTAGACCATCCACCCAGTAGAATGGCCATCTAGTAGACTAACAATCCAGTTAGACTAACCGTCCAGTAGACTAGACACCTATTAGAATGACCATCCAATAGACTGGCCATCCCGGGGCCTTGGCCTTGCTGGTTCCAGCTTCCCTGGGGCAGCAGCTGCCCCCACTTTGAACCACAGATGTGCAGCTCGGGGTCTTCCCCCCACTTCTGTATCATAGATGCATCACTCGGGGCCTTCCTGTCAGAAAAACCAGATCTGGAGCCTTCCACACTGTCAGTCCCATACTCGGCCTTCTGCCTGCAGCTTCCCCTGAGGGGCTGGGACAACAGGCAGAATGGCAAGAGGAACAGGTACTGCGACCTGAATCACGCTTCCACTCCAGGTCCTGAGTGTGTGTGAGTTCCCAGGCTTCTGTGTGTCAGGTTTCCTCGTAAGTACTAGGTCTGCCATGGGGCCAGGCCTGCTTGGAGTGAGATCACCTGCCAGTTTTGCCTTGATCTGAGCTGTGAGTTGGTGCCACAGGCTCATCATGTTGAATTTTTGATACATCTGTCCCATTACCAGGGAGACTGGACATGCAGTATTGGGCTCCTGTCCACCTGGAAACGCCTTCCTCACGGTGACAGCAGGATGCACGGAGCCTCCCTTCTTTGGGAGGGACGGTGTTCTCCTCGGGCTCCTTCTGTCCCCTTCGGGTCCTGCAGCTTGTCACCTGAAGCTGCAAACAGCAGGCAATCCTGCTTGCTGTTTTACACACGGAGGGGAGCTAGTCTGAATGTCCAGAGCTGGCTGTATTGCACCATCCACAGGAGCCCGTCTGGAGAGCCATCAGGTCACTGTGAGAACTGCTTCCCTAGGCTGCTCCAGAGCCATGGAGACTCAGCGTCATCAGGGTAAGTCAGCTAGGGTGCCAATCAGGATCTTACGCTGTGTACTGTCGGGCCTCAGTTCGTCTGGCCTGTGACAGATACCGCACAGGGCTTGATGACCCCTCCTACCCCCCAAGGTGACCCAGGAGATCAGAGAGTGAGGGTAAACGGAGGTGAGATGGAAAGAGGAAAAGTATGTGTCTCCATATGTCACATCTGACAGTCAGAGCTCATGCGTGTTGAAGAACCGAATCGGTAAGAGCAGAGCCATGCATGACTCCTAAGCCTCAGCCGTGTCCTGCTAGGCAGGAGCTGAGGGTCCCATGTATCCCTGTAGATTGTGGCCAGGAGGTCAGAACCAGAAAAGCAGTCCAGAGATGGTGTTTCTGTGGCCATGTACTGTGACACTGGCTGGCAGTGACTGGACACTCATGCTGTTCTGCTGGGTCTGTTATGATTTGGAGCTGAGTTCCCAAAGGCTGGTGTGTTGGAGGCTCGGTCCCAGTGCGGTGCTGCCAGGTGTGTCTTAGCCAAGTGCCTGGATCATGGAGGCTCTGGCCTCGTCCCTGCCTTACTCCTTGGATGGCGTCAGGTTCTGACAGGCTACAGAAAGTGACAGAAACTTACATGTGGGATTTTGTTGAAGGGGGTGGGTTCTTGGGGGCTGTATCTTGCTTTCTGGCTACTGTGAGGTGATGTTTGGCCAGCTAAGTAATGGGTCTAAGTGACTATGGCTTGTACCCTCCAAAATTGTAACCCCAGACAAACCTTTCCTCCCTTAAACTGCTTTGTGCAGGGGTTTTGTCACAGAGACAGAAATTTCTCACTTGATTCAGATTTCTGTAACCCTCAAAAGAGCCCGATGAGGCAGGTATTTCACGACCTCCTTTACACAGGGTAGGCAGCTGAGGCAGAGGGAGGCTCCTTAAGGTTTCTCTTCCCAACAAGAGGCTGAACTGGGACGCAAACTCCGACTCAGCCACCTCTGAGCAGTGGTTCTCAACCTAGGAGGTCACAATCCCTCTAGGGGTCAAATGGTCCTTTCCCAGGGGTCCCATATCAGATACCGTGTATATCAGATATTTACATTCCAATTCCTAACAGTAGCAACACTTTAGCAATGAAAATAATTTTTATGGTTGGAGATCACCACAACATGAGGATCTGAGGAACTGCAATAAAATGTCACAGTATTAGGAAGGCTGGGAAACACTGGTCTTCCCCAGAGAACAGCTCAGAGCTGTCGGCCTCATGTGTGGAGGCCAGGAGACAACTTTAGTGAGTCAGTTCTCTCCTTCCACCATGTGGCTCCCATCCCGGAGATCAAACTTGGATTGTCGGGCTTAGCAGAAAGAACCCCTAACTGCTGAGCCATCTTGCTGGTGCGCATAAATCTTTTTAAAGATGTCAGTCTTGCTCTGCTATTGCACCACCGTACACACTTAGAACATTCATGGCCAACACCACACAGCATCGTGGTGCATAAGCAGGTGGTATCTGGAGAGATGATTCTGAAGGGGAGTGAGTAGCTCCCTGCCAGGGGTGCTGGCTCTGGCCTGCTGGGAGGTGTGGCCTGAGAAACACCTGCCTGCATTTTATCTGGGGGTTGTCCCCTCTTCTACTGGCCGGCTGTGGCTTCTGGAGACAGGTGGATATACAAGGGACACTGAACCCAGTTGGGCCTGGCTTCTGTAGCTCCAGTGGCATGCACATCCTATCAAGTCCTAGGAAGCTGCAGCTGCATCTAAAACCCCACACTCTTTTTTTTTTCAGACCAAGGATATAGATCAGTTAAAATAGGTCACATTAGGCATGCTCCCTATGTTGCCTTTGTCTGCTGCAGTGTGGAAGGACACCACCCCACTTGACACCTCAGGAGTGGGAGATCTTTGTGCTTACAGCCCGAGTGATTCTTGCTGTGTGGGGCTGCTTGCACTCTGCCCCATGGGAAGTAACTGAGAGATACATCTCCCCACCTCTGCTGGACAGTGCCTCAGATGCTTGTGCCGGAGGCCCCTCTGCAGGTCACCCTCCCAGCACCTCATCCAGATGTGCCCTGGAGAGTTCTTTCTAATCATAGAGATGGAAGTGCCCTGGACCTTGCTTGCAGCTCAGACAGGAAGCTAAAGAACAATGAGTATTTCACGATCTGGCTTGGTATTTGTACTATGGGGGAGTGGAAGCCAGATGCCTGCACTGTGGAATCCCAGTGGAGCAGAGCAATTTGGTGCTCGCTTCATCTGCTTGTTTTCAGACTGGACAGGTGTGGCAGGGGTGCTTCAAGTCATTTTTGTCCACTCCATTTGTGGAGTGGAATACACCACATGGGTACTGTACCACACATCTTTCAATCAGGTGTGTTGCCCTGCCTGCAGGTGTGTGGTTTTCTTACCAATGTAGCAACCATCGAGAATTCTGTGACGGTCAGTCATACACGTTCACGTAGGCGAATGCTTGGAGAAACTCAGAGTGGTTTAGTCTCTTCTGATTACTTATTTTTTTTTATCTTATACTCAGCAAGCCTTATTTGACATTAACCTCACATGTTTATAAAGGATAAACATAAACGAGATGACTCTGTTAGGCTTTTCTCAAATTCCTTCTCACTCCCCATCCATGGCTTCTAAATCCCTCCAATATGGATGTCTGTGAGCCATGTCCATCTTCCTGAAATTGCTCCTCCTTAGCATTTTTCTCTTGGTGTGATATCGCTTGCCAGCCAATAAAGACCTGTATCTGTGTGGCCTCTGCCCAGGCCTGTACCAGCCAGCATTTTTTCCAGAGCCTGGGAGGCAATGTCTGCGCAGGAGCCCTGCATCCATCTGCTTGTTTTCTTGTGTTGACTTGTGCACTTTGGCACCCAGAAAGTCGGGAAATTGAGGTAGGGATTCTGTGTGGCACTTGGAGGCAGAAGTCCCTCTCTCTTGGGGACTCCAGTCTTTTTCTCTGGCCTTCAAGGGGCTTGGTGAGGACCACCACACCCTGGGAATGCCGTGTGCTTTCTTCTAAGCCCTGAGCCCGCAAGTGCTCTCAGCCACACTACAGGCTGTCTGTGCAGCGCCCTAGCCAGCACCTCCATGGCCCCTCCATAGCCTATCCAGGCTCACACACAGCTCACCCGTGATCCCCCGCTTTTCTTTCCTGTACTCCTGGTCTGAGCTGCACTGATCTTCTGTACCCCGCATCTCACCACCCCGGGAAGAAGCTCATGCGATGACATTCCCATTTTGAACTGCCTAGAGGTCTATTGAGACCTCCTTTCTGCAAGGTCTTGACGGATCCAGTGGGAGCCGTGGGCACTGCACCTGCTCTATAGCCCATTCATGAGACAGCTAGCTCCAATGGCACAACCTCCCTGTCAGGGCTTACGGTTCAGGTTAGTGCAAAGATCTGTATGAAGTCAATCCAGTTGAATAGGCAAAAGCTCCGTTTCATATGTTCTGTGTTGGGATTGTTACTCATGTATTTTTTTTCTCTTGTACGGACAGTGCTTGAACCGTCCAGCTCACATGCCCTCCTTCCGTGTGGCTTCCCCCGCCCCCTGTGCCTGGGAAGTCAGTGCATCAGTTAAATATATACACTCCCATCTGGATCCCTCATCAGAGTTTCTTGGGTACGGTGTGACATCAGCACGTCCTTTGTTAAGACAGCACGTTCTCCCCGCTCTCCTGGCACCACCTCAAGTGCTGGGGGGCTTCCTCTCCCCTGGGCTGTCCCTTCTTGAGAACAGTGTGTCCTTTGTTCCTGCAGTGAGGTGAGCAAGTCATCCTGGCTGGGCAGGAGGGATGGTTGTTTTCCAAGGCGCGTATCCAGAACAACAGAATACGCGGAAGCTGGCCATTGTTTCGTGGTTCCTCGCTGTTACAAGGCCTCTTCAGCCTTGGGTCGGTTTATCTTCTTGGTTCTGTTTTCCCACCATTAAGTGGATATTCCATCTCCTTCTTGGACAAAGGCAAAATATCGGTTGGTAGGTCCTGCCAACTGTTCCTCATAGCCGGTAGCTACTCACTCATACAATGTTCCACAATTAGCCAAGGCCCGTGTTACTTGTCAGAGCACGGAGCTGTGACCCAACCCTCCTACTCCCTAGTGAGTACTGGAAGCCAGTTCTGGGATATTAGATGCGACACACAGGCTCCTGTCCTTTGTCTGGCGTGAGTGCACTCTGGATGACCATGTGGTTTTATTTGGGGAGTCCTTCAAATGCCTTGGCTCTCTTGTGGGTGTAGGGAGAACCACTTCCTGATCTAGGACTAGCGCTAAAAGCCCCAGCCTTCCTTAAAGGTGCCTTTTGTAACCCTGCCAAGGGCCCTCTTAATCCTGTGTCCTACCTCTGCTCCTCCATTACGCCATTCTGGTAGATTTGTTGAGCCTTGTGTGGTCCTGTTCTTCTGGGAAGAGGGGGACAGGTGATTGCTTCTACAGGACAGTCTCCACTGTGTGCCTCCATGGTGGTGCCATCTCCTCCCACTGTTCCAACACAGCATGGTGACACAGCAGCCATAAAATGCCCGCTTGCCACCCGGCCACTGGTGGCTCCAGAAGTCTCCCTTATGGGGGACTCAGGAAACCCAGCCCTACTTTGTCCAGCTTTTCTTTGACTTGGAACCCCACTGTTGACCTCTACCATGTCCCCCTGCCCCCCAATGACAGAGACGTTGGTCTCTAGATAATCCAAAGCAGTCTCCCACTGAGAGACTCCTAACTGAATCCCATCTGTGGCAGCTCACAAGGTCTAAGTGGACACCTTCAGGCCTCCATCACTAGTCCTACCGGTCCGCCATCAACCGCGGGTCTTACCACAGCTGTTACTAGCCAGCCTGTTGAGCCCCAGTATAGGGGACCCCATGGACTGCAAGGCTTAGGCTGCAGAGATGGGAACGGTGTGTGGACTTCAAACTTTTAAGGACATGGAAGTCCTCTTCACCCACTATCCTTCCCTCCCTGGAGCATCTGGACCCAGTGTCCCTGCTGGTCCCTGGCTGTGACTTCACGAGACACCTGCATGGAACTCTCAAGGAACTTTCTGAAGGCACGTGAGACCTGTTAGTCAGTGTACAAAAAGCAGAGCCTTAAATAACAGACGCAGAATAAAGTAGGAAGTCCATCGGGACTCCTGTTGGACTGAGCCGATGCACGGCACCGGTTCTAAAGCACACGGCGGCCTGGCATCCACTGCTCTGTGCTGGAGCAAGCGCCTGGCCCCCCCGGGACAAACTCTCTGGCTGGCATCAGGCTGGCAGGAAGAGCCACTTGAGGTTGGGATAGGTACCCTGCCCTCTTGAACATGAGGAACCACTCCTCCTTCTCAGAGCACACAGTACCCAGGGCACTGTTGAGTGTGACTGGCCCTGGCTTCTCCTCCAGCTGTCCTGGTTCACACAAGGGGCCCAACATTGTTCTCACCTGCTCCCCTCTTTGGCGATCCCACAGGCTGGGGCTGAGCTAGAGACCCCCCCCCCCTTTCCTGTGGCAGCACCCCATCTCATTCCTGCATACTGTACTGTTTGTCTCTAAAGTTTTGGGTGCTAAACCTTGTGATGCAATCTTATCCAATCCAGTTGAGGTCACAGATGACCTGGCAGATGACCTTGTGACAGTCCCTAAGAACAATAGCTATGGCACTGTAGTCTTGCTTCATGGAATTCATGCCAGGACTGGAGCAAGGACACTTGCCTTCCTCTCAGGATTCAAGAAAATTTTTTGGCCCACCCCACAGCACTGCTCAGGGAATTGGGCTGTTTCCAGAATTTCAAAACAGATTCTTTAATTGTTGTTGCTGCTGTGGTTGTTTGGAGACAGGGTTTCTTTCTCTAGACCAGGCTGGCCACGAACTCACAGAGATTCACCTGCCTCTGCCTCCCAAGTGCTGGGATTAAAGGCATGCACCACCACAGACCGGCATCCCTAATGGATTCTTAAAAAAAAACAGGTGTTTCTAGTCCAGCCAGGCAGGTGAGGGGAGCATCCGTACCTCCTTGCTGTCAGGTAGGCCAGTGTCTCTGCCCCACATTCCTGTGATGCTGAGGCACTGAGCTTCTAGTCTTCATTGCTAGCTGCCGTGGGGGCTGGGATAGAATGTGTTATGGTTCCATAGTTTACCTGCTATTTGAAATCATGAATTGCCTTTAATTTAGTTCATAAGGCTCAAGCCTGTTCATTTGAAAACCTCAGACACCCACAGCCACCCTTACAACTTGCCCCAGCATAGGCTCAGAAGCCAGAGGGACAGGGTGGAAGCAGAGGTCCGTGTTCCTTTTCTCCTCCCAGCTTTTCTCTGGTGCAGCTCCACATGCCCGTGAACTCACAGGAAAGCAGGTACACACATCCACCCATGGTGCGTTCATAGGCACACAAACACACATATGCACCCTTCCCCAGTCTGGTGTTCAGTAAGTTCTCTGGTTTTTCTGATGATTTCATGTCTGCATGTTCATATGGTCCCAGTCTTCATTGATTAGCTCATAGGTGGTGCCTTTTCCCTATAAGGAATAAGCTACACATCAAGCTGTCTCCTGGCTGCTGCGGGGAGTTGGTAGGGTCTCCGTGCACAGTAAGGACCTCTGCATTTGCACTCAGAATGGAACCAAATGGAGTCACTCGGAGCAAGGAACAGTCTGGATCAATTGTTTCATTCAGTGTGGAGTGGCTCAGGGCATGAGTCTGATCTCCACACCTGCCATGGGATACTGTGGAATTCTGTGGCTTCCTATGCCTGCTTGCTGATTGCCTGTCCACAAGTAACTGACCTCAGCAAACCAGTTGTGGCCATCTATCCTCAGTAAGCTAATTAAAGAACCATATTAACTGTGAAAGCAGAAAAAGAGATTTATTCTGTGTCTATGCTGGGAAGAGGAACCAAGAGATTCAACAGCCACCCCATCCCAAATCCATCTTCCCAGTGTGGCCGCAGTGAATCTGTCCCCTTTGGGAAGACAACCCCTGTGCACTGCTACCTGGCACTAGCGAAATGTGTTCTAACCTGGGTTCCTACTTGCATTCTGTATATTATCTGTATATTTCAGATACCACATATATCTGTGTATTTAAGATATTGACATATATCCACCTCAGCACTGAGGTGCTAAAACAAAAATTAAAAACACCATAACTGGTCTGACAGATATTCTAAAGACAAGTGCGTCCCTCAATCCATCAGACTACTGAAGCAACGGGCCCCAAAGAAATGGACTTTTCCCCAGGAATCTCATGCTGGGAAAAGGAAAGACACCAGCCAGAGGGAGTAATTGTCTCCAAAAGAAATTCACAGCGTGCCAGACCTTTACAGGATGTGCCTGAAGCCCAGACAACAATGGGTCAGGGGTGGTCAGGAGACCATATCTGCGCCAGACTAATTAATCAAGCGTATCTAGTGCTTTCTATTTAAACCTTATACTCATTTCAGGATCCTAAAGATGCACATAAGTAATATTCCAGAAACTTTAATAATAGCCACAACATTGATCTGTAACTGGTGGCTGTGGGGGTACTTGTATATGTATCCATGTGTGTGGTGTGTGTGTGTGTGTGTGTGTGTGTGTGTGCGCTCTAGCTGGCCAATGGGAGCTCCAGGGATCTGCCTGTCTCCGCTCCAGCTGGTGATGATTCTGTGATGTTCCTGGGTTCATTTGGGAAGTCCAGGCAGGGCAGGAATACTTGTGTGCCTCTGTGCCCCAGCCCTGCCCCTCCCACAGCCCCACCTCAGAAGGGGTGGCTCCTTCAGGCCTGCCCTACTCCATCCAGGTCTGCTCTCCTCCCTCCCCTGTGGCTGAGCTTCCGGAATGGTTGCTAGGGAAAGGCTGGTATCCAGGTGTAGCCTTACAGCATCAGCCACCCTCCTGGGGCCAGGCCCGGGGTTGAGCTGCTCCCATGGGCCCCTTTGTCCTACAAGCCAGGCAGTGAGAAGGAAAGAGACCAGACCCTGGGTCACTGATTCTTCTTGGAGCTGCTGGGGATGGGGCTTACCCTGTGACCTGGGCAACTGCTGGAGCTGCCAGAGACTATTCCAACCTGGGTTCCTTGGCGAGGTCCTAGAAACAAATACTTGGTTCTAGGTCAGAATCTGAATCCTGCCCCAGTGGGGGACACAGATGTGTGTTCTTCCAGGGAGGTTTTAGAGCAAAAGCCAGGGCTTGAGGATCTGGGGTTAAGAGCACTGGCCACTCTCCCAGACAACCTGGGTTTGATTCCCAGAACCCACATGGCAGCATACAACCCTCTTTATTTCTAGTCCTAGGAGACCTGAAATCCTCTTCTGGCCTCTGTGGGCATCAGGCACAGACATGGTGAACAGACATACAGACCAAACACCCATACCCATAAAATAAATACAGACTATTAAAAAAAAAAAAAGTCAGGCTCTTGTATCCCAACAAGCTAGGCTCAGCCACCATCTCAAAATGCCAATTAAGAGCTGAATACCAGTGGCCACATTGGGAGGAGAACAAATAAAGGGGGATAGTGACGCTCTATCCGTCTTTGGGGTACTGGGCGTGAGGTTTAGGTTGAAACAATAAGGGTTGGATGGGGGCAAGAGGCATGTATTACTAAGTAGTCCTGATCTTGCGGTCTGGTGAGTGCTTGGGTTCAAAAGGTGGTCTTCAGAAGTCCTTCGTGTTTGAAGGGACAGAGATTCTCTAGACTGATGGCCGCTGCTGCTGTTGTGTCCTGACCACATCCCACACTGGATGCTGGGTCTGACCTGTGAGCTGATGCTATTCTGGAATTCAAGTTACAGAATTATAGATGTAACAAACAACCCGACACTACAAAATCAATTTAAGGAGGGAAGGGTTTATCTGAGCTCACAGTTGGCAGATACAGTGCCTTACAGTGGGGAAGTCACTGGCTGGGGCTGGAGGCTGCTGGTCACATTGTATCTGTCAGAAAGCAGGGAGAGATGGGTACTGTTACTGAAGGCCTTTCTCCTTTTCATTCAGTGCAGGACCCCAGCTCAGGGAGTAGTGCTGCCCACAGTTAAGGTGGAACTAATTAGTGCAATCTAGAAACTCCCTCAGAGGTTTATCACCCAGAACCTGCCAAGTTCGTAATCAGCATTAGCCACCATACAAGATGACTCAAGAGCAAAGGTCACAGACTTTCATCCTGCCTCCACACGGTCACTCTGTGGCTCCATGCGAGTAGCCAGCTCTTTTCTCCTACATTCCTGTTCCACAAGGATAGGTTCCTTACTGTGAAATGGAGCAATGGCCATGCTGCCTCTAGGTCACCAGGAGATTTGCAACAGCCCATACCACAGGTGAAAAGGTACTCGGACCACTGAGGTGCCCCACAAATTGGACAGCACGATTAGAACCGGTTAGTCGAACGCTCAGTCTGGAGAGATGTGTTGCTTGCACCACAGTTCGGCTGTAAGGCTTGACAGGGACAAAGAGAAACCATCTCAGGGAAGAGGCTCTTGAAGGCGTGGCAGCAGCGGGTCCACTCTGAGAAGCCAGGCAGGCTGTAGGCAGGGAACCACAAATGGGGAATCCTATGCTCTGGACGGTCCTTCCCGTGGAAGCAAGTGACTGGATGAGGCCTACCACATTAGGGAGGAGGCTGCTTACCCAAAGGGCCTGATTTAAATATTAAGTTCATCTAGAAAATCTTCACAGAGATGCTAAACACAGAACTTGATCAGTTGTACAGATGTATGGCCAGACAAGGGGACAATGAAATCAGCCCTCAGCGGTCAGCAGCCTACGCTCTAAAAGAGCCACCAGAACATCTGGGCAGCAGGGGTGGCCCAGCTCAGCAGTTCTAGGACCCAGACGACAAGGTGGCATGGAAGCAGGAGGCCAGGAGATGTGTGAATGGAAAAGCTCCCTGGTAGGGCCGAGGTCAGTGTGGGCAGGGAGCCACCTTTTCCTTTGGCGCTGGATTTGAAGATGGAGCAGTGTTAATGGTGTTTCTCAGAGTGTGGACCAGATGGGCCTGTATGGAAGTACACGAAACAAGCCAGATCTGGGTGATACCCCATGGGCCATGAGGACCTTGGCATTCTCCTCGGGGGATGCTGAGGGCTCAGGAGCACACTTAGCAAGCCAGGCCTGCCTCTTCAGGACTGACGGAAGACAAGGAAAATGACCTGTGGGAAGGCAGGGCTACATTTCATCACTTGCCCTGGTGACCGGCTTTCTCTGAGGCTGGAGACACCAGCTTGGCACGGGGGAGGGGTGAACAGTGAAGGTTCTGGGAGTTGAGGGGCACATGTTTGACTCCCCCCAGAGTGGCTGTTTTCAGATGACACACATATCCAAGTGGTAACTGGCCTGGATCCTGGGACCGGGCACAGTGTGAGCTGCTTCAGCTCGGGATAGCATAGGGTTTGCTTGTCCATGTAAGGAGTGGCTGCATCCGCTTCATACCCTGGAATTTCTCTCTTCCATTGCTCCATGAGATTATTGAAAACCAAAGACACTGCTAGTATTCAAAGAGGCTGATTTCCAGAAAAGCAGCAATTTCTTACTGTCTAATCATTATATCTATGTGTGGTTGTTACACGTTGATTTGGGGGCTTTATTATTTTACAAGTCTTTACTTTCCAGGCCCTGAGTTCTGAGAGCAAATACCGGGGTATCTGACATTTTGTCTCTTTACCCTTACTTCAGGGCTGAAGGTCGCCACACATGAGCCCAACATGTGCGCTGTTGAAATGGCATCCTGGTGCATACATGTCTGTTGCTGGATTGTTCAGCGTTGTTGTGCACGTAGATGTAGTTGGAAGCTGTAGTCTTGGGGCGCACACAGGTGCCACTGGAAACTGGTGTGGCTATAGATGCATAGGTGTTGGCCACTGTGGTGCTGATGCACGCATAGTTTGGAGAACCATGGTGTTGGGGCACATGTGTTGGCCACTGTGGTGCTGATGCACGCATAGTTTGGAGAACCATGGTGTTGGGCACATGTGTTGGCCACTGTGGTGCTGATGCACGCATAGTTTGGAGAACCATGGTGTTGGGGCACATGTGTTGGCCACTGTGGTGCTGATGCACGCATTTTTGGATACTGGTCTTGGTGGACATGTGTGTTACTGCATGTATGTGTTGGTGCACACAGGTTGCTGGCTACCATTGTGCTGGTGCATGTACACGTTGGTGCACATTTATGTTGTTGCATACCATGATGCTGACACACATGTGTAACTGGATTCTGTGGTCCCGGTGTACACTTGTGTTACTGAAAACCACAGTGCTGGGGCACTCATCCTGCAGATTTGAGTTACGGTGGGAACCCCAGCTCTCATTATTGAGCTTCCTGGCCCTGAATGGAGTGGCCATTTGTTCTAAAATACTCTTTCTCTTAAGGAAGCATGTTACCTGTTCTGCCAAACAACAAAATGATGGCCAGCAGCGATAGAGGTTGGCCTTCCACCACCCTGTGCAGCATTGCAACAGTACTCTGTATGCCAGCAGCCCGGAATCTGTGTGGAGCTGGTGGTGTCAGATGCACAGTGTGGCCCTCTGCCAAACATGGCGAGGTTAGAGAGCCCTACGTCTGCAGCTGAGCTCCCTTCCTGCAGACCTGTGTCTTAGGACTGCCAACACCCTTGCGGGGAGAGTCAAGCCCTCCCCCAGCCACCCACCGACTCCCTCTTACCTGGGCATGAGGCCTCGTGGAGAGAGCGCTCTGGGCTGCTGTGGCCTCTGCACCTGCCCTACAGCGGCAGGAGGTAAAGGGGGCCTGGGGCAGGAAATAAAGGGAGCACTGGGCTCAGGCTCGTCAGCGTTCTATGGGTGGTTTGGGATTGGATCCCTGCAGCAGCTATTTCCAGTCCCGAAGGCTCAAGCCCTAGGGCGCGGGGAGGGGGGATGAGGGTGAGGGCGGACCTGTGCGCCTGCATAGCGGGGCTGCCAGATGCCCCCTTGATGCATATTAGCCTCCCAGGTGCTCAGGTGGTGCACACGCATGACTCCCAGGTGCGGGGTGGTGACACGCCCGGCGGGCTCAGTGCTTCCGCTTCCGCCTAGCGCCCCCCGCCCCCCATCAACGCAAAGCGCGCCCCCCTCCCTGTGGCACGGAGACCAATCCTGGGAAGCCAAGGCGAGAGCCACAGCCCCCTCCCCGCTCCAGCCGCGCCCCCTCCCCACCATTCAGCCCCACCCGACAGCACCTCTGGTGCAGCCGAGGACGATCTTCTGGGGATCGGTTTTGTTGAATCGGAGGATGAGGTTTTGGCTGAGAAATGAAGAAATGGCCCTAGAAGAAATGGTGCAGAGATTAAACGCGGTTTCCAAGAACACTGGTAGGAGGAGCTGCTGGCCTTGATTATATATTCTTAAGCTTGACATCATTTGTCGAATTGTAGAGAATTGCATCTTATAGCTGTAGAATCCCCTTTATTTTCTCCTAACACTGGTAACAGGAAAGGCAGATGTGATGGGCATTTTCTGGTAACTGATGGGTTTGTGTGGATTGACAAGGTGATTTTATTTTGCTTCATGACGTTCAGAGAATTACAGATCCGTGGCACTGGCTTTCTAGGAGATGAGGGTTTGTATGCAGAGCCATTTGCCTGTGGGGGAGTCTGCAGTCTGCTTGGGAACCTCACCTTATCTGCAGCACTGGTCATGGATGTAGGATCCCAGAATGGCCCGTGGGCCAAGCCCAGGCCCTTCAGACACTGGGATGAGGGTGGGAGGCAACGGGAGCTCATTTATGGGAAAAAACCCCACCATGCACTGTCCAACCTTAAGGCGAATGTTTGCAAATACAGTTTGTAAGAGGGGAGACTAGTGTATTTAGACATTCAGTTCCAGGATTAATTGATTGATAAAGTAAGCTGTGAGGCACAGCTTTGGGATCCTGTAGATTTCGGCCCCGGAGCTAGCAGCATGCATCTTGCTGCTGCCTTCCATGCGTTGTGCTGAGGGTTCCTGCTATGCTGCAGAGCCAGGTATCACTCACCAGTTTTCCCTGACATGGAGAGGAAATAGTGGTGTGCCATTAAAAGTAAGTCTCTGTTTTTGCCATGCGTTATGTGATATGTGTCCTTATCTGGTTTTCTAAATAATACTTTCCAGAGGGATTAAGATTTCATTCGTTGTCTGGGCTGGGTGTGGCACCCCCTCAGTGTATTGAATGACTGGATCAGCGTAAACATTAAGCGGGATAGTCCCCCCTCCACTGGTGTTAGACCTTCACCTTACAATGCTGGTTGTGCAATAGAAACTGCTGTTTGTTATAAATGAGTAGAAAGAAAGAAACCGTTTATGCCGTCTGTCCCCTTCCTCTTGGAGACACAGCCCGTTTTTTCTGGGTGTTGCTTGAACAAGATCCGGATGAGTACGGAGCCCTGTGGCCTGTGGAGCTACCCGCGTTCCTGGGGTGCTGAGAAAGGAGTGGAACTTGCTGCTCTTCCCACCTGTGTTTGGCTGGTGTGGGGGGTCACAGTGGGAACTGCTCCACCAGTGACGTCATCCCTGGGTTTTAGATACTGAGGCTTCCTCTTGGACTCTGAAGGACACAACATGCATATTTTAAGTTGTGAAAAGGCTCCCGGAGGAGCAGAACCTAGGCTGGATACTCTTTCTGTCACTGAATGTGCTTGTCCAGGCATCTAGGATGGGCCCTGGTGGCCACTACTGTCTCATCAGAAGCAGCAGCTTGCAGACCGTGCCCTCTGGTGCTTCTGCAGTACTGGAACTGCAGATTTCACCCAGACCCGAAGACATGGTTGGCAAGAGCCCTGTTATGAGCATCCCATTGCTCAGTGTTGTAGAGAACAGTGTCCCCACATCTGCACCCTCTGGCCTCTCATGTACACTGAGCATGCTTGCCCGATCTTTATTCCTGCTGTTGCGCTGGGGAGCTGGGCTGCTAGGGTTAGAGACTGTATGCTAGGCACTGGGGCCAAGAATTGTGCGTGCCCAGTGCAGGTGCTTGCTTCCACCCCTGCGGGAAAGTGATATAGGTCTACTGGTCATTGTCACCCAGGGTTTGCATTCTGAGTGTGTCCTCCAGAGCCCCTTCTAACAAAAGGTGGCTCAAGGTCATAAGGCTGTTCATGCTCCAGGGGAATGTTAAGGTCTTGGCTAGAGTGGCTAGACAGTTTTAGGAGCTTGATCTGGAAACTGGTGAAGCTGCTCAGAGTGAAGGCTTACAACTGAGGACTTGGGCATAGTGACTGTCCTTAGCTCTACATCGCCTGACCTTAGAGCTGTGTGTCACCTGACCTCAGCGTGTCTACCCTGAGCTTCCACACGAGCAGGAAGTCTGTGCTATTCAGGACCTGCTGCTGTGTTCTCACATCAGATCCCAATGTTGTACCCCGTGACCCAGAACTTTCTTACCTGGGCTGTTCAGCACACACATGCATGCTCTCTGGGATCTGTAGCCTTTGACCTTGAGCCTTTAGCTTTCGTGTGGACTCCTGAACCTGACCTCTCTACCAATGCTGGACACTTCCCAGCAGCAAAAGCCTTCTGGGTCCTTGGGCTCCTCTCCAGTATTTTCCTCTGTTTTGTTTTTCTCTTTAGACTTACAGTATTTGGTGAAAAACAAGAACATTTAAGAGAGAAATGGTAAGGGCTTAGTTGAATGCGCCTTAATCTTTGAGCTAGAGGTGTTCCCAAGTCACTTGAAGGGCTGGTTAAAACACAAATGCAAGCCACCCTGGGGCTTCAGGAAGTCAGCACAGCAATGCCTGAGAATTGTCACCTTAAAATTCCCTGATGATGAAGATGGTGCTGGACCAGGAATCAAAGCTGGCAAACCACTGTAGCAGAGGAGCCTTAAGTCCAGCCCACCTTCTTTATCAGTAGGAAGTGAAAGTGTTCTCGTGGATAGATGACTAAGGGGGTGGATGGACAGACAGATGGAATGTAGATAAATAGATGTATGAATGAATGGGCTGGCAAACAAGAGAATGGGTGTCTAGGTGGATGTGTAGATACATGTGTGCATAGATTGTGAATGGACGGTGGATGGATGGATTGCAGAAGGAGATAGATGGTAGATAGACAGACAGACAGGCAGACAGACAGACAGACAGACAGACAGGTGATAGTGAACAGATGTGTGAGTTCCATGATAAATAAATATGAAGACATTGGGTAGGCAGCTGGGTATGTAGATGCACCTGTGGATGTGAGGGAAGGAATGCATAGATTTGTGAATGGATAATGTGTAGACGGACGGATGGATGGATGGATGATGAACAGATGGATGGGTGGATAAGAGGACAGACTGCTACATAAGTGGATAGTTGAGTAGGTAAGTGGATGGATGGATGATATCAGGCTAGCTGGGTAGATGAAATTACAAGCAAAACAGCACAATGGAAGTCATGTAATGTTTCAATACAATCCAAGTTTCAATGCCAGAAACAAAGAACATCCAGCTATTTATGTGTTGAAGAGACAAGACATTGACTTACCTCAGAACATGGATGATGAGGGGATGTTGATGAGCCTTTCTGACTCCACTGCTCAGAGGTTGCCTGGGGTGTCCACTGTAAAAGAGGATTCTGTCCTACCTGGTCCCACAGTCATTCAGTCCCAAAGAAACACACAAAGGCTCAAATTAATTATAAACTGTTTGGCTTATTAGTTCAGGTTTCTTACTAACTAGCTCTTACAACTTAAATTAACCTATAATTCTTGTCTGTGTTTAGCCACGTGGCTTGGTACCTTTTCTCAGTAAGGCATTCTCATCTTGCTTCTTCTGTCTCTGCCTTTTCGCAGAATTCTCTTAGTCTGCCCCACCTATACTTCCTGCCTGGCTACTGGACAATCAACATTTTATTAAACTAATACGAGTGACAAAGTTTTACAGCCTACAAGAGCGCTATCCCACAACACTCCACTCTCTGGACCCAGACATCCTTTCCCTCCTCCTCTATTGTCATCTGTATCAAACTCATCACAGCCTAAGACCTGACGCTCAGCTTCCAGCTGCCAATTCAGCTAATTTTGAAGTGTTTGTTTGACCTATGCTACTAACATAATGGCTTCCAAGGTGTGGGTATCTTTCTGTTTGTGTGTACGTGTGTCTGTCTGCTTCTTTGTCTGCCTGCCTGCCTGTCTTGCTCCTCTGGAGTACCCCGCATCCATGACAGTGTTTTCCGACTAGATGCTGGGGAAGTGAGACTTAGCGGCCATTTCTGTCGCTCCTCTTTGGTGAAGGCTGAAGTGGGAGGCGTGTGTGACTGACTTAATAGTAGATGTTTCTTGGCAGATGTTGGATCAGGCTGTGCACCCAGATATGTGCAGAGTGATGTGTGAGGAAGGTGGCAGGTCTTATGTTCGTCTGTAGTGTGTGGTACCTACTCTTGTGTGAGTCTCTGTAGCAGGTATTTGCCTCCCTGAGTTCTTACTGGAGAAACTTTCCAGTTATACAGCTGTCAATTGTGATCAGCTTGATGGAGCTCCTTAGCATGATTGTGCCACTATGGCCCCGGTCAACACTAGGACAGTTGGGCCCTAGCTGTGTTAATGTCTTGGTCTGCCCATCTCTCTGTCCTCTGTTCTAGTTTGCTTGCCCAGTGTCTTTTCTCCCCTGGCACTTGTCTTCTTTCTTAAGAACTCTTTTTCTTACTCTGGCAGTCCAGGCCCGAGCCCTCTCCCCCGAGGCAAGTCCTTCCCTGGCTGGTCTCTGCATAGCCATGTGTTGTCACTTATCGCTCTCCCGGGTCACGTGACCAATGTGTAGCCATGTGTTGTCGCGTATCGCTCTCCCGGGTCACGTGACCAATGCCTGCACTTTTCACTTGGCATTGTCAGAGCTGAAGCCAACATGGCTGGCCATTGCCTGAGCCCCACCGTCCTCAGTGGAGGCCTAGCCAACCCTCAGGAAGTGGTTCTTTTTTCTCAGTTATTGGGGATGCCTGTTGCTCTGTGCCCTACCTCAAGGAGAGCTGCTTTCCCGGGAGCTGTAGCGTGTGCAGGGATGCCTCGAGGAGCACGCTCACCGGCTCACATTCTTGCCAAGATGCTGCCTGCCCACTTGCTGAAGGGGCAACATTGCAGGGCTATAGTACAGAGAGACCCAGCTCTGTCGGTGACATCAGCACCTCTGCAGGGTCACCCCAGCTACAGCAGCTGTGTCATGTTAGCACAGTGTGACAGACTTCCGCTGAGCTCCATTCTGCTCCCAAGGGGTCCCAGATGTCTGCAGTCCAGGGAGGGAGACAGCAGCACCCACACAGGCACATATGTGTGGTGTGTGAGTTATGCACTGGGCTTTTCAGGGAATTGGTGTGTTGGGCTCTACAGATGGAACACACAGGGAAGCAAAATGCACCATCTCCTTGGGTTGTCTTAGATCCCAAGGGTGAGCATTGTATTCCCAAGAGATCAATGTCTTCCCAGATCTGTGAATTAGAAAGCCAAAACTAGAATCCAGACCTGGTTTCCTAATACTTCAGAGGTTTAGACTGTGCCGCTGTGAGGAGGGTAAGCAAGCCTTCAGCTAGGGTACCAGGAAACTGTTACATGAACTTTTCTTGGGAGATGCAAATAAATACGTGCTACCCTCAGATAAAACACCAACAACAGACAAAGTACCATTCCATCTAAGTCCAACCCATGATTATGTTAAAGAGCATGAGTGGTTAATTACAGGAGAGTGTGTGACCCCAAAGCAGCCACATCATTGGAAAATTCCATTCCAGAGTGGCCAGCTTCCCTCATAGTTGCGTCGATGGAGTGCTCCCTTGTGTTCACCTCCATCCTCTTACGGCGCGGCCACATTCTGTTAGGGCAGAATCACAGGTGGCTGAGAGCTGCAAGGGGGAGTCGCGTTCTCAGATGAGGACCCAGTGATCTTCTCCCTACCCTGCTTCTCTGAGGGAAACCATCATCAGGCCTGATCTGGAGTGTGTCTCGTGGACAGCCACGACTGTGGATGACCATCATCAGGCCTAGTGTGGAGTGTGTCTCATGGACAGCCATGGCTGTGGATGAAGATGATTATTTTGCTAAGAGGATAGTACTCTGTAACATGGGGTTATTTCTAACCCTGACCAGCACTGGAATTCCTGGCAGTGGTAGGACCTAAGTAGAATTTCTGAAAAACCAAGGGCATTTTATCAGCATTACCTGCTCTCTCTCTCTCTCTCTCTCTCTCTCTCTCTCTCTCTCTCTCTCTCTCTGTGTGTGTGTGTGTGTGTGTGTGTGTGTGTGTGTGTGTGTGTGTGTGTGCAGGTACATGTTGATGATGGTTTCCGGGCACCAGGATCTCACATTGTCCTAGGGGACTTGCCTAGGCTGGCTGGACAGTGAGCCCCAGGCCCCGCTACCTCTGCCACATCTGCTCTGCTGCACCAGCTTTGTCCTGTGGGTTTGGGGTACGAACTCAAGTCTTCATGCTTGCACAGCAAGCTCTTTACCAACTGAGCCGTGGTCCCATCCTCAGTGTTGGCTGTTTGTCCTTGGGATTCTGGATAGTTTCAGGTAGAATGGTCTTTCCAACTGTCTGAATAATTCCTCTATGACCCAGAAGAGCCATCATTGGCTTGAGGTGACTCTGAATGCCACAGGCACAGCAATGGAAAAGGGTTCCTTATCTAGTTCTCTTCTTGAGGGTTGTGGTTTTCCTGGCTCACTTTAGAGAACAGACCCAAACCTGAAAGGGAAGCACAGGTCACAGGGAGCTGTTCTGGTTGGCCAAGGCAGCTCAGTTTCTGCTCCTTCCCCAAGAAACAATGTTTCTTACAACATCTGTCCATCTGTCTGTCCACCCATCCATTGAAGCCACTTGCTTGTGATGCAGTGATGTAAATCAGGTCACTCTACCTGCAGGTCATGTAAAAAATACACAGCCTGTGGGATGGGGAGATGCTTCAGTGGGAAACAGCACTTGCTTTGGGAACAAAGGGGCCTGAGTTCAAATCCTCGACACTTACATAAAAGCCAGATGTGACCATGAGTTCCTATAACCACAATGCCACAAGGTGGAGACTCGGACGATCCCAGGAGCTCACTGTGGTAACCTTCAGGTTCGGAGAGACCCTTGCAGAGCAGTAAAGTAGAGAATGACAGAGGACATCCTCCTCTCACCTCAACACGTGTGCACATGGCACAAGAAAATACACCGAGTGTAATAGATAAAGACAACCTCCACCAACTGCTGCTACTATTGCATCGTGGATGGAAGTGTGAGGACATAGGTAGCAACATTTCAGGGCAGAGGACAAAGACTGAAATATCTTTTAAAATTCTTATCATTGTTGTTTTACTTTACAATGGGTGTTTTTGCCCGTGTGTGTGTGTTTGTGCACCATGTAATATCTTTTTTTAGTATTTATTTATTATGTATACAATAGTCTGTCTACATGTGTGCCTACAGGCCAGAAGAGGGCACCAGACCTCATTTCAGATGGTTGTGAGCCACCATGTGGTTGCTGGGAATTGAACTCAGGACCTTTGGAAGAGCAGGCAATGCTCTTAACCGCTGAGCCATCTCTCCAGCCCCACCATGTAATATCTTAAATGTAATATCTTGTAATGGAGAATGTGGAAAGTACATACAAAAGTTAAGTAATGAAATCCTTAAGCTGCCCTCTTAATTCACAAAGCATGAGGGCATGTGTAAAGCCCCCAGTGACTGGTGTTGCCACAGCCATACCAATTCCTGTATTACTGTCTTTCCAACCTATGGCCTGGTTCTGAAGGCGACATGAAACTGACCTCCTAACCACCCAGAGCTGGGAGCGTGAGATCACATGACTCTGTGTTCCTGGGCTGCAGCTGTTTGTTAGGTGGATCATCATGCTGTTGGTGGCTGACTTCGTGCTGAGACCTCAAGGGCCACATGGACATTGGGTATCCATATAGGAAGCCTTCCTTCTTGTTAAAATGGATTCTAAATGTTCCTTGACTGTTGTTGTCAAAGGGATACCTCCCTGAAGCAGGACTGTGCACGTTGAGCTCTGAGGTCTTCTGGAGATGAAGGAACGCATCTTCCTGTCCCACACACAGAAGCAGTCAGGGTGGGAACTGGTGAGTGGATGTTGATGTGGGAGATGTTAGGCCAGTATGTACCCTAGAGATGAATCCAGGGACGACGACATGGGATTCTGTGCAAACATGACGCCACTGTAGGCTTTAGCATCTTTGTGGTCCTTAAGTCCCGTCTCTTGGGATACTCAGGGATGGTTGTGTACTGTGTCACAGATGCTTCCAAGGGGAGGCTAAGAGATGCTCTGGCATTGCAGACAGGATGGTCTGTGTTTGGGTTTGTAGAAGTCCTGCACACCTTGCCTGTGATGACTATTTGCTCTTTCTTTTCTTCGAGCAGAGCAGCCAAATGCTGGCCCTACTGCACCACGGCTACTGACCATCTGGGCTGCTGTGGCCCCCTGAGGATGACAGCCTTATGGCTGATCTCACCAGGGGCGCCCTATGGTAGGGGTTTCCAGGGCCTCTGGCACAGGGCTTGGGCTGGAGTGCAGCACACAACTCTCTAAAGAGACCGTAAAGTAAGGTCTTCTGTTCTCCTCAAAGGGGCCTCTGTCCTCACCCAAACCCCAAGAGATTCACAAATGTTAGGAGGAAATCAAATATCTGGGAGGAGCCGTTCAAGAAGGTTTGAAGCAGTCGGTTGGGAGCACAAACGCGCCAATTGTTTTGTGTAAGTCGCAGAGATTCGATGGCTCTTGTGTATCTAAATTGGCTTTTCAGCACATGCCCTGGGTTTTCCTTTACTCCCTGTTAAAGAAATAAGGCCGGTACCCAAAGCATAAAATCCAATTTCTCAACTTCAGAGGCAAGTCACAGTGTGTACTGTTTAACCCGCTGAAGGAGAGAAGCATTGTTAAATTTCATTAATATTATTGTTGACAGGCTATTATTCTAGGTGGGAACCAGTGCCCCAAATAGTACTTCATCCTGTGAGGATGCTTGGTCTTCCAAGATCCGTCTGTTTGTTTTGCTGTGCTGGTCATTGGACCTGACTTCACACACAGTAGGCAAGCACTGAACCCATAGCTGCTCCCAGCCTGTGTGTGTGTGTGTGTGTGTGTGTGTGTGTTACATAAGGAGGTCACAGTGCAACCTCGGGGGGTCCACAGAAGCTGTTTCTGTTGCTTTTTTGTGATGAAGTCTCTCACTGGGACCTGATGCCGGCTGGCACTAGGCCGCAGGCCCCACCTGTCTCTACCTCCTAGCCCCGTCTTCCTTAGTGCTGTGGTTGTAAGCCGTACTACCACTCCAGTGTCCCAGTGTCACGGGCTGTGTCATGCAAGAAAAGAAGGAATGAGGGAATGAGCAGGTTGTGAACAAAGACCATAGCCCAGCCCAGGTTCTTCTTTTGAGACCGAGTTTCTCTGTGTAGTCCTGGCCATCCTGGAACTTGTAACTCCCTCTGTAGACCAAGCTAATTTGTAGACCAGGCTAGTTTGTAGACCAGGCTAGTTTCACACTCTAGAACTCAGCCAAGTGCTGGTATTAAAGGTGCACCTCACCACATCCAGCTCAAGACAAGCTCTTGACAAAGGGTTTAGTGGCATTTTAAAGACATGTGAGAAGACAAACTTGAGTCAGCTACACTTGACGTGAAACTGCAGGCATGCAGGCTATAGCCCACTCAGCCATTAGGGCCGTTAGACCCTCAGGTCCACAGTGTGCTCCCTGTGGCACTCAACACTTACCTCAGCAAGGGAAAGCAGAGAAGTATCAGGGCTGGTCCCAGGCCTGAGATCACATCAAACTGCTGTTGGTGGTTTCTTTGGGACCTTCCTCACTGTGGGGATTCTGGGTGAGGACCAGTGTCTGCCTGGACAAGGGCAGATGTGAGGCGCAGGCCCAGGGAGGCTGGCTGAGCCTTTCTTCCTGGTTGGGTGGTGCTTTCCTTGGCTTCTGTGTGTCCATGGTGTGGAAGTCACTTCTTAAGTTTCTCTGTGGCCTGAGATGCAGAAGGTGGCCTCGTCCGTGGGATACAAAGGCAGCCTTGGGGTTGGGCACACAAGCTCCTCGGCTGTGCTCATCTGTCGTACTCAGAAGTGTAGTCTAGCAAGAGACACGCCATACTGACAGTGAGCACGTCAGCGATCTTCTCACAGGTTACTGCATCTGCCCCTTCTTCCCTGGATCCCAGAGGGAGGATGGGTGATGAGCAGGTCATTGTGCATCCAACCCTGAATGTGCTCTCAAAAAACAGAAGCCAAATAAGCACCGCCCCACCACAGATGAGACAGTGTCCCTCGAGTGGGCTTTTGGGGGCCAGAGGGGCATGGCGCAGGTCTTTTGGACACTCACCTGACTCAAACCCTTACCAATTTATCCTAAGCTTGGACTGATATGATATCAAAGATGACAATGAACACACTTAATCGTTTGGCATGCTTGTGTTATCATGGTTAAAACAGTGCCTAAATAGTGCCTGGCATATCAGACATGAGAATCTGAAGCCCCAGGATGTGCAGGGCACATGGAACCAGAGGGTGGCTCCCAGCTTAAGAGTCCCTGGAAAGCCCTGGTATTGTCCCCTCGCTTTCCCTCAGAAGCATCTGTGGGCACCAGGGCAGAGGTCAACAGCCGCTGGCTTGGGAGGCTCTGTGTGTCTCATGGAAAGTGTCCCTGCCAAGCTAGGCGCCTCACCGTTTCCTCTGCTGAGGGCTGGACAGCAGACTGGGAAACTTCCCGATTTATTTCAGAACTCCAGTAGCCAGTCCCTCCCTTCCTCCTGGTTTGTAGTTGTTTGTTTGAACTTGAGACTTCCTGCAGCCTGGAAGGTGTTTCTGGCATTTGCAGCTCTGTCTAAGGAAGGAAGCCACCAGACCTCATGCACAGATGGGCAGGCTCAGCCTTTCCCACTGGGTCACCAGCAGCGGCGGCATCGCAGCATTCTCCTGCACCATCTGAGAGAAGAGCGGCAGGTGTCGAGCCTCTGGCCACTGCAAGAGGACATTCTGGGGCTTAGGGGCTGAGGGGGAGCCCGGGAGCCCAGGAGGCCATTTGACCCCATTCTTTCTCATGAGTTGGTGAAACCCAAGGTCACCTGGGACGTCAACACCTAGGTGTGTGCTGCGGGTCACTGGTCCCTCCACAGTTTGTGACTGCCCTAGAGAAGACTTGTCGGCGTCGGGAACCTCAGGGCTCTTTAGGCTGACGTGTGACCTGGTCCTGAAGATCACTGAGCCTTTGCTTCACAGAGATTCAGCCTCAGGAGGGCAACTCAATGGCAGAAAAGGGTGCATCTCGGGGGGCTTCACGGCGGTTCTGGTCACTGCTAAGGAAGCGTCGGGGAGCATCAGGGCGCCATAAGCCAGGTGAGTCGGGAGGAATAAATGGTACCTCTGTGAGAACTCAGGACAAGTGTCCCCTCTAGGCAGGCGCTTTCTTGTGGTGGTTCAACATTTCAGAATATTATGAACCGCGTTAAGGACCCTTAAAAACATCTGATGACTGTTGGTCATCCTGGCTTAAAATGAAGGTAGTCTGGGTGCATTTATTGCATTTCTGATCTTTTCTCTTCTGATCTGAGGACCTGGCTCAGAAGTTGTCGTGGTGGTATATTCCACCCCACCCCACCCCCAGCCAGTTTCTCTTTGGAGCAGAACACTTGTTCAGCCAATTTAAATTCTCAGAGTAATGGTTTACAAATTAGCATCCCGAAAAGTGGGGAAGTTCCAGTCACTGGAGCTAGAGAAGTGCCTCGGGGCTAGTTTCTGGTCCTGGCAGAGAACACAGCGCTCTCTGCCTCCAGGAGCCTGGGAATTGGGAGCGGCAGTGGCCTCTGACCTCAGGCTGATGTAGCATCTCTGGGGTATTGGGTGTGATTGGTTCCCTGGACAGACAGGTGGTCGGACCAGCTCCTCGTTGTGTGCACCTTGGGTTTGCCTCCTCAAGGTGGTTTGAAGGTATTTAAGCCCCACAAACTTGGAGAAGAAACTGACCCCCTAGTACCTCAGACTGCAATGGGGGGCAACAATTTGGGGATTCATAAACTAGAGTTCCCCTCCTCCACTCCAGGATGCAGCTCCGGGGGTGCCTGATGACCCAGCATGAACACAACAGGGCAGAAGGGGGCCCTCGCCCTGTGTGGCTATGGAAGGTGTCTCTAACATGGTGGGGCAGGTCACGCCCTGCTGGATTAGCACAGATAACCCTAGATGATGTACCAAATCTCCATGCCCTTTATCAAACCCTCTGACATCCGCCTAACACAATGCCAGGGAAGAACAGGACTGGGCATGACCAAGGCTGAGCTGATCCTGGCTTCTACTCAATGCCCATTAGCAGCCTTCCACTCCTCCTCCTCTCCTAACATGAATGTGGGGAGACTACAAAATACTCCTCCACAAAATGGGGTACTCTGGACCAGGTTTGAGTAATCTCATGCTGCTGTCTCTGGGCCACCAGTGCTGTCTGCTTTGATTGCTGAGGGTATTGAGATCTGTTTTGGGGTATGCTGCTGGCTCTGTCTCCCCGTCTGTGTCTCAGTAGAGTTTGTCTGGTGAGCTCCCTCCTGGTGCAAGTGCATCTTAGACAGGTGCAGCCCAGTACAGTAAAACAGCCCTGGCAGGTGCAGCTGGGAGCAGGCACAGCTTACTGTATTCAGCTTGGGTTTGTAGCAATTCAGGCAGCCAATAGCTTGCCCAAGCTGAGCACCCGGGAAGGCAATAAGTCCTGGAGTCCATTTCTCCATGTGATATATATTTTTTTAACATAGAACCTTTCTGGGGGCTTGTTGATATCGACTTATGTCTCAATAAAAGTGAAGTCGGGGCTAGGGTTGTTGACACATAGTTGGACAGAGGACAAGTGACAGTCATGGATAAACATGGAAGGTGGCGTCCGAGGGGTGGGTTGTCCGGACTGGGCAGAGCTGTGTTCTCTTCACACAAGTCTCTGTGGGAGATGTGTGCTGGAGATTAGGGAAAGCATCTCACTTGCTCTGGGAGCCCTGGACCATGGCAGCAGGGAAGCTGTGGAAGAGGGCCAGAGACACGGGTGCACCCTCGGCAGCACGTATTCTACCAGCCACCCCTTGGAAGCACTGGAGGGCCCTCTCTAGTTGATACTTTTTGATGAATAATGGAAAATTTAACATGTTTTAACCACCATCTGCTGGAGAGAGCACAGTGGTAGAGTGTGGCCCTAGCCCCTGGCATCACAATTTTGGTTCAGAGAAGGGTCTCCCTCCCCTTTTGTGTCTTTTGCACAAGCCAGGGGTTGCTGATCCAAGCTCGGTAAGCCTGAGCGAGGCCCCAGGTACGCACTCCAGTCCCTGGAGCCTCGTGCTGGGCTACAGATGAGCTCAGAAGCTCCACCCAGGGCACACCACCAGAGAGCGTGGCCTCTCGACAGTTGACAGCGCCTGTCACCTGGGTGGTGATCAGGGCACAGTGACTGCTTGGCTTCTTGTGACACCTCATGGTCCTGAGAGAGCAAGGTCCCTATCTGGCCTCTACTCCCCTCCCCTGCACTCCTGCCCACTCAGCTTGTGCTGGTCTCTACACCATCTTGCACAGGCACCGCCCCTGCTTTCACTGGGCTGAGCGGTGACAAAATTCTGTTCCAGGTAAAACCCTGAGTCAGAGTCGCCACACCTCTTCCCTGTGGTAAACGATAGTGTGGGAGAAAGTGTGGCTGAAGGTTATAATTTTCTGATAAACCAGAAGTGGAATGTCATCAGTTTATGCAAGAGAAGTTCGGGCTGATCTCCTGCTTCTTCTCCGCATCAGCCTTCACTGAGAGTCTCGGAAACCAGGCCAAGTCTCACTGTGGAGGGTGTCCCTTCTGCTCTGCTGGGTTCAGGCTATTTCAGTTAAGCCAAGCTATCTTATTAAGAATCCAGACAGTCTCTCCATAAATACATGCACGAGGTTGGCACAGACAGTTTTAAACTGATTTGTAGCTAATTAAAGGAGCAGATAAAGGGCTAAGGAGATGGTTCGGCTACACAAGCACAAAGACCAGAATTTGGATTTCCAGAAACAATGTAAAAGCCAGACAGGCTTGGCAGATGCCTGTAATCTTAACACCTGTGTTCCCCACCACAAGCCTCCTAGCTAGACTGGATAGCCTCGGTGAGCCTTGGGAGCAGAACCATCAGATCAGTGGCCCTGCCTCACAATGTAGCGACAGACCCTGCCTCAAAAGACTAAGTAGAGAACGGTTGCAGAAGATGCTCTGTGTCCACTCTGACCCCCGTGTGCACTCGCGAGCACGTGACAGCACACGCGCACATCACACTTGCACACCACACGTGCAAAAATGCCAAGCTTTTTGAGGCACTTGGTGATGTTGGTCACACCAATATTTGCTTTTGAGCTTCCTGGTAGCTAAAATGAAAGGGGGTGGGGGGACGGGTATTAGGTCAGGTGCAAAGAAAAACGTGTGTAAAGAGTTTTGGGAGAAAATCGTTCTCCCACAGCTTACAGATTTGTGAGAACTCTGTGGAAACCCTGTTTGCAAGGTTTTCTTTCCTAAGAAAATTAGTGCTCCTGTGTGGCTGCTTCACAGAAGCCAGCTAGAAACATTAAAACCTGTGTGCTGAGCGGGACTCCTTCCAGAGTCACACCGTGGTTTCAGCATTTCTGGCCTAGAGAGCCCCCACTGCAGCTAGGATCACTTATGTCCCAACTGGTCGTTGTGTGACAGGTGTGGTCCCACACCAGATGTACAGGCCACTGAGCTGAAGTTACCTCCTGTCTCAGCCCAGGAGTCGCCATGTTTGTAGACAGCAGACATATTATTCACAGTGGGAACATACAGTGTGAGGCTGGACCACTGGCGTAACGGTCCTGCCCATGCGCGTGTTTATATCCACACTTCTGGTTTCCATGCTTCTGAAGTTACAGCCAGCAGAAGGGAGTGGCCATCCTGCCCTGTCTCTAAATCTAAGGCAAGCTTGCAGAGAGCTGGGAGGTGGCTGAGGTGGGAGGAACTACCATGTGATTTATGGGGCTTTTGTTCACAGGGGAAGCACCGGTGAGAGACATTTCCTTCAGGGGGCTCCTGGAGCTTGTTTGTAAGAAGACATTTCCTGGTCTGAGGAAATTGGGGGATTGTTATCATTTTTCAAATTTCAGACAGATTGGTTGAGGCAGTAATTTTGTGACCACGAGATCTGGATGCTAGCTGTTCAGCGTACTGGGGTTCCTACAGGCTCTCTTTGGGTTCTCTGGGGTCTAGGTTATGTTGGGTCCCTAGGCGTTATCTTTGGGGTGCCTGTGGAGGCTCTGCTATTGCCGAATGTTGAATGAAACACACCTGTCCATGGCCTGACCTCCCCACGGTGTGCATTTGCTGACCGTGGGGAAATGACATCCCTGACAACTGGGTGGTGGGGGCTTCCAGTCACTAGATTTGAAGTCTCTAAACAACGGGACCTCACTGTGAATTGCTGGTTGGGTTCAAGAATCCAGCCTTGCCTGGATCGCAAGTCAGTTTCCCACCTGCCCGTCCCTCCTCTGAAGCTTTGTCTACCTGTACCCTTTAGGTCCTGACCGTGTGTGAATAGACTGATGGTGTGAGCCTGTGCCCTGGTCCAGTGCTGTCTGTGCTCTGGATGGGAGTGTTTTTTGTATACCAGGCCTCTAATAGTGAATGAAATGCTGGTGTCGGGTAGACCGCCCCCCACCCCGCCACCGTCTGTTCCTTTCCTATAAGGAACAAGGATCTACCTGCTGCTGAGGCCTCTGCAGTCGGACCACAAAGGACTCCTCTAACTTCTTGCTGGTGTGCTCTGTTTACCCCACTTGCCTCCCTACCCTCGGAGTGGTAACTCTTCCTGTTCATCACTGTAGATGGAAGTTATCCCCAGCAGAGTCCCAGTGCTTCAAGCCAGCAAGAATGGCTCAGTTGTTCCTTTTCCCGAAGCCGCTTGCAGGCTGCCTCAGCCCAGAGTCCCTGTGTAAATATGCAGGGTGGAGCAAGGAGGGGATGTTAGTCTTGGGAGCGCTATTACCGTATAGTGCTCCATCCTGGTTAATGATAAAGTGAAAGCAAGAGGCTGGGCCTTCTCCCCGCGCTGGTGAGTGCAGTCAGGTGCTGGAGTGTCTGGGGAGGACGTGCACATGCAGGGTGGCCATGGCACACAGACGTCCTATCTGGATCTCTGTGGCGGAAATGAAACTCTACTACATCTACTCTGAGTGGTGTTCCTGGCTTCACTCTCAGGCTGAGGGTGAGTCCTGGGGTCCTACGAGGGAGTGGGCACACTGTGCAGCTTGGTGCTCTGTGGCTGGTGTTCTGTTGATGACGGAAGTGGTCTCCCCAACCCCTGTGTCTCCCCTTGGATCTGAGACCACTAGGCTAGGATCTGGGGTGCATGGGTTTTCACCCCATAGTTGTCACTTGATTAGTTTGTGACATCGTAGGCTGGCAAATGTAGGACTCCCTCCATGTCACCAGGCTGCTTTCCTGACCAGCTCTCCGGGGAGCTGTAATACCATGCAGCTTCTGTCACAGTCCAGAAGGTTCTTCCTTTAGCCTTTAGCAGACAGGGTGGGCATCCCTTTATGGTTGGCCCAAGCCCACCATGCCTGTGTGACTTGAGTCTGAGTTCTTTAAAGATTGGTGGGTGGCCATGCCCGGGATTCAGTCACATTCCCCCTGGCCTGGCATTTGACAAGTTCACCAATAAAACAGCAGAAGAGGTAATCGCCAGAGATGCTGCTCGGGGCCTGAGCGTGTGGGCAGTGTCTCTGTGGAAAGTAAGAGAGAAGGCTCAGCAGAGGTAGCCGCTGGGGTCCTCCAAGCTCTTCTCTCTGCATTTCGTGGCTGCAGCCTCCTCTCCTAAGAAGGACACAAGTAGTGTTCAAAATAGTAGCACTCCCAGGAGAGACCCGGGGGTAGAATGTGTTCCTCTGCCACAGAACACACTGGGCGTGAGTACAAGTGAGGCCATAGAGAGCCATCAGCTATGTGGGGAAAGGAGTGGCGGACCAGCCAGGACCACTGACTCTTCAGAAAGAGGGTTTGGAGAGGTGGCAGGGGTGAAGCGTTCACACTCTGAAAGGACATCCGTGTCAGCAAGACTCTGTGGATGGGGCCCATGTGTCAACCAGCTCAGCTGTGAAGTTTCATCTGCTTGTAAGATAGGAGCACTCTTTCCTTACCTAAGCTGAACCTGGGGATCTCTAGGTGGTTGTTGGGTGAACAGGCCCATGTTTAGACACAGAAATCATAGGTACTTAACAGGGACCATCATGGGTCCATGATGTGAGATTGAGGTTACCCTGGCAAAGGGGACTATAGTTTTCCCGTCAGTGAGGTCTGAGGAAAGTCCGTGGTGTGATGGGACACCAGAGGTCTAGGGTGTCAAAAGCAGAGACTGGGCCCATGATGTGCACCCATCATGCCCAGAGCACAGTGTGCAAACTCCTTCACGGGGCTGTCCTGCTGTTGTAGGACACTCACAGAGGGGTGTGGCTCCCCAGGGTTCCTGAAGCTTGGAATTTCCTACAGAGCAGTGCCTAAGCCAGTGGTTCCCAACCTCCCAGCGTTGCAGCCCTTTACTGTGGCTCCTCATGTGCTGAACCCAGCCATACAATTATTTCTGTTGCTACTTCATAACTGTAATTTTGCTACTATTATTAACCATAATGTAAATATCTGTGTTTTCTTTTCATAGGGTTCTTAGGTGACCCCTATGAAACGGTCATTTGTCCCCAGAAAGGTTAGTCACCCCTAGGCTGAGAACCATTGGTCTAAGTTGACCAGATGGAGTCAGGGGCACAGGTGGTGGCAACAGGGGCTTTGGAACATGGCCAAGTTCCCTTCTATCTGCATCCATCTGTCACCAGAACGGCCCCAGGAATGCTAGCGAGCATAAGGTACTTTCTACTTGAGCCTATCTTCTCTTTGTTTTCCTGTAAGGTCCAACTTCCCCTCCTGGTTCCCCGCGGCTCACGTGGCAGTAAAGCCCACACAAGTGCTGCCTTGGGGCAGGAGTAAAGGCTGCTCGCCGGCCCCGTTACCAGGCTTCCTGGAGTGGAGCATAACAGGAACCGAAATTGTCTTCCCGCAGCCTGGCAGAGCCCTCCCAAACCATAGAAACTTGGTTCTTCCTCCCAGAGATTTCAAGGAAGGACCAAGGAAGGGACCTACAGCCTGTAGACATTGCCAGTCCCCCTGCACAGCGCCTGTGGTGTTCTCTCCTTGGTGTAGCTGAGGAGAGGTAAGGCCTTTAAAGTAGCGTGTTCACCATGGCCTGATGAGTGGGTCAGGGGAGGGCTCCTAATCCCACTCAGGGCTAGGAGGGGGTAGTAAGATGTGTGTGTAAATGTGTAGGGCCAGCCCAAAGTGTCCCGTCCCTGTACCACCTTGATTGCCCTAACCGAAACAAAGCCAACGTGGAGCAAGGGTCCCCAAATAATATTACATGAGCCTTTTGTGCAACCTGGGTGAAGTTCAGACAGCAAGGCAGAGGAAATCACTTTGAGGGTTCAGTCTGCAGAGCAGCTAAGGGGATGCTAGGGACAGAGCTTCCACTACCACCGAGGATGTGCCATGGCTTTCTAGCATGGGTGGCTGTCCTTGGCTCTGAGACGTTCACTGTGACTCAGAGCAAATTCGATGGGGTTCGGTAGTAGACGTTTGCTGTTTGCCCTGTGGGCACAGCAGCTTCTGGGCTCTGTTTGCTTTCTTCGTCTCCTGTGTTTGTTTTTTCTAATATATGGCGAGAGAATATGGGGCTCAACCTCTGGGGAGCTAATCCGCCACCATGGAAACATGTACCTACCACGTGTGAAAGCAAAGGAGGGTGGTGGGTGATCACGCTGTGCTCTGGTGCTCTGGGTGGAGCCAGGCTCTTTCCCAGAGGCTTCTGGGGTCTATGTGATTCTGTGAAGTGCCTCTCTGTGTGCAAGTGTGGCTCTCTTACCCAGAAAGACATATCTATGGCAAGAGAGAAACGAGCCGGGACCCCGGTCCTCTCCTCACTCTTACACTATATGCCACTGAGTTTTAGCAACTGAACCTGCATCCCAAACAGCAGGAGCTGGCTAAGTCCACAGCTGGTCTTGTGTCTGAAGAGCAGGATGACTTGTGCTGGTGCCAGCCATGCTGGGGACAGTGGAACCGAGCTCCGCGGGGAGAGCTGTACCTGAGGAAGTCTGGCTTTTCAAGGACAGAAGTGAAGAGCCAGGTCATGAAATGAGCAGTAGAGCTCATCTTGGCCACCACCCTGCACCCGACAGAGAACTGATGATGTCGGACAGGAAGCAATGGCTCACCCCCACTACCCCCACCACTGAGGGTCTGGAGTCTTTGAACCCTGGGGCAAATGCTGGAAGCCTGTAGGAGGAGACAGCTAGTTGGTTCCCAGTTGCTTAGCCCCAAAAAATAATCACACAGAAACTGTATTATTTAAATCACTGCTTGGCCCATTAGCTCTAGCTTCTTATTGGCTAACTCTTACATATTAATTTAACCCATTTCTATTAATTTGTGCATTGCCACATGGCTGTGACTTACCGGCTAAATTCCAGCATCTGTCTCCGGTGGTGCCATGGCTTCTCTCTGACTCATCCTCCTTTCTCCTAGCATTCAATTTAGTTTTCCCCACCTAGCTCTGTTCTGCCCTTGCCACAAGCTCAAAGCAGTTCTTTATTCATTAACCAATAAAAGCAATACATAGACAGAAGGACCTCCCACACCATTTCCCTTTTTCTGTTTAAACAAAAAAGAAGGCTTTAACTTTAACATAGTAAAATTACAGGTAACAAAACAGGTATTAAGCAAGAATTACAGTTATAATATTTATATTTACTTTATCTTTTATCATAATTATTTATGATAAATTTTATCATAATTATTTATGATAAAAGATAATTTTCTTAGGGAAAATTATATCTATTCTTCAACTCCATCAGAGACTCCAGAAGGATATAATAATACCTAAGTAAGAACTTTCAAAATTCTAGAATTGACAGAGACATCTTACTCCCTGGACAGTCACCCAAAGTTCTTCTGTACCGTTGGGGCATCCATCTTCAGCCTACAGACCCATAGTATTCAGACTTTTCCATGAAGCAGGAAATTTCAAAGACGGTTCCTCCTATAATGGAAGTTTGTCAGTCACTTTCTTCTGTGTCCTGCAAAATGTCTAACAGACTCTTTCATGAAGTGGGAACCCCAAAGGATTGTCTCACTTTTAGGCAAGTTCAGCAGTCATTTCTCTGTGGGTCCTGCATGTCTAGTTCATCAAACAGTCCAGGCAAGAGCAGTTTCTTGCCCAAATGGCTAACAGACTCCATAAGGACCCTCTTCGATGCCCATCTTCCTCTTGAAGTCATTGATGCTGCCAGAAGCAGATGTGTCTCATTGTCATGAAAATCCCTAAGTTCTTAAAACATTTAAATGCCATATTATGAAGGTCTTTGAAAGATTTGAAAAATAGCTAACTAACTGAAATATATCTCTATATATCTAGAAAACCTAACTAACCTGACTACAATATTGACTATTATAGATGTTTATCTATTAACCTATATTTCTTAATTATACATTACATTTTTAAATTAACTGCACAAACACAATGCCTTAATCAAGGGCAGAAATATACATGTACAGTATAACAAAATTTACTTTAAATTTGTATCAACAAACAAAGATCCGTACCAATGCAAATCTCTATAGCATATTCCCTTTTAAATGTAGACACATTTATAGAAAATATTTGGGAATATGGGCTTAGTTCTTTCTAAACTTCTTCTTGCTATTTATTGAGTGAAGTAATTTTTGAGGGGTGTTCAAGGTAACCTTTCAGGGGGTCTTGGTTTATCAAACCACATTAGTGTGGAAGGATTCCACAGCCAGTGCACCCTGTGGGAGACTGAGAAGTGACATGGAGCACGGCTGCCCAGGGGACCCCCATAACCCTTTGTGAAACTGATGTCGAGTGTTCTGGTGGGAGGGGCACACAGTCGCCCAGGACATTTCAGAGTTGCACCAAGTCACATTATGCTACAGGCTCTGTTTTGCTGATAGGGTAACCTCTGAAATTTGAGAGCTTAATGACAGCTCTGGGTTTTAAAAGTGCTGACAGCTGAGCTACATTTGAGCCCTAACAAGATAAAAGAAGCTGTTTCCTCTCAACAACTGGTCTGCACCTCGTAGGCCGTAGGCCGTGCACAGAGATTAGACCAAGTGAAGGTCTACCTGCCTATGGCAGCAACATCAGCTCTGCTTTCACCAGGCACCAAGCCAGGTGCCAGGATGCAGATGAGAAGGGTTGTCTCTGTTGTTCTGAGGGGCCCAGGGCCTGCCACCCTGGTAAGATGGCAGAATCATCACATGTTCTGTCTTGGTGGGGGCAGTCCTAATCAGGGGAGACCACACTGGAGGATTGTGCTGGCAGAGGCAACAGGAGGATCCGTGATGGGCTTGTCAGACAGGCATCTGAGTGAGGCAGTCACTTGTTAGTGTAGACACGGAGGCAGCAGGCAGCAGTCACAGTGGGGCTGTGGCTCATGGATGGGCCAAACGAAACATGACTTCCACACAAGGCCACTGTAGGCCTTTACCCACAGATGGGAGAAGAGATCTTTCAGCAACTGTGCAAAGGACAGAGGAGCCATTGCCCAGGACCCACCAGGATTCTCTAGTCACAGGCACAAGATGTTTGTATCTGGTGAGTTTTGCTTGTTCATTGATGGAAGACAAACTTCCCAAGAGAGAAACTAGCTGCGGGTTAAACCATGGGCCTCTGTGCTGAGAGGGTTGTATCTGTGCTGAGAGGGTTGTATCCAGTGCTGAGAGGGTTGTATCCAGTGCTGAGAGGGTTGTATCCAGTGCTGAGAGGGTTGTATCCAGTGCTGAGAGGGTTGTATCTGTGCTGAGAGGGTTGTATCCAGTGCTGAGAGGGTTGTATCCAGTGCTGAGAGGGTTGTATCTGTGCTGAGAGGGTTGTATCTGTGCTGAGAGGGTTGTATCCAGTGCTGAGAGGGTTGTATCTGTGCTGAGAGGGTTGTATCTGTGCTGAGAGGGTTGTATCTGTGCTGAGAGGGTTGTATCTGTGCTGAGAGGGTTGTATCTGTGCTGAGAGGGTTGTATCCAGTGCTGAGAGGGTTCTATCCAGTGCTGAGAGGGTTGTATCCAGTGCTGAGGAAAGAGGGGGTGTAGAGAAGGGGCTGAGGAAAGGAAGAGGGGGTAAGAAGAAACTGTCCTGGGAGGGGAACATAAAGCAAGAACGCACTAGCCGAGAACGAGAATTAAGTCAACTCAAGGAGTTAGTGAAAGTCTGATGGACACGGCTGAGACCCAGGAAACCCCACAGGAGAGTCAATTCCTTGTCGCAGCTAGTGAGTCTGGCGGTGGCCTCTGAGACAGAAGCAGGGCTGTAAGTACAGCTGGCATGAGGGGACCACTCAGGGCCTTGTTCCTGGTTCCAGTGACCAGGGACAGATAGCCTTGGACTCACCACCACTGGTTTGTTTTTTTCTTGAATAAGAAAAACTTAGGAGGGCTGGCTTGAAGGTGCACTAAGAGTGGATCGGAGATGCCAGATGTGTGTTCTGTGTTGGGTGAGTCTGTCACATGAGGGTAGACTTGGGCAGGAGCTTCATGACTGCCATGGAGGCCCAAGGGAGCTCTTTCTCACATAAATCTGTCAACTCTGCTTGTAAAAAAAATGTTTGAGGGAGGGAAAATTCTTTTAACATTTTGAAACACTTAAATTCTCCTTTAGACACAGCTGCTTGGGTTGCCCAGCTCTCTGGAAGATAGAGCCCCGTTCCTTATGCTGGGAGTAAGAAGGCTTCAGCGGCTTTCCTGTCCCCCTACCACACTCTGGGGCTGTATCGTCAGTGCCGGGAATAGGGATGCAAGGATGGTTTTGACGCCCTCTTCCAAGTCTGTACAGCACAGGCTTCAGGGTACCTCACCCGGATATAGAAGAGCATCCTCACCCCCCAGCTCCCACCATGGCCCCGTCACCTGCTTCATCTTTCTCTCAAGTCAGCAGACTCTCTAGTCCCTGGGGTCTGATGGGCTTTTCACATTGGGCACTGCTCTCTAGTGAAGAGGTGGGTGGCATTAGAGGGAAAACCCTAGCTTAGAGGGGAGCTAAGGATGAGAATGGGATTTTTAAAAAGTTATTTCTTCTGTGTATCTGATTGTTTTGCCTGCATGTATGTCTGCGCACCACATGCATGCCTAGTGTGTACTGAGGCCGGAAGGGGGCACCGAATCTCCTGGGACTAGATGGTTGTACAGAGCCGCTACATGGGTCCCGGAAGTCGAACCCAAGTTCTCTTGGAAGAGTAACCAGGGCTCTTAACTGCTGAGACGTCTCTTCGGGCCCAATAAGAATGGAATTTTTAAAAACACTGTTCTCCATCTGACTGTGAGGGCTGCTGATGCCAAGGGAGTGGCCCCGGCACCTACACCCCCTCACCTCCTCCTCCCCCTATTAGTCCTATTATCATCAGCTGCATTCTCTACACTCCCTGCCCTTCCACCTCCCTGACCCTTCCGTCTTGCATCCCCTACCCTAGTGCCTTCTCATCTTCCTGCCCTCCTCCCTCTGGCCCTCCTGCCCCCATCTCACCCATGTGCCAGAGCAGTGGGACCAAGCCAGATAGCACCCGCTCCGTGGTGTCCCTTGCACACATGATGAATGTTTTCAGTGTGCACGCAGCGTCCCGTCGTCATCCTCCATCCCTTCTGCTCCCTGCATCCTCACACCTTCCCCGCCCCCATGGATGCAGATCTGAGTAGCCTCAGGCAGCGATCCCAGCTTCCAGCCACCTGCCCACAATGCCTAACACAGGGCTGTTGTGTTTCTGTCTGCACAGCCCAGCTCCGTTGGGCTGGAATCCTGGGCCTCACCCTCTCATCTGCCACCCCCACGAAACTTCAACACAGACCTCAGACACACCCAGACAGCTGGGTGGAACTGATCAGCTCTCACCATCCCAGGTATACCCAGCCTGCTATAGGAAGCTGGCCTTACTGGATCACGACCTGCAGCCTGGGCTACTCCCACAGAGCTGTCCAGTAGCTGGCTGTGTCTTAACCTGCTCACTCTGCAACAGCAGCTGTGAGCCCTACAGGACCCCAGAATCCATCATGTCCTGAGCTTCAACTCCCCACTTCTCATCAACCTGGAGCCTGGAATTGCCTTCAGTAGTCTCAGGTGGGTCCCGAGACTGCAACCCCCTGGTCCTTTCGGGGACTTAGAGGACGTCTGTGAACCACCCTGAATCCTGGCACCTCTAAATGCAGGTGAGCTTCAGCTTCCAGACTTGGGATGGAGACAGGTTTAGGGGTACAGATTCTGATAACACTGTCTGAGGAGTCTTGTCTGACACCGGAGCAGAGGGATCACCCTGGCCCACCCCTGTTGTTCTTGTGGCCACAGTGCCTGGTGTGCCAGGAGCATCCTGGAAGACAGACATGGCCACACCCTCTCGGTCCCGGCTCCTGTGTCCTTTTATTTAACTTGGGTCCCACCTGTGTTTGCTTTCCAAGATGCATATCTGCCCACAGCTGCTGGCCTCACTGCAACGCCTGGGCTTGCGAGATGCAGCTGTCCACCCGAGATGGCTGCCCTGCCCACAGCATTGGTACTGGGCCAGTGACCTCACCCTTGTCCAACAAAGCTACCACCCCTGAAGCCCAGAGGGCGGACATGGCCCAGCATCCTGAGCCCACTGGACCCCGGCATTAGGCCTCTTCTAAGCTTAGGGCAAGCAGTATTTTCAAAGCCCTCGGTTCCCTGGGGCTCGTCTATCTGGCTTCCTTGGTGGCTCTTCCTGTTTAACTAATCAATATAGGCATAGGTGGGCTTGCTAATACTTGTGAGTCTGCCCTGTGGCCTTCAGGAAGCAGAGTCTGGACTTGGTGGTGTGTTTTTCCCAAGGTTCTGGGTGTTTGCAGGCTCGGTCTCGGTCCTGGGGCCTCTCCCTGCTTCCGCCCCTGCTGTATGTAAATACCACCCCTACACTTATTGATACTGCATTAACTACTTTCCATGTTGCTGTGGGGAAATGAAATGCCTGACGCAAACCCCTGAAGGAAGGGAGGGTTTGTCCTGGCTCTGGGGTAGTCTGTCTGGGGCGGGCCCAGCAGCAGGATCTGGAGGCCGCTGGTCACTTATGTCTGCAGTCAGGAAACCGAGTGATGAACGCTGGTGTTCAGCTCGCCTTTCCTTTTTATTCATCTTGAAACCCCAGCACCTCATATAGGTGGGTCTTCCATGCCAACTAACTCAGTCTAGAAGCTTCCTCACAGACATGTCCTGAGGTTTACCATTTGGAGATTCTAGATCCTGTCGTGTTGATAATAATAACTGCACAGACACTGTAAGACCCACAAATACAAAGTGCTGGCTAGTTAAGGTGAACAGAGCAGGATTTCTTCCTTCTGCTGCTGCTAACCCTGTAACCGAAGGCCTGAAGGCGCACCACTGCTCTGGGAAGGAAAAGCTTAAAACCATGAAAAAACACTGGAAAGGGGTACACAAAAATGCAGTAAAACCTAAACCCAGTGTCATGATTATATTCCAAGGTCAGGAGGCTCAGAACTGGGGACAGTATGAGGAGCCATGGAGAGGAATGGGAGGTTGTAGGGATCCCCGGGGAAATAGGACTGAAAATGAGGGTTCTCAGGCTCTGGGCCTGATCTGGGAGGTTGCACTGGTGCTTATTTCTAAGACAGAATTCGTTTGGAGTCGGACAGGAGGGGTACTGGGGAGACAGGTGTACCCCCAGGTGGGCCTTGCACCTGTGTGCATTGGGTCTGGCCTTGGTGGTGTTGATGGTCCTCACTCAGGCTGCACCACGGTGCAGGGGTGACATCGGCTCTCCCTTCGATGCATTTGGCGCCTCTGACTGCGACACAGTTTCCTTGCACTGTGCCACTGAGCGAAAAGCTGGTCTTTTGGGGTTTCCAGCTCCTTTCAGCAAGGGCCACAAAGCGCCTGCCTTCTTTCCTCCTAGAGTTCTGACTTCTGTGCATTAGACTGTTCATCCCTGGTGTGTCTACAGTGTTAGAGGATGTGGGACCCTGATGACCTTAGGGAAAGACCCCTCTGCTACCCAGACAGGAGGAGTCTTTGACAGGAAAGAGCAGGTGCAATGCCATTACCTGTAACCAGTTCAGTCCTTCTGGCCTCATCTTGGAGAATCTGATGGGAAAACGATATGAAATGACAGCTGTCATGCTACCCTAGCCTTTGGAAAGTGTGACAAACTCCTCCGTCTGCCGGGGACATGCAGCCCACTGACTCCTGGCTGTAGCTTAGCTGTGTGCTCCTGAGTTACTCCCTGTAACTATTTCAGCTGCTTCCCAGGCTGTGACCCTCCAAGGGTGGGCCTTGTGATTCAGCTGTCTGCCTGAGTCTGAAAGCAGTCACAGGCTAAGTAAGGCACTGTCCCCACGGTCTATTCTGTCTTCCTGCAGGGCATCAGTAGGGCTACCCAGACACCAGACCTAGGGCCTGGCACTGGAGGCTGTCCAGGAAATTCTTCTCTTTCCTTTGACCTTGCCCCTTGTCCCCAGTCTTGAATAAGGCTATTTGGAACATGTTCCTGAACACGCACGTGATAAAGAGCTCACTGTCTCTTCACCGTGCTCGTCGTTGTTGAGGACAAAGCCAGGGCATCACACATGATGGTGTGAGGGAGGGTGCTGTGGAGTCTGTCACAAAGCACTGTGTGGAAGAGTGTAGGAGCGTGTGGCTGGCACAAGGCAAGGCCCAGCCACCAGCTGCCTGGGAATCATGTCATCCCCAGGCCTCTAGGGACCACAGGGAAGCATGGTGGAGGCTCCCAGAGACATGTCTGCACAGCGGTTCTGAGCTTCCTGCTCCCACTCTCCTCTATGGCCTGGACAGTGTATGTTACCTATCTGTCATCCAGTGTGCTCTAGTGCAGTGACCTATCTGCCACGCAGTGTGCTCTAGTGCAGTGACCTATCTGTCATCCAGTGTGCTCTAGTGCAGTGACCTATCTGCCACGCAGTGTGCTCTAATGCAGTGACCTATCTGTCATCCAGTGCGCTCTGGGTGCAGTGACCTATCTGTCATCCAGTGTTCTGGGTGCAGTGACCTATCTGTCATCCAGTGTTCTGGGTGCAGTGACCTATCTGCCACGCAGTGTGCTCTGGGTGCAGTGACCTATCTGCCACGCAGTGTGCTCTGGGTGCAGTGACCTATCTGCCACGCAGTGTGCTCTAGTGCAGTGACCTATCTGTCATCCAGTGTGCTCTGGGTGCAGTGACCTATCTGTCATCCAGTGTGCTCTAGTGCAGTGACCTATCTGTCATCCAGTGTGCTCTAGTGCAGTGACCTATCTGCCACGCAGTGTGCTCTAGTGCAGTGACCTATCTGTCGTCCAGTGTGCTCTGGGTGCAGTGACCTATCTGTCATCCAGTGTGCTCTAGTGCAGTGACCTATCTGTCATCCAGTGTGCTCTAGTGCAGTGACCTATCTGTCATCCAGTGCGTTCTGGGTGCAGTGACCTATCTGTCGTCCAGTGCACTCTGGGTACAGTGACCTATCTGCCACGCAGTGAACTCTTGTGCAGTGACCTATCTGCCACACAGTGCACTCTGGGTGCAGTGACCTCTCTGGGTACACTGGGTCCAAAGCAGAGACAAGATGTGACCAGATCTTAGCCACATGGCTCTCGGTCACTCACACATACATTCCACACACTCGTGACCTACTAACACAGTGGAACACAGGTAGAAAAGTATAGAGAGTTCTTGGATCCACACAAGGAGTAGGCTAGGAGGGTAGGAGGGGAGCTGCCCTCGGGAAAGGTGACTGTGGAGAAAGACGTGTGGGTAAGGAGCTGGAGAGGTGCAGGGTCTGAGATGTGCTCTCCAAGTGTTTCCTTTCAGCCTTCAGGAAATGTGGCCACCATAGGAAGATAGCACACGCTCAGAGGAGCTTCGTACTTATCTGGGAATCCGCTTTCTGTAAAGCTGAAACTTGAGCATCTCAGTCTGTTTTGTCCCTAGGGCCTGCATGGCAGTAGGCACAGGAGCACTCTGTAATGCACAGCCCCTCTTCCCAGTGGCCTCTTTCCCAAACTCCATTGGCTTCTTAGGCCATATTCATTGAAAGCATAGCTACTTTCCATGAACGCTACTATGGCTGTGGACTGTGCTTTACTACAGATGCAGAATGGAATTAGGATCTCCTCTACTGTTCCGGGTTGGTCTCTGTACTCCTGCATTAGGGTCTCCACTAAATGTCTTAACTCACTTCCAATACTTCCCAGACTTTGGGCTTGGCCATGAATCTGCTGCAGGCTGGGCTGCGTATGTATCTCAGGCATTGTCTGCAAAAAAGGCCAGGAAGGTGGCCTTAGCATTGTAGGATGTCACTTTTATGTCATAGTGAAAGTGAGCTGTGGTTTTAGGGAGGGCGAGCACTGCTCCAGTCAGATGACAGCTGGCGGCTCTTGGGTCAGACTTCCTGCAGTGAGCTGGAATGGAAAGGACCTGCGAGAAGCGGCAAGGCTTCCCTGTAGTGAGGGAGTCATTCTCCCGGAAAGAGAAAGAGAAATCGTGAAGTGGTCAGGGCCACAAGAACTTCTTGAAGCCTGGACACAGGACAGCAGTCAGCCCCTCTCCTTCTGTCTCACAGTTTACACAGTAGGCCTCGGTGGGGTGCCTATCCCTCTCATGCATCACTCCCTTGATGGACCAATGAGAACCTGCTGTGTGCCCTGCAGATCCTGGTCATTGTGCACACTTAAATTGTGACAGGCATGGGTTGGGGACTCAGAGAGCTTGGGAGAGAAGAGCAGGCAAGAAGAAGTAACTTGCCAGCTCCATGGGTCTTGCTGCTGTCCTCAGGCACCTCCCTCTGTCACATGGCCCCTTCTCAGCAGAGGACAGCCCTGGACTTCCTCCTGTCTCTGGGCTTACTAATCACTCTCTGTAAGAACCTGTTTCTCAGAACTACAGTTTTGCTTTCTCTCCATTTGTGTCTACTGCTGTGTGGGTACCTGAAGTCACCCGGTGCCTTCACTGTCCTTGGGCTAAAGCACAGTAGGGGACCATGAACCTTCAGTGCCTCAGTGGGGGTGGACCTTGACAGCCCTGAACGTGTCTCCACAAAGTAGGTACTTGGGGTGGGGTGTGCTCTCGTCTGCCTTGAGTTTGGGGAACTGGAAGCTGGACATAGGAAAAGATGGTTGCTTACCCACTATGCCAGGAATCATACTTTGATCTGCGCTGGTGGCCCCAGCAATTGTCCTGTCCCCGTGGGTTGATGAAGAGAGGGTTGTTCCACCAGGATGCAGATGATGTCAGAGGCTGAGAAGAACAAGGAGATTGACGCAAGAGAATTCACCCGGCAGGTGACTCCCAGCAAGGACAGCGTCAGAACGAGGGGGGAAATGAGGGTGGATCCCAGACTGTGAGCCTGGCACACCTATTTACATTGTCGTACCAAGCCTCTGATGGCATGGCCGCCTGAGTTCAGACAAGGCTGGCCCAAGATACGTTTCCTTCTGTTGGTAGCAGCCAGGAGCACCAGATGCCTGTGGAGCAAGCCCTGTCAGGGCAAGCTTCCGGGTCATGTGCCCAGCCACTAGAGTCCCAGTGCAAAGACAAGGGGACTCAGGTAAAGGAGACAATTCATTAGGTGTGGATAACACTGGGGACTCCAGCAGGGGTGAGAGGCATGAAGAAGCTAGAGATGCTGAGGGACTCTGTCCCTGGTGGGGACAGAGAGGAGCAGGCTCAAGCGCAAGTGTGAGATCCAAGGTCTTACATCTCTGCTCATCACCACCTGGTGGCTGCAGCCACAGAACAGGAGTATGATGACTGTCCAGGAAGGCGTAGCCTTGCAAAGCACTGGGGAAACTGAGGCAGGGGATGTCAACAAGGAGCCCAAGCTCCCGGCAAGCTACAGTTGAGCCTGGAGCCTGGGAGAGCCCACTCTGAGCCCTTCCCTCCTCTACCACAATGTCTACTCTCTGGAGAATGGAGGAGCCTGAGGGTTACATTCAGGGCGACAGTCGGCCTGGGTAGGGGGCATACCTTGCACCCAAAGGCTGTCTGAATGGACAGGTCCTGACTACGCTTGGAACTCTAGCGATTAAGAACCTGCTCCCCCAGGCTATGTGCGTGGATAGGACCTGGCTGAGCTGGGGCCTCTATGGCTTAGGTCCCTGTGCCCGGCTGTCCCTGTGGATGGAACCTGACGGAGGTAGGGCCCCTGCAGGGAGGGTCCAGACAAACAACAAGCCGCCTGACTCTGCAGCCAGCAGGACTCAGCCACTGTCAGGCTCTCAACAGTTAATCATCTGCAGCAGGATCAGTGAGCTGATTCTAGCTCCTTAATCAGGACATCGAATCCGAATCTGAGATCCTGCAAGGAGCAGGAGCAACAACCACAGCCCGTTGCACTCAGAGGCCAGCACTGCGCAGCAAAGCCAGGGAGGCAGTGTCCCTGCTCCGCAGCCCAAGATGGAGCTCCACTGGGTTCCTTTGTGCGCCCCAGGCGGGCTTGCCAGCAAACAGGTCGCCGGCTCCTGACCAGTGGTGAGGGCGACAGCATGACTTTGAGCCTCATGTCCCTGCTGTCCCAGGACGTCACAGCCCTGTGGCTCCTGCTGAAGACAAGTGCAGGTGTGTCTGTGTGCTGCGTCCCGGTTTTCCGAGGAACGAGCGAGTGTGCTGCGGATGTGTTGTAAGAGGGGGTGGGGCAGAGTGAGTACGTGTGTGGTAATCGAATGGGGGGCAAGAGCAGCTGGGGTGGTTCTGGTGCTGTGGGTCCTATTGTTGGCTGAAGACTCTTTTACGCTTGTGGCTCATACAGCTGGGTGCAGATGGGGGTGGGGCATGGGCCGGCTAGGTTATAGAGAAAACATACCCTTCCTGGAGGGTGGGGGGGCGTGATGCCTTGCCCTCAGACCCTGCCTGAGCGTCCCTTAAAGACAGCAGCATTTCCGTCTGCTTCCAGAGGAAGGGTGGCTGCACACCTTCTCGGAAGGCTGGGAACAAATGATCTCCTTTGTTCAGGAGTTTTCATGGGCATGCCGGCTGGCAACTGAAAGGCCCCTCCAGAGCCAGCGGCATAGCTTTGGTTTCCTCCTAGCGGGAATACCTGGCGAGTATTAGCCCCATAGCTGCCTATCTGATGCCAGAGCCTAGGGAGAGCAGGATATAGGACTATATGGCCGTGACCTTTGGCAGTGAACTGGCTCTTTCCTGGGGGCTTCTGTAGTCTCATTTAGACCTGGTTCTGCCTCTGTGGAAGAGCAGATGCTGTGGGCTGATACCAGTGGCCGGGTGCTGGGCTTTGGCACTAAAGGAACAGGGCCCTAGGGAAGGGAGCAGAGTAATCCCAGGAAAAAAAAAAGAGCACAAGGGGCCCGGCAGAAAGGAAGCGGCTTGGAGTTCCTCTGTTATTTCTGAGAGGAAGGGCACTCCTTTTGAAGTATTTTGTCATAATTACATTTCCTGCTGGCATTTCTGCCAAGCACTGATGAATGACCCATAAAAGATTTTTGTGACCGCTAATGAATCAGCCCTCAGCTCTGTGACAACAAATAAATACGGATTTTCCAATGAAGCCACTGGGGACAGCGCGGCCGTAGAGGATTCCCCAGCACGTCAGAGGCGAGGGTCCACACACATCACAGCTGATTCGGCCTGTGTCTTAGCCAGGTTGAGTTCTGAATTCTTACAGCTGCCCCTTACATTCTTGGCGCATTCACCCAGTGTGCTGTATTTTAAGCTATCGACCACTTGGAAGTCTTCCCTGTGGGCGTTTGGTACGGCTAGGATGCGTGTCTCTGGCTTCCAGGACCCATTCGTCAGATTTCTGGATAAACAGCTAGTGCTTGCAATGAGTGTGGCCGACCGCAGCCTTCGTAGCTTCAGACAGCTTCCCTAAGTGGACATGCCCCTGTGGGCACCCAGAAGCCATTTTCTGGGACATCCCGTGCTCATTAGTGCCTGTGCACTCAATGGGAATAGGTGGACCAATAACTCGGCCTCTGAGCCAGGGTGGCAGACCTTGAGGTTATCGTGGCTGGTGGAGAATGGGAGTTCATGTTTGAGCACACATGCTCAGCCCATGTCTATAATCCATGAGACTCACAGGTGTGTGACCCCACCAGCCCCACCCCCACACCTCTCTGCCACTCTTACTGAGTGTGTCTTTCTTGGGGTATCTCTCTGTCACCACCTCACTTTCCAGCTTGGTGTCTCTGACTGACTAGACTGATTTTGCTTGTCATCTCTGAGTCGGCACTGGCCCTCCCCCATCGCCTCAGCCAGCCCCTGTGTGTGCCCATGGTCTGCTGCAGGGCCAGCTCGTGTCTCTTTGCCTTGGTGAGGTCAACCTCCTCAGTGTACTGTTTTGTGTGTTGTCTCTGGTGAAGGTTGACATAATTGTGTTTTTAGATTTGTAGAAGCCTTAGCTCTTCATAGGAGATAAAAGTCCCTCTGTGCATTTAGGGGAGGAGCACGGGATCCATCCCATCCCAGGAGGCCCTTAGCACCAGGCCATGGGGAACCCCGTGTCCGTGGGAACACAACATTGCCCTGTGTCTGGGGAACAGGGCTTGTGGCATGGGGCCCTTGACATTGTCCTCTCAGAGAGGTTCTGAGCGATCCTGTCTACAAGTCGTTATTTTAGAGTGGGTGCAAAGGGAGCGAGGTCCCTGCTCACCTACCCATCACTCAGCCACGGCCTTGTTGGCTGGACTGATCCCACCTGTATCAGCACTGAAAACCCACTGCATGGCTAACAGGGCGTAGTTAGCCATTGAGATGCCGTGTGGGCTCCTGGCCAGGCCCTGGCACACCGAAGATCTGCACCGCTCTTCTCATGCTGGCCTCCCCGTGCCAGGCCCAGTTCAGTGGCTCCTTCGCAAATATGTTCCGAGACTTCCCTTGCTGTCCAGAGCCCAGAAGTGGGCGTGGCCGGACAGCCATGACTCTTAGACTAGGGAGTTTGGAAACGCAGCATCTGGAACCCAGTTCTTTGCTTTGCCCTGCAAGGGTCAACATGAGATCTCCTGGATGGGTAAGGGCAGGATGCAGGGGCAGGAAGCAGAGGCTGGAACTTCCCTCTAGCAGCAAGCCCCTCTGCCTTCTTTGGGTGGGAACCATCTTGAAGGCCCCCCTTTATGCCTGGCTTGTGGGCTTGGTTCTGGAGCACTGATAACACAGTGGAAGTCATTCAGAGGATGGTCATATCCCCTGATGCTCACTGACTGTGTCTCATGCCAGCAGACCCAGCACTGGTCCCTCATCGGGGTTATACAGGAAAAGGTCAGAGTGCTCCAAGAACCAGTAAGAATTATCCTTATTATTCTACTATTATCACTGCCTGGGCTCTGCTTCACCTCTGGCATCCTGGAGGGCAAGTCCAAGGACAGGCTGGTAGAGTACAGGTGTCACTGCCTTGTGGTGACCTTGGTCAAGGGCATAACCTAGGTGATCCCCTCTCCTCAGCTTCCTGTGTACCCACCCCGCCTCTAGCTCACATCCTACCGTCAAGGAGCCCTTGAGATCGCAACTGCAGGTACCACTTTGGTGTTTTTAGCTTTGGTTCTTGTCAGTCACAGTGGACCAAGGACAAGATGGTGGGTACTGTGTACCTGGTAATGTCTTCATAGAATGAGGGTATCACTCTCAGCAGCCTGAGCAGTGCCCACAGGCTGTGCTCGCTCACCAGACAGCGGCCTCCTGCCTGCTAGGGAAGAATTCTCATCCCTGTTTTCGTGTCAGGAAGCCTGAAGGGAAAAGCAGCATGCCCAGTGTGGTAGCTCAGGCGCATGTGGTGGACGAAGCTAGTGCCTAAAGTGCATCCTCTCCTGCAGGCTGGCTCAGTGTCCCCTGCCCTGTGGCTGGAGTGTCTGGGTCAATATAGCAGTGACGGCACCCAAGGTACCACAGTCAAACCCTGAGCAGCATCAGCAGGTACCTCTTGGACTCCATGTTTGTGGAGTCTCTAGGTCAGCACAGAGGATTTGTGGGGAAAAGGGAAGGCTTCCCTGCTGGTGGGAATGCAGAGGGTGAGCCTCAGAGAAAGCACTAGAAACAGAACTACAATATAATCCGGCTGTACCACTCGTAGGTGCCACCCACATCCTCTGCCCAGTGAGATGTCACAACAGCCTTGGTGTCATCTGTTGGTGATGGGTGCAGAGAATGTGGCTCATAGACACAAGGGGATACAACTCAGCCATAAAAACGACACCCTGTCGTTTCAGCAGCCTGGGTGAGCCAGAGATCCCTGAGGAAAGTAAAGAAAGCCAGGCAGAGAACCATCTGCCATTGCAGAATATTCGCTTAATTAGGCAAAGATGTTTGTGCGGCATTTGTTTAACTACGTAAAGATGTTTTGCATTTGCATTAATTAAATAAAAGTAACCTGGGCTCAGAGAGGCAGGATTAGCAACTAGTTGAGAGGAAGTAGCAGGGAGGAGCATAGCATGGGTTTTTTAGTTGGGGTGGTGTGGAAGGAGAGCAGCTTCCAGGATGCCTGTGGGGAGAAAGATAGCCGGTTGCTGCTCTAGCTCTCTGAGCTCGCAGGTTTTCACCCTCGCCTTTGAATCTCATTTTATTAGAATGACAGAGATATCGTTGAAGCTGCAACAGAACCATTGGGGAACGGATGGCCGCCCAGGATGCCTGAACAGCCTGGCAGCTAGTTGTTTAAAGTACAGACACTGTGACAAGGTGAAACCAAATGTAGCAGACTTTCTCATCAGCACCCAAATCATGACATAGAGACTTATTAGTTATGAATGCTCAGCCTTATTTTATACCTGTCCCACTAGCTCTTATAACTTAATTTAACCTGTTTCTCTTCATCTATGTTTTATTCTGTATGTCCTACTTCCCTGAATCCTCCATATTTGGCTGACTGGTGGCTGCCTGGTTGACTGACCCCAGGACTCTCTCTCTCTCTCTCTCTCTCTCTCTCTCTCTCTCCCTCGTTCTCTCCTCTCAAACCTAGATTCCTCCTCCTACCAATTCTGTCTGCCCACCAGCCCCACCTATCCCTCTCCTGCCTAGCTATTGGCTGTTCAGCTTTTTACTAGACCCATCAGGTGCCTTAGACAGACAAGGTGAAACAGCAACACATCTTTACATAGTTAAACAAATGCAGCATAAACAAAAGCAACACACCTTTACATAGTTAGAGTAATAGCCTGAAAAATAAACATATGTAACCCTTATTTATATAATTAAAGTAATATTCTGAAACATAAACAAATGTAACACATCTTTGCATAGTTAAAATAATATTCCACAGCATGCTACCGCTCTGTGTGGGATCTGAAAGGCTGCACCTTCCTGAAGGAGAGGGAGGAATATAACGCTGAGTTCCCCTGTGGCCCCCAGTGTGATGGGCTGAGCAGAGCCTGGCACGTGAACAGTCCTGTGCAGGAGAGAGAAAGGCAGGACTGAGGTATACTCTCCAAGGGTCCATCGTGGACCCTGGTGTCTCTCGGACCCATGCCTCAGTGGGGGTGCAACCACCTCAACTTCTCCATCATCACAGCCCCTGAGGTAATGGAGCGATGGTGGAAATTATCTCATGGTGTGAGCATGCCTCATGTTGTACACCTCAGCCACACATGGTGTCTGCTTGTCCATGTACCTCAGTGGAGCATAGGTCACCAGAAGATCCCCACTGAAGGATGCCCAGTGGGTAGAGCTGCTTCCTTGGGTTATGGGGTAAAAGGCTACTCGGCTCTGTATGCTGTCTCCCAGGCGTCTGTGTTCATCAGAATCCCCATGCTTCCCAATTTCTTCTCCAGTCCGCCTCTGTCCCCTGGCTGGAGAGTCTCATATGTCAGCTTAAGGAAGTCCCCGGTGGTCGGGGCAGGATGCTCCTGTCGTGCATACAGTCTGCTCCCTCTGCAGCCCAAGTTATTAAGCCTGCCGTGGTTCAGGCTAGGTCCTGGAGTGGGGCTGAGTTGTAAAGCAGCACCGCCCCTGCGGTCTCAAGCTCTTCATGGCCTGTGCCCCGCATTTACTGACCAGTGTCTGCAGTGGAGATGAGGTCCCATTTCATGGTCCTGTAACCATGCTTCACGGGTCAGTAACTGTGTCTGCACAGTGCCTGCCCAGGGGCACCTGACACAGGTAAACAGAGCAGGTGGCCCTCAGCCCCCACCCTCCAGTGATTCCAGGTCAGGTTGGTGTGGTCATCAGAGCTCCAGCAGGCTGCTGGCCTCCAGCTGTCCTGAGATATGGCAGCTGAGGCATCCCATCCAGCAGGGTGGGGCTGGCCAGAGTGAGCCCTCAGCTGCCATCAGGGTCACATGGGCTTTAAGAGGCCATGGAGAAGAACTTAGGGCAGCAAGAAAGAAAGATGGACTACAAGAGATTGGCATGTCATGTGCTCCACTCGGGGACACAGGGAAGGCCTTAAACACAAAGACCCCTGTGTCTGTGCCCTCCTCTGTTCAAGGAGCGCACACAGCTCAGTCTCATCCGCTCACCTGATCAACTGTCCCTTGTTCGGGGAACATCCTGAGCAACTGGGACCAATGCCTTCTCAGAACCCAGGGCCTCAGGGTAGACCCAGATCTACTGTAGGTGGAAACCGGAAACTGAAGCTGGGGAGGGCACAGGCCAGGTAACTGTCCCCTCCCCTCAGGCCACAACTGTGAGCTATGACCTGTGATGACAGAGTCAGGCAGGTAAGCAGCCCTGTGAAGAAAAGGCGGGGCAAAACTGGGGTGTTCATCATGGTAGCTGTGCGTCCCCCAGACCTGTGCCTCAGTGGGGTGCATGCACCTCAACTTCTCCACCATCACATCCAGATTCTCAGACACAAAGTTAGACCCCTTTGTGCTCTTAAAATTTAATGAGAATTGCAAAAAGCTTGATGTCAAAGATTTGCCAGAGATTTAAAAATACTAACTCACTTAAGAAAAAAAGACAAGCCCATTGTGAAGAGGCCTCGGTTCCACCTCGTTCTGATAGCCCTGACTACGACCTAGTGAACTCGCCTGGTCCTGGGGCTGCTGGGCTCTGGCACATTCAGTGCCCCACTGTGCCGCGCTTGGACACACCAGACTTAGAAGACTGGGAAGGCAAGTGACCTCGGCGTCACTATGAAGACAGCTTGGTTTCCCGAATCCCTGAAGAGCCCTGACTGTAATGAAATGTGTTTTTTCTTTAAAAACCAAGGACAGATGTCCACGGTGACAGACTTTCTGATTGTCCTGCTCTCTAGAACAGTGGACGTGGCCTTGCTTCCTTCTAGCACTGCAGAGAAGGAGGCCTCTTCAAAGCCTCCTCTGGGCCCCTCATGCTCAGATACTGGGAAAGGCTACGGGCACCCAGGTGGTGACCCCTGTGACAAAAGCTGACCCCTCGATACTCAGAAGGTGCTGGAGCTTCAGGACATAGTTACACAGCAGGAGCCTTCATAGGCCCGAGACCCTTGAACACTTCTGACCTCTGGTCAGAGACCGAGACCCTTGAACACTTCTGACCTCTGGTCAGAGACCGAGACCCTTGAACACTTCTGACCTCTGGTCAGAGACCGAGACCCTTGAACACTTCTGACCTCTGGTCAGAGACCGAGACCCTTGAACACTTCTGATCTCTGGTCAGAGACCGAGACCCTTGAACACTTCTGACGTCTGGCCTTTGAAGATGGCTCCACACATCATTTCCAGGTCTCCTCCTCACCGTGTGCCACTGCCGACAAAGTCTCTGAGTCAGTGGGTTGAAGTGGGGCTGGTTCCATGAAAGCAGATATGATGTCTTCCAGGGCATGAAAGTGGCCTCCTACTGGAAGGGCATTGCCAAACCTAGGGTCCTCCATGATGCCAAACCTCGTACAAACGGTCCTTCACCACATTCCATAGTGAGTGGCCGGTGCACATGAGTGCATGGGACACTGGGCCTCGGTGACACCATGCCTGCTGGGGTGATTTGAGGTGATCATGTGCCATCCAGGAAAGTTAACGTTTAACATAATTCTGTGTGGTGCTTGTGCTGTGGAGTGGTTCAGGAAAGTGTGCTGTCCTGCTGCTTCGTGGGATGGCAGAAGGGGCCGCCGTGGCTTTACAGCCTGAGCATCAAAAGAATCTGCCCAGCGGCCAGGAACCAAGCGTGAGCATGGGCAGGCTGGGAGGGACGGCCAAGCTGACCGACTTTCCAGTTCCTTCCCTAGTCCTGGGCCTGACTGTCTCGTGGCTGTTGAAGGTTAGCCCCGTGTGCACCTTTCCAGCTTGATAGGGGTGTTGGTCTCTCCATGAGGTCAGTCACACCGGCCCCACCCCCACACGCATACACAGCAAGTGTGTTGTAAAGGAAACTCCCGCCGTTCCGCACTCCGCCCCAGCTGTGTGGCTCCCACCCGTATCATAGCAGGGATAGTACACCTCTGTCTTTGCATGTTTCCGTTCTCTGAATCAGGATCTTTGGGTCTGGACTGAATGCCTGTGTCTTCTCTCCTTAAACCACTCAGGAATGACCCGCCCGTCGGTAAACGCTTTGATGATTTCCCATGGGGCACCATTCAGAACTGGGCCGCGGCAGTGTGACAGCTGTCCCAACTGTCACAGGGCATTCGACAACTGCAGTGTTTGGGACTTGGCGACATCTTGGGAGAGAGGCAGTTGGTGTGGGCTTGGCCGGATGGGAGTGGCGGCATCTGTTACAGGACCTGATGCCTCCTTCTCTGACTCTTGGCATCAGGCATCCTCTAGTGGTTCCAAACCCAGGTTCCATCTGAGGACCTCCAGAGACTGAAGGTGGGCAAGCCACCCCCGGGGAGGCAGAGGCCATGACCTTGCTCATCACCTGATTGTTTTGCCAGCACTAGGGTGATAGCAAACCCCCACAACACATGTGGAGAGGTAGGTGGTCCCAGGCAATACTACCATAGACGTGGACCAGGGCGGAGGCAGGTGTTCATCCAACATGTCAGTAATGAGTAAATGTCTGCCACCACCAGATGTGCACGTCACCACCGCTGCTCCCCCTAAAGGGAGAGGCCACGCTAATCCAAGTTTTTGTTTTTGTTTTTGTGACTGCCTCTGAGAGCCAAGAAGTTGTCTCAGTTAGGGTTTCTATGGCAGTGATGAAACACTGGGACCAATGGCCAAGGTCACTTAGCTTCTGTCAGTCAAGCCAGAACTCATGCCCAGGACACTTGACTCCTCTTGGTCAGGACAGAGTCTGCCCTGGGATGAAGAACTTCTGCTGCTTTCTCTCCTGTCTGCCATCCTGGCTCCCTCAGCCATGACCTGAAGTGGAGGCCCATGCCCCAGCCCCCAGTTCCCATCCTCCACCCTCCACCCTCCACATCCTAATCTGTAGGCTCCATTGCCACGCCCTGCTCCCATACCCCTCTACCCTGACCCTACACACCATTCCCATGCATCTTTACAGCTGTAGATCACAGCTTGGAGACAGCTGCCCTGGACACTAGCCATTCCTGCTTGTGGCAAGGAGCTGATCAAAGATACAAGCATCCCAGATTAGACAGACTTCCTTTACAGATGGTAAAACTTTTTCTCCAACCATTGACTCAAAGACGAAGGGTTTAGGAGAGAATCAGCTGCCGAGAGAGCTAAGCTGTGCGTGTTGCCCCTGAACAGGCCATGGGGAGACACTGAGGGGCTGCTCCCCTCCAAGTTCCCCTTGTCCAACCCTCTTGGCTTCAGAAATGCCATCCTTAGTTAGCTTCTGCTTCTAAACCCTGCAGCTGGGTCCTCACTTTGGAGTCTCAAGCTAGCCAGCTTCTCCCTACCCTTCAATGACACTGACCCTGCAATCGCATAAGCATCACTGTGTGTCTTTGGGCAAATTGTCTTACTCAAGCAAGGGGTAGCCTTACCTCCTAAGTGCCTGTAGTGGTTGAATTCATTAACAAGAAAGAACTTGCTGCTGTTGCTGCTATGATGAACAGTTTCCTGTACGAACCAACTGAAGTGTAATTTAACTGCTTGGGACACTGGAGCTCAAGGACCCCCACGTTCTCTTGTGTTTTCTTCCTGTGGGAACAGATTCCTGCAGACTTCAGTATACAGTGGCTCTCCTGGTAGATGTAAGAAAGGGCGGGCTTTTCCCTCAGCTGCCCTGGTGATAGCTTAGTGGGTGTGTCAGTGAATCCTAGAAGTGCTGACTACTCCCTGATAGGGCTGACCTGAGCAGCACTGCCCCCAACACTGTGTTACTTTAGGGGTCTCTCCCAAGGCTGAGGCCGAAGAGTTGGGGATGGGAACTATGAGCCCCCAGGGATGTCTCAGACTGCTCCGGGGTGCTTGGTGTGGGATGGTTCTGCTTGTGATGTTTGTCTTTCCTGAGCATGGCAGAGACTTCTGTGGGACAGGCAGAGGTGATACTCTATGAACCTGACCCTAGAGATGTCACAATGGGAGCTGGACCCTGGCGTGGTGGCCACAGAGGTCAAGGGCTGACAACTTTCATGTAGCAAAGAAGACTGCCAGTCATGCCTGCCAGCTACGTCCAGTTGTGGGAGCCTCGATGAGAATGAACAGTGTCTCCTGTGAGAGCGAAGCAAGCTTTCCAAGTGCAGTGTTCCTTTAAGGAGTGTTTGCCGGCTTGGAAACCACCAGGCATAGTGACACCCACACACCAGGGTGTGAATGCTTGGGCAGGTGTTTGCCTGGGCAAAAGTACAGCCCTTGGAAAGGTGAGAGTTTAACCCCTGACCTTCTGCCACAGGGTTATGCCTAGCGTGGGGTGAGCAACACAGCACATGCCACATGTGTTCATGCGAAGTTGGTGGATTCCCCGCCTTGCACTAATGAGCTCCCTCCCAAGTTGGTTCCCACACACTGAACCGAAAACTGTGGGCTAGTATTGAAGATACCTGGGGGAGGGAGAGCTGGGGACAACACGCTGGGTGCTGTAATCTTCTGTGCCAGTCTGTAACTGTGTTACCCACGTGGTTTTCAGATGTCCTGTGGCATGCAGGCATCAATGGCTTCTAGTCCGTGCTGGCCTGGTTCTCTGCTGAGTGAATCTGAGGGGCAAACCTCCTGCCCTCAAGGTGCTCCCCCTATCAACCCTCAAGTTCCATCTTTATTGTGGTCCTCAGTTTTAAAGCTTTCGAGAACTTGCTTTCTAAGATCAAGGGGACACGGAGGGTTAGTGGCACTGGATTCAGTTGCTGTGTTTGTGTGCATGTGCGTGTGTGTGTGCGTGTGTGTGTGTGCATGTGCGTGTGTGTGTGTGTGTGTGCATGTGTGTGTGTGCATGTGTGTGTGTTTGTGTGCATGTGCGTGTGTGTGTGTGCGTAAATATTTAAAAATAAACAAAATGACTAATTAAAAAAACAACTGGGACTAAGAATGTAATAATTCTGCCAGTTCTGGCCAGTAGCTCTTAGCACATGTCACGGGTCTGCCCTCTGTCCCAGCGAGTGACAATACTGGCCTGCTGGCATTGTGGCTTCACACAGCCCTGCCATCCTGAGGATGCAGCGCGTCTGAAGTCTGTCACTTCAAGCGTCACTTTACAGAATTTAAGTTTTATTCTGCCCAGCTGCCTTCCTCGTGTCGCCTTTCTGTGAATACGGCCATGTCTGTGGTTGGAGGCTCTCCGAGGGGCTTGATGGGGGCCCGATCTCCCACCGGATGACTGATGGTGTAATCCCATTCGACCTTCAACCCTGGACTTTGAAAAGAAGCATTATGCTTGATTGACAGTGAGCAAAAGCCATTGGGGATGGGCTTTTTGTTGGCTATAAATAAAAGGGGATAATTAGCAAATAACAGACTTTACTATGTGACCTTAAGGCGTCTCTCCCTGCAGCAGCCAGCCAGGGAGTCCTTTCTTCTGCTTCGGAGTCACCTACAAAGCAAAGAGAGCTTTCTCATCCAAACCCACAGCTCAGACTTGACAGCAGCGCCCTCCCTACACAGGGTGCCATCCAGTGCCAGGTCTAGCCTACTTTGCCCCAAGGTGCTCATTGTCACTGTCCCTTTCTCTGGCCTTGGGTGGCAGAAGCAGGGGTCAGAATGCCCCTTGGGTAGTTGGAACTGCCTGAGACTGTGTAGGAATCTCACCACCTGGCGCCCTTAGCGAAGCCTGCTAGAGTGAGGACAGCTTGAGTTGGTTTGTAAGGATTTTTGCTTCAGCTGCATAACTTTGTAGAACAGAAAAAATGTCTAGAGATCAAAGAATGGCCCTTCCTATGTGGACTTGGATACCCAAAGAGTCCAGGATCTGGCAGCAGCTTTGTGTGCGTTAGACTGAGCAGTTGAAGGCCCTTTGGACCTCAGTCCAAACTGAGCGGGACTGAGATGGCATTCTTCACGTGTCTCGTATAAGGTGATGGCCCCTTCACTCCTAGAAAGGCCATATGAGCACAACCCACCCAGGCTGCACTTCAAGAGCGGGAACACCTGCCTTCTTTCCTTACTTCCTGTGTCCTGACACAGGAATCTGGGGTGTGGGAAGCAGTGCCGTGGAGCCTGGGAGGGTTTGGACTCAGACTGTCTATTGTCCCTGTGTCCTGAAGCCCCTCCTAACTGCCTCTCTAACTCTGGCAGGGTCATGGCCAGGGTCTCTCGAAGTGGGGTGCTGTCTGTACCTCCTTGTGCTCACACAGAGGAGCTCTGTGAAAGCTGGCCTGTCTGGCCTCTGACCACTAAGGGAGGGGTGACCTGCTTCTTGCCCAGGTCACCTTCCGGGACTCTGCTTCCTGTTACCCAGCCTCAGCAGCACAATTCGCTATACTTTTCCTACCTCTGGTCTACAAATTAGACTGGCTGAGGAGATTGAAAAAGCCTGCATCTCAAGGCACAGACTCACCATCCTTCGTTAGCTGCAGAAACATCAAAAAGAATAAAAGATTATAATGCAGGGGAAAATGTCACCAGCCTGCTGGGCTCTAGGGCCTGGGATGGTAAAGACCAAACTCCCATGTTGGCTGTACAGTACTTGCGGTCACCTCTAGGGTCCTTATGGGCTTTCCGGTGACCATGCACCACACACACACTATAAAGATTATGTAATATTATGCCTGTGTACATGTCACATGTGTGTACATGTATGTGCAAAGATGTGTGCTGATTGGTGCACATGCCTGTGGGATGATGCCAGGGGACATCAATTGAAGAGCACCTTTTGTTGCTTATTTTGAGACAGTCTCTCATTAGCCTGGAATTTGCCAAATAGACTAGACAGGCTCGTCAACAAGCCCCAGGACCTGCCTGTCTCTGCCTCTCCAGCGTCTGGCTCACAAGGTCACATCCACAGGCCTGACTTTTTTCACGGGGTTCTCGAGATTAAACTCAAATCCTTGTATTTTCAAGGCAAGCACTAAGCAACCAGTCCCAGCTGTGGTATGAGCTTGAGAAAGGAAGAAACCCAGGTATCATGGCCTCTTCAGCTATGGGCATGGTGGGGGCATGTGGTAGCTTATGGGGTGAGGACTGAGGCCCTGTTCAGGCAGGCACCATGGCAGTCAGACCGCCCACAGGATGGGTACCTCTTGGGGGAACTGTGCCAAGACCCAGGCTGGATGTGCATCAACAATACACTGAGCCCAGTCCCTGGAGAGAGGTGAGCAGGAGGCCCCTGGGTGACCCCAAGTGGAACTCAGCCATATGTAAGCCCCATCCCTTTCATTGGAAGCATCTCTATCAGGTGGTCAAGGCATGGAACAGAGCCTGTGAGGTGGGCTGAGTTCACGACACTGGAGCCTGCCAGTCCGGGGATGTGTCTCCCAGGGGACAACATCATTTACAAACTCATGGAATCTAGTTGGGGGATTCTGTCGGAATATCCATCGAGGACCACAACGCTGCTGTTTCCGCCCCCCCCCCCCCCCCCCGCCTTGGGACTAGGTGCAGCCTAGAATTTCAAAGGCCCAGGTCTGTGGTCCTTTGATAGAGGTCCCTAGGGTCATGGCAGGAGGTCCCAGGGTCATGGCAAGGTCCTGGGGAGCTTTGACCAGCTCAAGGATCAACTCATCACTGGTTTGGGAAACCATTATATGGACAATTCTTGGCTGTGGAGAAATTGCCTACCTAAGGCGATACCCATAAACTTCCCAGCAGCGCCCAAATTTCTCAGGAGTTCAGGAAGAGTCTTGATCACCTTTACAAGGTTTCCCCTTAAGTCAGAAGTGGGTTTGAGAAGTCAGAAGTGGGTTTGAGAGCGGCTCTGTTGAGCCTCCTTCCTGCTGCTGTAGTTAATACCACTCAGAGAAAGAATCCCCTGGAAAACTCACACATTGTCACCTGACAGCAGGATGAACCACACCCAAAGTGTCTCACACAAGGCTCTATGTATACAAACCCTAAATCATTTCCTCAGAACTTAAAGATGTATGTCTCGGTGGGTGGCTCTTTCTGGCCTGCACTCCCCACACATTAATTCTCATTGCCGAGAAGTCTGGGTGATGTTGGCCTCTGTGTGCTGAGCTCACATGTGGGGCCAGCTGGTGTCCGCAGTGTGATTAACGGAAGCAGTGTCTCTTGCCCTCTCCTCGTGTGACACTGCTGTGTTCCCCAAGGCGCTGACAAACATGATATCCCTGGCACCTCTTTTCCCATGACAGTGTGGAGTCCCTGTGTGCTGATGTCACAAGTTTTACCAGCAGGCGTTTGAAGCACCAAAGAGCAGTACAGTTAATACCCACTGACTCCATGTGAGCTTCCAGGTTATGGTGTCTCCACAGCCCACTCTCTTGTCCTCTTGTGACCTGGGTCTTCAGGGGTAGAAGTTACTTTTGAAGTCACCTGCCAGTGATCAATGTGAGTCACAGATCTAACAGACATTGAATGTCTGTCAGGACTGTCAACACTGTCCTGCCTTGTGCTAAGAACCATCACCTTTGGCCTGGTGGTTTGGCTTCCCCCCGGGTCCTTCCTGTCCCTGCCATCTTGGGACAGCTGCCATGCTGTCTATCTACACCCATGTTCATCTGTGGCTTACAGTGAGCATCAGGGCAGAGCCACCAGCACAAACACCTAGGGAGCCATGGTCACGTGGCTGGAAAAAGGCATTTCGGTTTCCAGTGAGCAGAGCAAGCCTTTGTTTCTCGTACAATAATGCTATGTGCTATGAGCCAGGTCTCAGTCCCAGGAGCTTCAGGTGCATGGTAGGACCAAGGGCAGGCAGGCACAGGACCCTGCACATCTGGCAGTTTGTAGTGGCCGTAGGTCTGTGATGATGGCAGATGTCCCTGTTAGCCAGCAACAGGTGAGAGCCCTGAGGTGCCAGCACCTCTGCCAAAGAAGGGGAGGAGGCACTTTGTTTACCTGTGACTCAGGTCCTGCCCTCTTCACTTGGTGCCTCTCTCCTCCCCCCTCTCTCCTCCATCACTCCCTTCCTCCATATTCCCCTTCTTCCCTCTTCCCTCCTTTCTTCTCTGACCCTTAGACACATTTTTATAAACTAATGGTGAACTTTTCAGCGCAGAGCATTTGTGCGAGAAACAAAGGCTTGCTCTGCTCACTGGAAACTGAAATGCCTTTTTCCAGCCACGTGACCACGGCTCCCTAGGTGTTTGTAGCTTGTTCCAACGCTCCTGTGGGAGGGCTGTTCCCAGGGCCCCAGTGAGTGAGAGGCCAGGTCTCCTCACAGTAACAGTGTGTCTGCTCTTCCTGCAGATGAAATCATGCACCAGGACATCGTCCCGCTCTGTGCCGCTGACATCCAGGAGCAGCTGAAGAAGCGCTTTGCCTACCTGTCTGGTGAGTTCCAGAAGCCTGGGCCTGCCCAGGGTTGGAAAAGGGGCAGTCTCCAGGGCTACTGCCCACCCTGGATCCGTCAGTGCTTTGTTGCTGTCTGTGAAGTGTCTGGTGGTGGGGAGGAGGTGGCAGGGCCATTTGTGTTCTGTTGTTCACCACAGTGTCTCAGGTTAGACGAGTCATCAAGAAAAGAGGTGTATTTAGCTCACAGATTTGAGGGTCCAGGCTGAGGGATGCAGCTGGGGTGATCTTGCTGGCAGAATCCCAGTGCCATGCAAGTTATCACATGGTGAGAGGTGGGGTACATGAATGTATGCAAACATGTTCATGTGTGTCTGTGTCATCAAGTCTCTCTTTCTAAAGCCACTAGGACCCAATCAAGGGTCCCCAGCCTGGTAGTGAATCCTAGTCACTTCCTGAAGTCCCGAAGTCACTTCCCAAAGGCCCCTCTGTGTCCTACAGTTGGATTATTTCTGACTCATGGAACATCCCAGATTGAACACAGACTGAGCACGGGAAGGTTAAAGAGACATGCCTAAATGCGCCCTGGCTATCAGGCTGCTGAGTAGTTGTCAGCATCTAGAGCTGGGTGAGCTGGGCGCTCCTGACCGGGATTCCTGGAGCGTGGTCCTTTCATGAGTGAGTGGATGTGAGTCCCACTGGCCTTGGTGCCTTCTATGACCAGGGCTGGGGGATCCCTCCCTAGGCACCTTCCTTGGCACTGCCATTGCCGCTTCCTAAACTCTACTTCAGAAGCAATGGCCTTGAACCTGACCAAGCTGAAAAAGGTGGTCCGTCCCACCTTGTGCAGCTATGGTGCATGCCCACCCTTGTGACAACTCTCGTGTCAAAGTTCCAGCTGCTGATGGAAAGAGTGCCCTCAGCATGTGGTCACTGCCCTCCAGCCTAGATGTGTCTATTGACAAGACCAATTAAGAGCCTTCCTCCAGATCCCAGGTCAGGGTGTCTGCTCTAGTAAGTCTGGAACCCCACACCCCTTAGCCACATAAGGAGCAACTGTCCATATCTGTGGCCTCTGGAGCATCCCACCCCACAAAGCTTCCTCTGATTTTCCTGGTCTGTGGTCAAGATGCAACATGTTCCAGTCACATAGATTCCAGAAGCTCTGCGATGTGGGACAGGAGTGGACTTGAAATACAGTTTGTGGGGTATACATCACTGACTAGGAGGAGTCTGGCCATCTGAGGTGAGCAGGAGAGCAGAACCTCCTGAGATGGTCTACTGATGAGGTAGGCCACAGCTTCTGTTGGGAAGGGTCTCCTCAAGGGGAAGGAAGAAGCAGGTCCCCTGAGAGGACAGGAGTGAGAATCACCCTGGAGTGAAAGATTCAGAAAAGGCTTGTGAACAGCCACAGTGTCTGCCTCCCCACCTCAATTCTCGTCTCCTCGGCTTCTCCCTTGTCATCACCCCGGCATGCCTCCAGACTTAGCTATATGGATGCCCCACCAGCCTCAGGTCATAGGCCTGAACCTTAACTATGAACTGCCTGTATATCCCCATGTGGGGGTCTAAGGTACTTGAGGTAAGATCCTGGGAGCCCCATTGCATGTTCACCTCTCCACAGCCTGGGAGCCCCAGGTTACTTAGTCAATGAAGTTAAGGCCAGGTCTCACCAGCTAAGGTCCCTTGCCGAACCTGGCTTTCTCTGCCGTGCCCTCAGAGACTGACTCTGCTCGGAGAGTCTAAGGAACTGCAATTATCTGCCCAACTGCAAAGGTGCAGGGGCCGCTGATGGGGACAAGTGTGGGGGCCTAGGAGTTGACAGCAGCCCTGCTGGGGTCCAGGAGGACCAGGGGGAACAACACTGCTGCAACCCGAGGAGGCCTGGAAGAGCTCCCAGCTCACGTGAGATGGCCCATGGACATGTTTTTGACCTGAGTCTCGGAGCACCCGCTGAGCCAAGCTGGCATCTGTGAGCTGATAAATGGTGGTGTCCTTTGTGCCCAAGTGTGGGCAGATCTGCTCTAAATGTTCAAATATGACACTTGACTCTCTACAGCTGTCCTCCAAGCCGGGCCACCTGTATTTCTGTCACCATTAATGGAGACTCACTCCCGAGACATTTTGCAGACTTAGGCAGGCACCTCCATCATCCTCTTGTTCCCACGCCCCGTTCACCAGAAGACCCAGGTGCCCTACCTGAGGATCTGCATTCTTACTGCACCTGGGCCGCATTCATGCTTTGGAAAACCCCCTGCTCTACTGCCTGTCCATTTCCATCCTCTGGAAGGCACAGCTTCATACTTAAAACCACCCTGGATTGTTCTCCCATCTACTGCACTGTTTATGAATATGATGGAAGACAAAATAGTCAACTAAGAACTTCAGTGCCTACTGGTGTAGGATTCTACACTTTATTCTCTCCTCTGCCATAGACCAAAATTAGGCTGGCAAAGAACTTGTTCTTAACTGCATGAATCCATGTTCTTTGTTACAAAGCAGGCCTTTCACTTGACCCCCTGGTGTGGCCATCCCTCAAAATGGTTGTCACTCAGCAAGCACATTGAGATGAAGATGCATCAACAGATTCACCTAGTGCTGGGGACCATCCAGTCTGGGGCAGGATGCCCCTCCAACCCTCCAGCTGAATGTGCAGAGATCGCTCTGCCTGGCAGAGCAGCTACCTCCTGACTGGCCCGTTGATGCTGGGGTCCCGTGGGCTTCACGGCTTCTGCTCGCCTCTGCTCGCCTCTGCTGGTGCCTCACTTTCCCGGTATTCACAGCCATGTCTTCCCTGTGGTAGCTTTAATGGCAGAATTGCAGCTGGCCTGAAGTTCTCTCTATGAGGCTGCCCTAGGTCCTGTGCAGTGTTTCAGGGACCTAAAACACCCTCTCCACTCAATGGCTGAGTTTGCGGCAGGCTCCCTCAGGGCATCTCCTCCTTCTGATCCCAGTCAGCCTGGGGCAGTCTCTGCTCTTGAGAATCACCATGAAGAGAAACAGAAGTGGACAGCTGCCCGGGGGTCCTGAGCGCTCAGAGACCATCAAGTGGGAATAACCAGTGCAGCTCCTGGAAGGTGGAAGAGCAGAATCTCGCTCAGTGGCTCCGGCACAGCACTTGGAGAGGCCGTAGTCGGGCATGCTCCCTGGCTTTTGCACAATACCTAGAGAGGCCACAGTCATGTGGCATCTGAGCTAGCTGGCTGCTGCTTTGGCCTCCATGAGTGTTGGGGCCCGACCCTCGGGAGGTGGTGTCAGGAGACACAGTCTATGACAATGGTACAGCAAGTAGGGACACCCTCACCAGATACTGGGTCTGCCGATGCCCTGCAGACTTCTAGCCCCCAAAGCTCTGAGAAGGAAGCTTCTGTTGTTTATAAGCCACGAGTTGGTGTTTTGTTTTAGCACACCAAATAGATGAAAACCTGAATATCTGTAAAAACTATTAAATCAGTGTGTAAAATCCTTTGTACGCACAAAGCCTTCTATCAACTTATGATTCCCTGATCTTTTAAAATGAATATCCAGCTTCAGAGGGACGCCTTCATCCTTTCATGAAATTCTATGCCTTTTAAGTTCTTTTTTAGCTTTTGAAATTATAATCACACCGTATCCCCTTCCCTTTTCCCCCCTCCATCCCTTCCATGCACGTCCCTTGCTCTTTTCTTTAGTTGTTGTGACACACATGCATATGTGTGTTCCTAAATACATACATGCAGCCTTCTCAGCCTATATGATGTTACATGTATGTGTATGATCTCCAGGCTGACTGCTTGGCATTAGATAATCAGCTGGGGGCCAGGGCTCCATCCTGGAGAAGACAATATCTCTCTGACTCTCAGCACTCCCCAGTTGCCTATAGTTCTTCATCCAGGGTTGAGCTTCCCCTCTTCCATGTTAGAGTGTCCATTGATACCATCATTGTTTGGGCCTTGTTTAGGCGGCCAGGTTGATGAGACCTCATGGGTACAGCTTTTCTGACATTTCTAAGAGACAGAATATTGCAGGAAATTTTGGGTTTTTTTGTTTTGTTTTGTTTGTTTGTTTGTTTTTTGCTATTGCAGTCTTTCCACCCTCTTTTCACAGTGACCCCAGGCTGTAAGTGCAGAAGCTGTGTTGTAGAAGCACCAGCTGGCACTTAGGCACCACACCCTCTCCTGGTCTCTGCATTTTGAGCAGTTGTGGTGTTCTGTAATGGTCTCTGCCACAAAGAGAAGTTTCTTTGATGGGGTGAGAACTATATTTATTTGTGGGTACGAGAATAAATGTTCAGAATGTAATTAGGAATTACGCTTGTTTAGAAAGTGGGGTTGTAGGTTGTCCTCCAAGGTCCATGGCTTTCCTAGCCACAGGTTGCTGGCTAGGTTTCCAGTACCAGGCTTGGTTTCTCTCTTGTTGAGTGACCTATGTCCTCATAGAGAGCTGTTGGTTACCTCCTGGGTATGCATGCCACTATTACACCATCAGGTTTGCGCATGGTGCCATGTTGGTCTTTGTTGTGGCCAACTAATGTGTCTACAACACAGCTCCTGCACTTACAGCATCATACTTGGGGACGACTGTTGGTCTTTACCCTCCTTTGGAGGCTGGCATTCTGTCTTCCCATACCATGAGAACTGGTCCTCAGGCAGAAAGCTTCAGGTCATATCCTGCTCAGGTCCTCTGGGTCCTGTATCTGAGGTGCGTGACTGTCTCCAAGAAAAGGGGCTGACCTTCCACCTCTAGGGGCAACCAAAGACAACAGCAACAGCTTATAATGTTTTGAGAATCCCTTGAACACCCCTGACCAACAACTCGAAGGGAGTTTCATACCTGGTGTTGGTGTTTTGTTAGAATCTGTAGCTCTTGCGGATGTGATGTAAATGTATCCATTGGGGGTGGGGCTCCCCACAATCCATTGATTTCTGCATTGTGTCCAGCTGGGGTGTTCTGTGATGGTCTCCATTTGCCATAAAGACAAGCTTTTTTGATGAGGGTTAATTAAAACACCCAGCATCCCTGAAGAGTCTCCATCGCTCTGTGGGAGGCTCTGCTGAATATCTGCCCTTTTCCTCTGCAGGTGGGCGGGGACAGGACGGAAGCCCGGTCATCACCTTCCCTGACTACCCGGCCTTTAGTGAGATCCCGGACAAGGAGTTCCAGAATGTCATGACCTATCTCACCAGCATCCCCAGGTAGGGGCTGCTGAAGCCAGAGCCGGTTCCGGTTCCGTACTATTGACTGTTTGATTGAGACTCCAGGGGGCTGAAACAGGGTGGGGCTTTGCGAAGGAGAGGAGCCACAGGGCAGAGTCCTCTGTTACAGACACTGGGCCTGTCCTCTTCCCTGGACTACTTGGAACTGTAGAAATCCCAACGTTTGATCCCAAGTTCAAGTCCAGCCTGAGCTACTAGTGAGCCCTGTTCCAAGAAAGCAAGATACAATCACTTTTCTCTTCTGAAAACGTCGCTAGTGGTTGTCCCCTCTGGGCTCGGAGATCCACAGGGAGTCTTTCTCTCCATTCCTGAGTATCTCCATGTGGTCCTGTCTGTGGAGGAAGACCCTCTGCATCTGAGGCTCAGTGTACCCCAGAGCCTGGCCACCATGCCAGTCTGGTCAGCAGTCCCAAGGAGGTCATCGACCTGCAAGAGAGATGTGGTCCCCCGTGGCAACTGCTGGAAACTGAAAATCAGAAGTAGCTGCAGCCACTTGGTGGTCATAGTAGACAGGACACCCTCGAGTACAGAACCCATAGAATGAATGTCTATAAAGGGGGATTTCTTAGATTGATTTACACACTGTGGTCTAGGTAGTCTAATAATGGCAGTCTGACAACAGAGAGGCCTAGAACTCATGAGGCTGAATGTGTCCGCGGTTCCCAGGCTGAGGCTGAGAGACCGGGGATTCCTAAAGAGCTGTTCTTTGGTCTGTCACAGAGCTGAGGGAGGCTAGGAAGCAGTTGTGTTTCATCTGAGACTTGCTCAGACATCCAAGTGGAGGTGGCAGGTCCAGACTGACCCGTTTTACGTTTGGAGTCCAGAGCAAGGGCCTGGCTAGGAGTGGTGTGGGCTGGTGGGTAGGGCTGAGAGTGGGTAACATGGGGGAGGAGTTAAAACAGAGCCCTGTGTGTCCCCAGGGGTGGGGGAAGATCTCTGTGCCAAGGGATATAGAACTGAGCCAGGAAGTAGAGGTGAGCCCGAGCTGGACCTGAGGAGCAGGGACCTCCAGACATGGTGGCTGTGGATGGCTCATGGGTGTCCAGGTCAGCACTGTGCTGTGCCCGTCATTGGCACTCCCCTCCGCTGTCCCTTCTGGTCATCAGCAGTAGCTCCACTCCTCCTCCTGTCCCCTCTGTGATTATCAGCTCATGCCAGCATGTTAGGATTCCGCTGAGAACAGTTTGACAGGATATAGAAGAACAGAGGATAACTGGAAACAGCCCCTGCTTAGCTTGTCCGCGAGGTCACAGAGGCAGCCTGGGTGACAGGAGTGGGAAGCCCGTAGGCTCTACCCCAAGATGACAGGGACCCGGATGTGCTGCTGAACGTGGCCCAATGGAGAGGAAGAGGGAGCAGACACTGGAGCATCCTCCTCATCCTAGCCTGGCGTGCGTTTCTTCCTCGAGGCTGAGCTAGTGCTAGCTGAGCCCACTGGTAGATGCTCCTGCAGAGTTTGCAGGGCTTGAGTGTCAGTCATTCTACTCTTCCACAGACTCACAATCCTGGAGTTGGCCTCACTCACCCCACACTAGCCAAGGTAGTCCTCTAGCTTCCCTGACCACCTCCAGGTCCAAGTAAGGCCACCAAGGTTTTGTGCAGACATGCATCCTCACCCATGTGCATATGCACACACATACACACATGCACGTCACACATGTACACACATACAGGCCAGCATGCATGCTTACCCATGTGCTGTACACTTATACATGATCATACTCACAAATGGATGCATTCATGCGTATATATATGCAGGGGTTCATACCTGTGCTCCCACATACACACTCTCACGTGCACACACATTCCTGTGTGTTTCCAACACGTGTTCACATATGCGTGCTCATACACACTTATGCATATTTGTGCATATGTGCTCATCCTTATACACATTATATACATACTTGCATACATTTTTACATAGGTGCATTTCCATGTTTGCACATGTACACATTCTACCATGTGGGGAAGCAAAGCAAATCAGGTCGAGTTGTAAGTTTTAAAAATATTCAAGGGATCCCAGCAGAGTTCCTACCGTAAACTCAGCACTCAGAAGACTGAGGCAGGAAGACCACGAGTTTGAGACCTGCCTGGTTTACATACAAGACTCCAGAGAGATGGGGCAGATGGCAAAGAGGTAGTAAAAACAAAAGAAAAAACTGAATATTGAAGGGAAAGAAGAAATCATACCAGGGTTGCTGCCCCTGGGAATAATATTGATCAGAGAAAAATCCCATCTCTGGTGGCCACAGTGTGGGTTCTTTTTGTTGTAGCTGCCACTGGCTCCTTGGAAATTCTGCTGCCATGGTTTTTGGGTACTTCTGCGGGGCCAGTGTCCTCCGGGGCCAGTGTCCTCCGGCAAGGGGCCAGTGTCCTCCGGCAAGGATATCTAGTGACCTGGATGGAAAGGGGACTGGCAGAGTTCCCAGGTATCTTTGCTCTCGGGAGCAGGCTGCTCATGGACCACAGATGGGCAGCCTTGCCTCATCAACAAACCTGAAGCTGAAGGCTGTAAACCTTAGCAACTCAAGCTGTTGCTAAGACACACAGGTACATCACAAATTCAAGGTGGAGTGCGGAAGGTGTTTGCTCTTAAGCAGGTCATAAATCACCTGGAGGCAATTTTCACTCAGGGCTGGGAGCAGCCAGAGGGTATTGGACCCCCTTCCCCTGTAGCACATTGAATCTCCATTTTCAAAGCTTCTCCAATCACACAGGCTGACAGACAGGTGCTTCTCTCCCAGATGCCCTTGGGGATGAGGTGTTGGCATATGCTTCTGCGTGTACAGATGTATACACACCATACATGCGCTGAAACATGCAGGTAGAAATGAACAAGGCAGATGCACACAGACGTGAACACACACACATGCTCACAAGTGTGCAGAGACACGCATGCTCACTGAAATGATATGCAGCTTGTGAGAACCATATGAGGTGAAATGCAAGGGTCAGAAGCACAGCTAAGAGCCTCAAGCTCCATCATACTGCGTGGGTGCTGTCTCTAGAATGCCTATTTCACCTTCCCTTGCTGCCCACTCGTGCAGGCCCCAGAGCAGCCAGATGCGTGGCCCCAAGACAGCCTTCTTCCTGCCATGAATCCAGATGGGAGTTTCCATGGCTGTGTGAGTGTGCAGGTAGAGAGTGTGTGCATCCATGCATGTGCCCCACCACAGCCGTGCCTGTGTTACACATGCAACTTCTGCTTTAGCTTCCCCCTCCCCCCGCCCGCCCACTGGAGCCACAGATAAGCATCGGTTAACCTCAGGACTGCTCACTTCCATTTGTGCTGGGCAGCATGGAGTCCTTTTTATTGGTGCCCATAGTGTAAACAGGCCAAGTGCACCTGCTTGACAACAGGGGGCTTTGGAGCCTGTGCGTTCATGGCTGAGGCCCTGCTGCTGTGAAGGACCATGCTAGATGAGAAGGTTTTCATATTCCATCTCTTGTTGATGACAGTGCCTACATTTCTACCCAGGTGATGCTTCCTTGAGCCTTATGTATCCAGGTCTGCTCCTCTGTCTTAG